>NW_028295639.1:0-600000 GCF_964341445.2 Mesoplodon mirus
TCATCACAATTCTCCATGACCCTTGTCATCACAATTCTCCATGGATTGTCAGCACAATGCTCCCTGACACTTGTCATAACAATGTTGCAAGCCATTGTCATCACAATGATCCATGATATTTGGCATCAAAATGCTCCATGCCATTGTCATCGCAAAGGGCCATTACATATGTCATCCCAATGCTCCCGGACACCTGTCTTCACAATACTGCATGACCTGGTCATCACAATGCTCCATGACCTTGTCATCACAATGCGCCATTCCAACTGTCATCGTAATAATCCATGAAACTTATTAGACCAATGTTCCATGCCCCTCTCATCACAATGCTCCATGCCCTGGTTATCACAATGCTCCATGACCCCGGTCATCACCATGCTCCGTGACTCCGGTCATCACCATGCTCCGTTACTCCAGTCATCTCAATGCTTCATAACGTTTGTCATCATAATGGTCCATGCCCGCGTCATCACAAGGCTCTCTGACATTTTTAACCACAATGCTCCATGAACTTTTCATCACAATGCTCTTTGACACTTGTCATCACAATGCTCCATGCGCTTGTCATACAGTGCTCCACAATTTTGTCATCACAATGCTCCATAAAATTTGTCATCACAATGCTCCTTGCACATCTCATCAAAATGCTCTCTCACCACTGATATCACAATGCTACATCACTATTTGTCACAATACTCCCTCTCCCCTGTCATCACAATGTTCCATGATTCCTGTCATCACAATTCTACATGCACTTATCATCACAATGTTCGATGACCCCTGACATCACAATGTTCCATAACATCTGTCATCAAAATGTTCCATGACACTTTTCATCAAATTGCTCCATGACCCTGTCATCACAATGCTCCCTGCCCTTCTCATCACAATGCACAACGCCCTTGCTATCAAAATGCTCCATGACTTTTTTCATCACAAAGATCCATGAACTTTGGCATCACAATGCTCCATGTCATTGTCTTCACAAAGCTCCATGACACATGTCATCAGAATGCTCCATGTCTTCTCATCACAATGCTCCATGCCCTTGCCATCACAATGCTCAATTACCCCAGTCATCCCAATGCTCCATGACCCCTCCCATCACGATGTTCCATGGCCTTGTCATCACAAAGCTCCATGACCCTTCTCATCACAATGCTCCAAGAACCCTGTAATCACAATGCTCTATGCCCCTTTTCGTCTCAATGATCCATGAACCCTATCATCAAAATGCAACATGCCCATCATCATAATGCTTCATGCTATTGTCATCACAATGAAATCAAAATGCTCCATGACCTCTGTCATAACAAGGCTCCAAACCCTTTTGATCACAATATTCCCTATCACTTGTCATCACAATGCCCCATGACGCTCGTCATCACAATTATCAATGGTCTTCTCATCACAATGCTCCATGACATTTGTCATCACAATGCTCAATACACTTGTCATCAAAATGCTCCCTGACACTTGTCTGTATGCTCCTTGAATCCTGTCATGACAAGGCTCCATGCTTTTTTCATCTCAATGTTCCATGCACTTTTCATCACAATGCTCCAAGACCCATGTAATCACAGTGTTCCATGCCCTTGTCATCACAAACCAAAATGACGCATGCCATCAGAATGCTCCTTGGTCTTCTCCTCACAATGCTCCATGCCCTTGTCATCACAATGTTCCAAGACCCCTGTAATCACAATACTCCATGCCCATTTTCATCAGTATGCTCCAAGAGACTTGTCATCACAAGGCTCCATGGTTTTGTCATTACAATGCTCCAGGAATTGTTCATCACAATGCTTCACGATCTTGTCATGAAAATTTTCAATGGCCCTTATCATCATAATGCTTCAAGCCGTAACCATCACAATGCTCCATTATATTTGTCATCACAATCCTCCATTACATTTGACATCACAGTGCTCCATGCCATTGTCATCGCAGTGGACTATGACATATGTCATCACAATGCTCCCTGACACCTGTCTTCACAATACTCCATGACCTTCTCATCACAATGCTCCATGCCCTTGTCATCACAATGCAAAATGCCCACTGTCATCACAATAATCTATGAAACTTGTCAGACCAATGCTCCATTCCCCTGTCAACACAATGCTCCATGCCCTTGTCATCACAATGTTCAATGACCCCTGTCATCACAATGCTCCGTGACTCCAGTCATCTCAATGCTTCATAACGTTTGTCATCAAAATAGTCCATGCCCACGTCATCACAAGGCTCTGTGACCGTTGTAACCACAATGCTCCATGAACGTTTCATCACAATTCTCTGTGACCCTTGTCATCACAATGCTCCATGTCTTTGTCAGAACAATGCTCCATGACCATTGTCATAACAATGTGCCACGTGCATTTCCTCACAACGTTTCACAACTTTGTCATTGCAATGCTCCATAAATCTTGTAATCACAATGGTCCATGCTCTTCTCTTCAAAATGCTCTCTCACAAGAGATATCACAATGTTCCATCACTAGTCATCACAATACGCCCTCATCCCTGTAATCACAATGTTCCATGACCCTGTCATCACAATGCTACATCCCTTTATCATCACAATGTACCATGACCCCTGACATCACAATGTTCCATAACCCCTGTCATCAAAATGCTCCATGACACTTTTCATCCCAAAGCTCCAAGACCCCTGACATCACAATGTTCTATAACCCCTGATATCAAAATATTCCATTACACTTTTTATCAAATTGCTGCATGACCTGGTCATCAAAATGCTCCCTGCCCTTCTCATCACAATGCACCAAGAACTTGTCATCAAAATGCTCCATGACTTGTCATCACAAAGCTCCATGACCCTTGTCATCACAATGCTCCATGACATTGTCCTCACCATGCTCCATGAACCCTCTCATCACATTGCTCCATGCCCTTGTCATCACAAAGCTCCATGACACTTGTCATCACAATGCTCGATGCCCTTCTCATCACAATGTTCCATGCCCTTTTCATTACAGTCCTGCATGACACATGTATCACAGTGTTCCGTGCCCTTGTCATCACAATGCTCCATGCCCACTCTCCTCACAATAATCCAAGAAACATTTCAGACCAATATTCCATACCCTTCTCATCACAATGCTCCACTACCCCTCTCATAACAATGCACCATGACCACCGCCATCACAATGTTCCACGGCCTAATCATCACAAGGTTCCATGACACTTGTCATCACAATGCTCAACACCCCTGAAATCACATTGCTCCATTCCCTTGTCATCACATAGCTCCATGACGCATGTCATCAGAATGTTCCATGGCCTTCTCCTCACAATGCTCCATGGCCTTGACATCACAATGCTCCAAGACCCTTGTAATCACAATACTCCTTGCCGCTTTTCATTTCAATGCTCCATAAAACCTGTCATCACAATGCACCATGCCCATCATCATAATGCTTCAGGCTATTGTCATCACAATGAAATCAATATTCTGCATAACCTCTGTCATCATAATGCTCCAAACCCTTGTGATCACAATGTTGCATAACACTTATCATCAAAACACCCCATGACGCTCATCATCACAATTATCCATGGTCTTCTTATCACAATGCTCCATTATCTTTGTCATCACAATGCTCAATACACTTGTCATCACAATGCTCCCTGACACTTGTCATCAGTATGCTCCTTGAACCCTATCATGACAAGGCTTCATGCCGTTTTCATCAAAATGATCCATGACCTTTTCTTCACAATGCTCCAAGATCCCTCTAATCACAATGCTCCATGCCCTTGTCATCACAAAACTCCATGTCGCATGTCATCAGAATGCTCCATGGCCTTCTCATCACAATGCTCCATGCCCTAGTCATCACAGTGCTCCAAGACTCCTGTAATCACAATGCTCCATGACAATTTTCATCAGAATGCTCCATGAGACTTTTCATAACAAGTCTCCATGGACTTCTCATCACAATGCTCCAGGGCCTTGTCATCACCATGCTCCATTTCCTTGTCATCTTAATGCTCCAAGACCCCTGTCATCACAATAATCTATGAATATTTTCAGCCCAATGCTCCATGACACTTGTCATCACAATGATCCATGCCCTTGTCATCCCAATGCTCCATGACCCCTGTATTCATAATGCTACGTGACGCTTGTCATCACAGTGCTCCATGACACCTGTCATCACAATGCTCCATGCCTTTGTCAGCAAAATGCTACATGACCTTGTCATTACAATGCTCTATGCGCTTGTCATCACAATACTCCATTACCATTGTCATCACAACCCTCCATGAACTTTGGGATCACATTGCTTCATGCCCTTGCCATCACAATGCTCCATGCTCCTTGAAATCAAAATGATCCATGACCTATATCATCACAATGCTCCAAACCCTTGTGATCACAATGTTCCATAGCCCTTGTCATCACAACGCTCCATGATGACTGTCATCACAATACTCCATGCCCTTTTCATCACAATGCTCCATGACATTTGTCATCACAATTCTCAATACACTTGTCATCACAATGCTCCCTGACACTTGTCGTCAGAATGCTCCTTGAACCCTGTCACGAAAAGGCTCCATACCTTTTTCATCACAATGCCCCATGCCGTTTTCATCACAATGCTCCATGCAGTTGTCATCAAAATACTCCAGAAGCTTGTCATCAGAATGCTCCATGACGCTTGTCATCACAATTCTCCGTGCACTTTTCAGCACAATGCTCCCTGACACTTGTCATCATAATGTTGCAAGCCATTGTCATCACAATGATCCATGACATTTGGCATCACAATGCTCCATGCCAGTGTCATCACAATGGGCCATTACATATGTCATCACAATGCTCCCTGACACTTGTCTTCACAAAAATGCAACACCTGGTCATCACAATGCTCCATGCACTTGTTATCACAATGTTCCATGACCCCTATCATCACAATGCTCCGTGACTCCAGTCATCACTATGCTTCATGACCTTTTTCATCACAATGGTCCATGCGCTCATCATCAACACTCTCTGTGACGTTTTAACCACAATGCTCCATTAACTGTTCATCACAATGCTCTTGGACCCTTGTCATCACAATGATCTATGCCTTTCTCAGCACAATGCACCTTGACGCATGTCATCACAATGCTCCATTGCATTCTCCTCACAACGCTCTTTGCCCTTGACATCACAGTGCTCCATTACCCCTGTCATAACAATGCTCCATGACCCCTGCCATCACGATGTTCCATGGCCTTTTCATCACAAAGCTCCATGACCCATCTCATCACAATGCTCCAAGAACCCTGTAATCACAATGATCTATGCCCCTTTTAATCTCAATGATCCATGAACCCTGTCATCACAATGCACCATGCCCATCATCATAATGCTTCATGCTATTGTCATCACAATGAAATCAAAATGCTCCATGACCTCTGTCATAACAATGCTCCAAACCCTTGTGATCACAATATTACATATCACTTGTCATCACAATGCCCCATGATGCTCGTCATCACAATTATCTATGGTCTTCTCATCACAATGCTCCATGGAGTTTGTCCTCACAATGCTCAATACACTTGTCATTAACATGCTCCCTGACACTTTTTGTCTGTATGCTCCTTGAATCCTGTCATGACAAGGCTCCATGCCTTTTTCATCACAATAATCCATGTCATTTTCATCACAATGCTCCAAGACACATGTAATCTCAATGCTCCATGACCTTGTCATCACAAACCTCAATGACGCAGGCCATCAGAATGCTCCTTGGTCTTCTCCTCACAATGCTTCATGCCCTTGTCATCACAATGTTCCAAGACCCATGTAATCACAATGCTCCATGCCCTTGTCATCAAAAAACTCCATGACGCATGTCATCAGAAGCCTCTATGGCCTTCTCATCACAATGCTCCATGCCCTAGTCATCACAATGCTCCAAGACCCCTGTAATCACAATGCTCCATGCCCCTTTTCATCAGAATGCTCCATGAGACCTGTCATCACAAGTCTCCATGGTCTTCTCATCACAATGCTCCAGGACCTTGTCATCACCATGCTCCATTCCCTTGTCATCACAATGCTCCATGACCCCTGTCATCACAATAATACATGAACATTTTCAGTCCAATGCTCCACGACCTACACATCACAATGCTCCATGGCCAATATCATCACAATGTTCCATGACCACTGTCATCACAACAATCCATGACACCTGACAACACAATGATCCGGGACTCTTGTCATCACAATGCTCCATTCCCTAGGCTTCACAATGCTCCATGACCCCTGTCATCACAACACTCCATGAACATTTTCAGCCCAGTGCTCCATGACCCTTGTCATCACAATGATCCATGCCTTTGTCATCCCAATGCTCCATGACCTCTGTATTCACAATGCTCCGTGACGCTTGTCATCACAGTGCTTCATGACACATGTCATCACAATGATCCATGCCTTTGTCAGCAAAATGCTACTTGACCTTGTCATTACAATGCTCTATGCGTTTTCATCACAATACTCCATTTCCTTTGTCATCACAATCCTCCATGAAACTTGGGATCACATAGTTTCATGCCCTTGTCATCACAATGCTCCATGCTCCTTGAAATCAAAATGATCCATGACCTCTCTCATCACAATGCTCCAAACCCTTGTGATCACAATATTCCATAACACTTTTCATCACAATGCCCCATGACTCGTGTCATCACAATTATCAATGGTCTTCTCATCACAATGCTCCATGACCATTGTCATCACAATGCTCAATACACTTGTCATCAAAATGCTCCCTGACACTTGTTGTCTGTATGCTCTTTGAACCCTGTCATGACAATGCTCCACGCCTTTTTCATCACAATAATCCAAGTCCTTTTCATCACAATTCTCCAAGACACATGTAATCTCACTGCTCCAAGCCCTTGTCATCACAAAGCTCAATGTCGCAGGCCATCAGAATGCTCCTTGGTCTTCTGCTCTCATTGCTCCATGCCCTTGTCATCACAATGTTCCAAGACCCCTGTAATCACAATGCTCCATGCCCTTGTCATCAAAAAACTCCATGACGCATGTCATCAGAATGCTCCATGGCCTTCTCATCACAATGCTCCATGCCCTAGTCATCACAATGCTCCAAGACCCCTGTATTCACAATGCTCCATGCCCCTTTTCATCAGAATGCTCCATGAGACTTGTCATCACAAGTCTCCATGGTCTTCTCATCACAATGCTCCAGGAACTTGTCATCACCATGCTCCATTCCCTTGTCATCACAATGCTCCATGACCCCTGTCATCACAATAATCCATGAACATTTTCAGCCCAATGCTTCACGACCTACTCATCACAATGCTCCATGGCCAATATCACAAAGCTCCATGACCACTCTCATCACAACACTCCATGACTCCTGACAACACAATGATCTGGGACTCTTGTCATCACAATGCTCCATTCCCTAGTTATCACAATGCTCCATGACCCCTGTCATCACAACACTCCATGAACATTTTCAGCCCAGTGCTCCATGACACTTGTCATCACAATGATCCATGCCTTTCTCATCCCAGTGCTCCATGACCCCTGTATTCACAATGCTCCATGACGCTTGTCATCACAGTGCTCCATGACACCTGTCATCACAATGCTCCATGCCTTTGTCAGCAAAATGCTACATGACCTTGTCATTACAATGCTCTATGCGTTTGTCATCGCAATACTCCATATCCATTGTCATCACAATCCTCCATGAAATTTGGGATCACATTGCTTCATGCCCTTGTCATCACAATGCTCCATGCTCCTTGAAATCAAAATGATCCATGACCTTTGTCATAACAATGATCCAAACCCTTGTGATCACAATGTTCCATAACACTTGTCATCAAAAGGTTCCGTGATGCCTGTCATCACAATACTCCATGCCCCTTTTCATAAGTATGCTCCAAGAGACTTGTCATCACAAGGCTCCATGGTTTTGTCATCACAATGCTCCAGGAATTTTTCATCACAATGCTTCACGACCTTGTCATGAAAATATTCAATGGCCCTTATCATCATAATGCTCTAAGCCGTAACCATCACAATGCTCCATTATATTTGTCATCACAATCCTCCATTACATTTGGCATCACAGTGCTCCATGCCATTGTCATCGCAGTGGACTATGACATATGTCATCACAATGCTACCTGACACCTGTCTTCACAATAATCCATGACCTTCTCATCACAATGCTCCATGTCCTTGTCATCACAATGCACCATGCCCACTGTCATCACAATAATCTATGAAACTTGTCAGACCAATGCTCCATTCCCCTGTCAACACAATGCTCCATGCCCTTGTCATCACAATGTTCAATGACCCCTGTCATCACAATGCTCCGTGACTCCAGTCATCTCAATGCTTCATAACGTTTGTCATCAAAATGGTCCATGCACACGTCATCACAAGGCTCTGTGACCTTTGTAACCACAATGCTCCATGAACTTTTCATCACAATTCTCCGTGACCCTTGTCATGACAATGCTCCATGCGTTTTTCAGAACAATGCTCCATGAAACTTGTCATCACAAGTGCCATGCGCTTTTCATCACAATGATCCACAACCTTGTCATCGCTATGCTCCATAAACCTTGTAATCACAATGCTCCATGCACTTCTCATCCAAATGCTCTCTCACATGAGATATCACAATGTTCCATCACTAGTCATCACAATCCTCCCTCACCCATGTTATCACAATGTTCCATGACCACTGTCATCACAGTGCTACATCCCAATATCAGCACAATGTTCCATGACCCCTGACATCACAATGATCCATAATCCCTGTCATCAAAATGCTCCATGACCCTTTTCATTCCAAAGCTTCAAGACCCCGGGCATCACAATGTTCTATAACCCCTGCCATCAAAATGTTCCATTACACTTTTCTTCAAATTGCTGCATGACCCGGTCATCAAAATGCTCCCTGCCCTTCTCATCACAATGCACCACACCCTTGTCATCAAAATGCTCCATGGCATTTGTCATCACAAAGCTCCATGACCCTTGGCATCACAGTGCTCCATGTCATTGTCATCACAATGCTCCATGAACCCTCTCAACACGTCTCCATGCCATTTCATCACAAAGCTCCATGACACTTGTCATCACAATGCTCGATGCCAGTCTCATCACAATGCTCCATGCCCTTGTCATTACAATCCTCCATGACCCATGTATAACAGTGTTCCGTGCCCTTGTCATCACAATGCTCCATGCCCAGTCTCATCACAATAATCCATGAAACTTTTCAGACCAATGCTCAATGCCCTTCTCATCACAATGCTCCATTACCTCTGTCATAACAATGCTCCATGACCCGTGCCATCACAATGTTCCATGACCTTGTCATCACAACACTCCATGACCCTTGTCATCTCAATGCTCCAAGACCCCTGTAATCACAATTTTCCATGCCCTTGTCTTCACAAAGCTCCATGACACATGCCATCAGAATATTCCATGGCCTTCTCATCACAATGCTCCATGCCCTTGTCGTGACGATGCTGCAAGACCCCTGTAATCACAATGCTCCATGCCCATTTTCATCTCAATGCTCCATGAACCCTGTAATCAAAATGCACCGTGCCCATCATCATAATGCTTCAGGCTCTTGTCATCACAATGAAATCAAATTTCTCCATGACCACTGTCATCATAATGCTCCAAACCCTTGTGATCACAATGTTCCTTAACAATTATCATCACAACACCCTATGACGCTCATCATCACAATTATCCGTGGTCCTCTCATCACAATGCTCCATGATCTTTGTCATCACAATTCTCAATACACTTGTCATCACAATGCTCCCTGACACTTGTCGTCAGTATGCTCCTTGAACCCTGTAATGACATGGCTCCATGCCTTTTCATCACAATGAACCATGCCCTTTTCATCACAATGCTCCAAGACCCCTGTAATCACAATGCTCCATGCCCTTGTCATCACAAAGCTCCATGACGCATGTTATCAGAATGCTCCGTGGCCTCCTCCTCACAATGCTCCATGCACTAGTCATCACAATGCTCCATGTCCCGTGTAATCACAATGCTCCATGCCCCTTTTCATCACAATGCTCCATGAGATTTGTCATCACAAATCTCCATGGTCTTCACATCACAATGCTCCAGGACCTTGTCATCACCATGCTCCATTCCCTTGTCATCACAATGCTCCATGACCCATCTCATCACAATACTCCATGAACATTTTCAGCCCAGTGCTCCATGAACTTCTCATCACAATGCTCAATGACAAATATCATCAAAATACTCCATGACCACAGTCATCACAACACTCCATGACACATGACAACACAATGACCCGGAACTCTTTTCATCACAATGCTCCATTCCCTAATCATCAAAATGCTCCATGACCCCTGTCATCACAGTACTCCATGAACATTTTCAGCCCAATGATCCATGACCCTTGTCATCACAATCATCCATGCCCTTGTCATCCCAATTCTCCATGACTCTTTTAATCACAATGCTCCAAGAACCCTTAATCAAAATGCTCCATGCCCCTGTCATCACAAAGCTCCATGACGCATGTCATCAGAAAGTTCCATGGCCTTCTCATCAATATGTTCCATGCCCTTGTCATCACAATGCTCCCAGACCCCTGTAATCACAATGCTCCATGCCTCTTTTCATCTCAATGCTCCATGAACCCTGTCATCACAGTGCATCATGCCCATCATCATAATGCTTCTGGCTATTACAGCACAATAAAATCAAAATTCTCCATGACCTCTGTCATCACAATGCTCCATGACCCCTGTCATCACAATACTCCATGAATATTTTCAGCCCAATGCTCCATGACACTTGTCTGCACAATGATCCATGCCCTTGTCATCCCAATTCCCCATGACCCATGTATTCACAATGCTCCGTGACGCTTCTTATCACAGTGCTCCATGACACCGGTCATCAAAATGCTCCAGGCCTTTGTCAGCAAAATGCTACGTGACCTTTTCATTACAATGCTCTATGCGCTTGTCATCACAATACTCCATTACCATTGTCATCACAATCCTCCATGAACCTTAGGATCACATTGCTTCATGCCCTTGACATCACAATGCTCCATGCTCCTTGAAATCAAAATGATCCATGGCCTCTGTCATTGCAATGCTCCAAAACCTTTTGACACAGTGTTCCAAAACACTTGTCATCACAACGCTCCATGATGCCTGTCATCACAATACTCCATGCCCTTTTCATCACAATGTTCCATGAACATTGTCATCACAATTCTCAATAAACGTGTCATCACAATGCTCCCTGACACTTGTCGTCAGAATGCTCCTTGAAACCTGTCTCGAAAAGGCTCCATGCCTTTTGATTCACAAAGCCCCATTCCATTTCCTTCACAATTTTCCATGCCATTGTCTTCAAAATACTCCTCAAGGTTGTCATCCGAATGCTCCCTGACCCTTGTCATCACTATGCTCCAAGCCATTGTCATCACAATGCTCCATTACCTTTGTCATCAGAATCCTCCATGACATTTGGCATCACAATGCTCCATGCCATTGTCATCACAATGGGCCATTACATATGTCATCACAATGCTCCCTGATAACTCTCTTCACAATACTGCATGACCTGGTCATCAAAATGCTCCAAGCCATTGTCATCACAATGCTCCATTACCTTTGTGATCAGAATCCTCCATGACACTTGGCATCACAATGCTCCATGCCATTGTCATCACAATGGGCCCTTACAAATGTCATCACATTGCTCCCTGATACCTCTCTTCAGAATACTGAATGACCTGGTCATCAAAATGCTCCATGCCCTTGTCATCACAATGCTCCATGCCCTTGTTATCACAAAGTTCCAACACCCCTGTAATCAGAATGCTCCATGCCCCTTTTAATCAGTATGCTCCATGAGACTTGTCATCACAAGGCTCCATGGTTTTCTCATCACAATGCTCAAGAACATTGTCATCACAATGCTTCACGGCATTGTCATGAAAATTCTCAATGGCCTTTGTCATCATAATGCTCCAAGCCCTAGTCATTACAATGCTCCATTATATTTGTCATCACATCCTCCATTACATTTGGTATCACAATGCTCCATGCCATTGTCATCGCAATGGACCATGGCATATGTCATCACAATGCTCCCTGACACCTGTCTTCACAATATTCCATTCCCTTGTCTTCACAATGCTCCATGCCCTTGTCATCACAATGCACGATGTCCACTGTCATCACAATAATCTATGAAACTTGTCAGAACAATGCTCCATGCCCCTGTCATCACAATGCTCCATGCCCTTGTCATCACAATGCTCCATGACCCCTTTCATCACAATGTTCCGTGACTCCAGTCATCACAATGCTTCATAACGTTTGCCATCACAATGGTCCATGCCCGCATCATCACAAGGCTCTGTGACTTTTGTAACCACAGTGCTCCATGAACTTTTCATCACAATGCTCCGTGATCCTTGTCATCACAATGCTCCATGCCTGTGTCAGTACAATGCTCCAGGACCCTTGTCATCACAATGTGCCATGCGCTTTTCATCACAAAGTTCCACAACCTTGTCATCGCTATGTTCCATGAACCTTGTAATCACAATGCTCCATGCACTTATCATCCATATGCTCTCTCTCATGAGATATCTCAATGTTCCATCACTAGTCATCACAATCCTCCCTCACCCCTCTTATCACAATGTTCCATGACCCCTATCATCACAATGCTATATCCCCTTATCAGCACAATGTTCCATGACCCCTGACATCACAATGTTCCATAACCCGTCATCAAAGTGCTCCATGACACTTTTCATCCCAAAGCTCCATGAACCATGGCATCACAATGTTCTATAACCCCTGTCATCAAATTATTCCATTACACTTTTCATCAAATTGCTGCATGACCCTGTCATCAAAATGCTCCCTGCAATTCGCATCACAATGCACCACACACTTGTCATCAAAATGCTCCATGAACTATGTCATCACAAACTCCATGACCGTTGGCATCACAATGCTCCATGTCATTGTCATCACGATGCTCCATGAACCCTCTCATCACATTGCTCCATGCGCTTCTCATCACAAAGCTCTATGACACTTGTCATCACAATGCTCGATGCACTTCTCATCACAATGCTCCATGCCCTTGACATTACAATCGTCCATGACCCAAGTATCACAGTGTTCCGTGCCCATCTCATCACAATGCTCCATATCCAAACTCATCACAATAATCCATGAAATATTTCAGACCAATGCTCCATGCCCTTCTCATCACAATGCTCCATTACCTCTGTCATAACAATGCTCCATGACCCGTGCCATCACAAGGTTCCACGGCCTTGTCATCACAAGGCTCCATGACCCTTGTCATCACAATGCTCCAAGACCCCTGTAATCACAAAGCTCCATGCCCTTGTCATCACAAAGCTCCATGACACATGTCATCAGAATGTTCCATGGCCTTCTCCTCACAATGCTCCATGCACTTGTCATCACAAGGCTCCAAGAACCCTGTAGTCACAGTGATCCATGCACCTTTTCATCAGAATGCTCCATGAGACTTGTCATCACAATTCTCCATGGTCATCTCATCACAATGCTCCAGGACATTGTCATCACCATGCTCCATGCACTTGTCATCACAATGCTCCAAGACCCCTGTAATCACAATGCTCCATGCCCGTTTTCATCAGAATGCTCCATGAGACTTGTCATCACAAGTCTCCATGGTCTTCTCATCACAACGCTCCAGGACCTTGTTATCACCATGCTCCATTCCCTTGTCATCACAATGCTCCATGACCCCTGTCATCACAATACTCTATGAATATATTCAGCCAGATGCTCCATGACCTTCTCATCACAATGCTCCATGACCAATATCATCACAATGCTCCATGACCACTGTCATCACAACACTCCATGAAAACTGACAACACAGTGATCCGGGACTCTTGTAATCACAATGCTCCAAGTCCCCTGTAATCAGAGTGATCCATGACCCCTGTCATCACAATAATCCATGAACATTTTCAGCCCAATGCTCCATGACCCTTGTCATCAAAATGATCCATGCCCTTGTCATCCCAATGCTCCATGACCCCTGTATTCACAATGCTCCGTGATGCTTTTCATCACAGTGCTCCATGACACATGTCATCACAATGCTCCATGCCTTTGTCAGCAAAATGATACATGACGTTGTCATCACAATGCTTCACGACCTTGTCATGAAAATTTTCAATGGCCCTTGTCATCATAATGCTCCAAGCCCTAGTCATCACAATGCTCCATTATATTTGTCATCACAATCCTCCATTACATTTGGCATCACAATGCTCCATGCCATTGTCATCGCAATGGACCATGATATATGTCATCACAATGCTCCCTGACACCTGTCTTCACAATACTCCATGACCTTCTCATCACAATGATCCATGCCCTTGTCCTCACAATGCACCATGCCCACTGTCATCACAATAATCTATGAAACTTGTCAGACCAAGGCTCCATGCCCCTGTCATCACAATGCTCCATGCCCTTGTCCTCACAATGCTCCATGACCCCTTTCATCACAATGCTCCATGAACCCAGTCATCACAATGCTTCATAACGTTTGTCATCACAATGGTCCCTGCCCGCGTCATCACAAGGCTCTGTGACCTTTGTAACCACAATGCTCCATGAACTTTTCATCACAATTCTCTGTGACCCTTGTCATCACAATGCTCCATGTCTTTGTCAGAACAATGCTCCATGACCATTGTCATCACGATGTGCCCCGGGCAATTCATCACAACGGTCCACAACCTTGTCATTTCAATGCTCCATAAACATTGTAATCACAATGCTCCATGCACTTCTCATTAACATGCTCTCTCACCAGTGATATCACAGTGTTCCATCACTAGTCATCACAATACACCCTCACCCCTGTAATCACAATGTTCCATGACCCTGTCATCACACTGCAACATCCGCTTATCATCACAAAGTTCCATGACCCCTGACATCACAATGATCCATAACCCCTGTCATCAAAATGCTCCATGACCCTTTTCATCCCAAAGCTCCAAGACCCCTGACATCACAATGATCTATAACCCCTGCCATAAAAATGTTCCATTACACTTTTCATCAATTTTCTGCATGATACTTTCATCAAAATTCTCCCTTCCCTTCTCATCACAATGTACCATGCACTTGTCATCAAAATGCTCCATGACTTGTCATCACAAACCTCCATGACCCTTGGCATCACAATGCTCCATGTCATTGTCATCACAATGCTCCATGAACCCTCTCATTACATTGCTCCATGCCCTTGTCATCACAAAGCTCCATGACACTTGTCATCACAATGCTCGATTCCCTTCTCATCACAATGCTCCATGCCCTTGTCATTACAATCCCTCATGACCCATGTATCATAGTGTTCCGTACCCTTGTCATCACAATGCTCCATGCCCACTCTCATCACAATAATCCATGAAACATTTCAGACCAATTTTCCATGCCATTCTCATCACAATGCTCCATTACCTCTGTCATAACAATGCACCATGACTCCTGCCATCAAAATGTTCCACGGCCTAGTCATCACAAGGATCCATGACACTTGTCATCACAATGCTGAAGGCCCCTGTAATCACAATGCTCCATGCCCTTGTCATCACAAAGCTCCATGACGCATGTTATCAGAATGTTCCATGGCCTTCTCATCACAATGCTCCATGACCTTGTCATCACAATGCTCCAAGACCCCTGTAAACACAATGCTCCATGCCACTTTTCATCTCAATGCTCCATGAACCCTGTCATCAAAATGCACCATGCCCATCATCATAATGCTTCAGGCTATTGTCATCACAATGAAATCAATATTCTCCATGACCTCTGTCATCATAATGCTCCAAACCCTTGTGATCACAATGTTGCATAACACTTATATCACAACACCCCATGACACTCATCATGACAATTATTCATGGCCTTCTCATCACAATGATCCATGATCTTTGTCATCACAATGCTCAATACACTTGTCATCACAATGATCCCTGACACTTGTAGTCAGTAGGCTCCTTGAAACCTGTCATGACAAGGCTGCATGCCTTTTTCATCACAATGATCCATGCCCTTTTCATAAAAATGCTCCAAGACCCCTGTAATCACAATGCTCCATGCCCTTGTCATCACAAAGCTCCATGACGCATGTCATCAGAATGCTATATGGCCTTCTCGTCACCATGATCCATGCCCTTGTGATCACAATGCTCCAATAACCCTATAATCACAATGGTCCATGCCCCTTTTCAACAGAATGCTCCATGAGACTTCTCAACAAAAGTCTCCATGGTCTTCTCATCACATTGCTCCAGGACTTTGTCATCGCCATGCTCCATTCCCTTCTCATCTCAATGCTCCATGACCAATATCATCACAATTCTCCATGACCACTGTCATCACAACACTCCATGACACCTGACAACACAATGATCTGGGACTCTTGTCATCACAATGCTCCATTCCCTACTCATCACAATGCTCTATGACAATTGTCATCACAATGATCATTGCCCTTGTCATCCCAATGCGCCATAACCCCTGTATTCACAATGCTCCATGACGCTTGTCATCACAGTGCTCCATGACACCTGGCATCACAATGCTCCATGCATTTGCAGCAAAATGCTACATGACCTTGTCATTACAATGCTCTATGTGATTGTCATCAAAATATTCCATTACCATTGTCATCACAATCCTCCAAGAACCTTGGGATCACATGGCTTCATTCCCTTGTCATCACAATGTTCCATGCTCCTTGAAATCAAAATGATCCATGACCTCTGTCATCACAATGCTCCAAACACTTGTGATCACCATGTACCATAACACTTGTCATCACAAAGCTCCATGATGCTTGTCATCACAATACTCCATGCCCTTTTCATCACAATGCTCCATGACCTTTGCCATCACAATTCGCAATACACTTGTCATCACAATGCTCCCTGACACTTGTCGTCAGAATGCTCCTTGAACCCTGTCACGAAAAGGCTCCTGCCTTTTTCACCACAATGTCCCATGCCTTTTAAATCACAATGCTCCATGCCATTGTCATCAAAATACTCCACAAGTTTGTCATCAGAATGCTCCATGACCCTTGTAATCACAAATGTCCATGCACTTCTCTGCACAATGCTACCTGACCCTGGTCATCACAATGCTCCAAGCCATTGTCATCACAATACTCCATTACCTTTGTCATCAGAATCCTCCATGACACTTGGCATCACAATGCTCCATGGCATTGTCATCACAATGGGCCATGACATATGTCATCACAATGCTCGATGACACCTGTCTTCACAACACTGCATGACCTGGTCATCACAATGCTCCATGCCCCTTTCATCACAATGCGCCATTCCCACTGTCATCGCAATAATTCATGAAACTTATTTGACCAATGTTCCATGCCCTTGTCATCTCAATGCTCCATGCCCTTGTTATCACAATGCTCCATGACCACTGTCATCAAAATGCTCTGTGACGCCACTCATAGCATTGCTTCATGACCTTTGTCATCAAAATGGTCCATGTCATCATCATCAACTGTCTCTGTGACCTTTTTAACCACAAATCTCCATGAATTTTCATCACAATGCTCATTGACCCTTGTCATCAAAAGGCTCTATGCCTTTCTCAGCACAATGCTCCATGACCCTTGTCATCACAATGCTCCATGCACTTGTCAGCACAATGCTCCATGACCCTTGTCATCACAATGCTCCATGCACTTGTCAGCACAATGCTCCATGACACAGATCATCACAATGCACCATGCACTTGTCATCACAGTGCTCCACAATTTGTCATCACAATGCTCCATGCACATCTCATCAAAAGGCTCTCTCACCACTGATATCACAATGCGACATCACTATTTGTCACAATACTCCCTCACCCATGTCATGAAAATGTTCCATGACTCCTGTCATCACAATGCTACATGCACTTATTATCATAATGTTCAATGACCCCTGACATCACAATGGTCCATAACACCTGTCATCAAAATGTTCCATGACACATTTCATCCAATTGCTCCATGACCATGTCATCAAAATGCTCCCTGCCTTTCTCATCACAATGCACAACGCCCTTGCCATCAAAATGCTCCATGACCTTTGTCATCACAAAGATCCATGCCCCTTGGCATCACAATGATCCATGTCATTGTCATCACAATGCTCCATGTACACTCTCATCACATTGCTCCATGCCCTTGTCATCACAAAGCTCCATGACACTTGTCATCAGAATGCTCCATGGCCTTCTCATCACAATATCCCATGCCCTTGCCATCACAATGCTCCATTACCACTGTCATAACAATGCACCATTACCCCTGCCATCACGATGTTCCATGGCCTTGTCTTCACAAGGCTCCATGACCCTTCTCATCACAATGCACCAAGAACCCTGTAATCACAATGCTCTAGGCCCTTTTTCATCTCAATGATCCATGAACCCTGTCATCACTATGCACCATGCCCATCATCATAATGCTTCATGCTATTGTCATCACAATGAAATCAAGATGCTCCATGACCTCTGTCATAACAATGCTCCAAACCCTTGAGATCACAATATTCCATAAGACTTGTCATCACAATTTCACATGATGCTCGTCATCAAAATTATCCATGGTCTTCTCATCACAATGCTCCATGACCTTTGTCATCACAATGTTCAATACACTTGTCATCAAAATGCTCCCTGACACTTGTTGTCTGTATGCTCCTTGAACCCTGTCATGACAAGGCTCCATGCCATTTTCCTCACAATGATCCATGCCCTTTTCATCAAAATGCTCCAAGACCCATGTAATCACAATGCTCCATGCCCTTGTCATCACAAAGCTCAATGACGCATGCCATCAGAATGCTCCTTGGTCTTCTGCTCACAATGCTCCATGCCCTTGTCATCACAATGTTCCAAAACCCCTGTAATGACAATGCTCCATGAGACTTGTCATCACAAGGCTCCATGGTTTTGTCATCACAATGCTCCAGGACCTTGTCATCACAATGCTTCACGACATTGTCATGAAAATTCTCAATGGCCCTTTTCATCATAATGCTCCAAGCCCTAGTCATCACAATGCTCCTTTATATTTGTCATCACAATCCTCCATTACATTTGGCATCACAATGCTCCATGCCATTGTCATCGCAATGGACCATGACATATATCATCACAATGCTCCCTGACACCTGTCTTCTCAATTCTCCATGACCTTCTCATCACAATGCTCCATGCCCTTGTCATCACAATGCACCATGCCCACTGTCATCACAATAATCTACGAAACTTGTCAGACAAATGCTCCATGCCCCTGTCATCACAATGTTCCACGCCCTTTTCCTCACAATGCTCCATGCGCTTGTCAGCACAATGCTCCATGACACATGTCATCACAATGCACCATGCGCTTGTCATCACAGTGCTCCACCATCTTGTCATCACAATGCTCCATAGAATTTGTCATCACAATGCTCCATGCACTTCTCATCAAAATGCTCTCTCACCACTGATATCACAATGCTACATCACTATTTGTCACAGTACTCCCTCATCCCTGTCATCACAATGTTCCATGACTCCTGTCACCACAATGCTACATGCACTTATCATCACAATGTTCGATGACCCCTGACATCACAATGTTCCATAACACCTGTCATCAAAATTCTCCATGATCCTTTTCATCAAAATGCTCCATGACCCCTGACATCACAATGTTCCATAACTCCTGTCATCAAAATATTCCATGACACATTTCATCCAATTGCTCCATGACCCTGTCATCACAATGCTCCCTGGCCTTCTCATCACAATGCACAACGCCCTTGCCACCAAAATGCTCCATGACCTTTGTCATCACAAATATCCATGACCCTTGGCATCACAATGCTCCATGTCATTGTCATCACAATGCTCCATGAAGGCTCTCATCACATGGCTCCATGCCCTTGTCATCACAAAGCTCCATGACACAAGTCATCAGAATGCTCCATGGCCTTCTCATCACAATGCACCATGCCCATCATCATAATGCTTCAGGCTATTTTCATCACAATGAAATCAATATTCTCCATGACCTCTGTCATCATAATGCTCCAAACCCTTGTGATCACAAGTTCCATAACACTTATCATCACAACACCCCATGATGCTCATCATCACAATTATCCATGGCCTTCTCATCACAATGTTCCATGATCTTTGTCATCACAATGCTCAAAACACTTGTCATCACAATGCTCCCTGACACTTGTCGTCAGTATGCTCCTTGAACCCTGTCATGACAAGGCTCCATACATTTTTCATCACAATAATCCATGCCCTTTTCATCACAATGCTCCAAGATCCCTGTAATCACAATGCTCCCTGCCATTGTCATCAAAAAGCTCCATGACGCATGTCATCAGAATGCTTCATGTCCTGCTCATCACAATGCTCCATGTCATTGTCATCACAATGCTCCATGAACGCTCTCATCACATTGCTCCATGCACTTATCTTCACAAAGATCCATGACACATGTCATCAGAATGCTCCATGGCCTTCTCATCACAATGTTCCATGCCCTTGCCATCACAATGCTCCATTACCACTGTCATAACAATGCACCATGACCCCTGCCATCACGATGTTCCATGGCCTTGTCTTCACAGGGCTCCATGTCCCTTCTCATCACAATGCTCCAAGAACCCTGTAATCACAATGCTCTATGCCCGTTTTCATCTCAATGATCCATGAACCCTGTCATCACTATGCACCATGCCCATCATCATAATGCTTCATGCTATTGTCATCACAATGAAATCAAGATGCTCCATGACCTCTGTCATAACAATGCTCCAAACCCTTGAGATCACAATATTCCATAAGACTTGTCATCACAATTTCACATGATGCTCGTCATCAAAATTATCCATGGTCTTCTCATCACAATGCTCCATAACCATTGTCATCACAATGCTCAATACACTTGTCATCAAAATGCTCCCTGACACTTGTTGTCTGTATGCTCCTTGAACCCTGTCATGACAAGGCTCCATGCCTTTTTCATCACAGTGATCCATGCCCTTTTCTTCAAAATGCTCCAAGACCCATGTAATCACAATGCTCCATGCCCTTGTCATCACAAAGCTCAATGACGCATGCCATCAGAATGCTCCTTGGTCTTCTGCTCACAATGCTCCATGCCCTTGTCATCAAAATGTTCCAAGACCCCTGTAATCACAATGCTCCATGCCCCTTTTCATCAGTATGCTCTATGAGACTTGTCATCACAAGGCTCCATGGTTTTGTCATCACAATGCTCCAGGATATTGTCATCACAATGCTTCACGATATTGTCTTGAAAATTCTCAATGGCCATTGTCTTCATAATGCTCCAAGCCCTAGTCATCACAATGCTCCATTATATTTGTCATCACAATCCTCCATTACATTTGGCATCACAATGTTCCATGCCATTGTCATCGCAATGGACCATGACATATACCATCACAATGCTCCCTGACACCTGTCTTCACAATAATCCATGACCTTCTCATCACAATGCTCCATGCCCTTGTCATCACAATGCACCATGCCCACTGTCATCACAATAATCTATGAAACTTGTCAGACCAATGCTCCATGCCACTGTCATCACAATGCTCCATGCCCTTGTCCTCACAATGCTCCATGACCCCTGTCATCACAATGCTCCATGACCCCAGTCATCACAATGATTCATAACGTTTGTCATCACAATGGTCCATGCCCGCGTCATCACAAGGCTCTGTGACCTTTGTAACCACAATGCTCCATGAACGTTTCATCACACATCTCTGTGACACTTGTCATCACAATGCTCCATGTCATTGTCAGAACAATGCTGCATAACCATTGTCATCACAATGTGCCACGCGCATTTCATCACAACGGTCCACAACCTTGTCATTGCAATGCTCCATAAACCTTTTACTCACAATGCTCCATGCACTTTTCATCAAAATGCTCTCTCACCAGAGATATCACAGTGTTCCATCGCTAGTCATGACAAAACTCCCTCACACCTGTAATCACAATGTTCCATGACACTGTCATCACACTGCTACATCCCCTTATCATCACAATGTTCCATGACCCCTGACATCACAATGTTCCATAACCCCTGTCATCAAAATGCTCCATGACCCTTTTCATCCCAAAGCTCCAAGACCACTGACAACACAATGTTCTATAACCCCTTCCATCAAAATGTTCCATTATACTTTTCATCAAATAGCTGCATGACCCGTTCATCAGAATTCTCCCTGCCCTTCTGATCACAATGAGGCATGCCCTTTCATCAAAATGCTCCATGACTTGTCATCACAAATCTACATGACCCTTGGCATCACAATGCTCCATGTCATTGTCATCACAATGCTCCATGAACCCTCTCGTAACATTGCTCAATGCCTTGTCATCACAAAGCTCCATGACACTTGTCATCACAATGCTCGATGCCCTTCTCATCACAGTGCTCCAGGCCCTTGTTATTACAATCCTGCATGACCCATGTATCACAGGGTTCCGTACCCTTGTCATCACAATGCTCCATGCCCACTCTCATCACAATAATCCATGAAATATTTCAGACCAATGTTCCATGTCCTTCTCATCAAAATGCTCCATTACCTCTGTCACAAAAATGCACCATGACCACTGCCATCACAATGTTCCACGGCCTAGTCATCACAAGGCTTCATGATACTTGTCATCACAATGCTGAAGGCCCCTGTAATCACAATGCTCCATGCCCTTGTCATCACAAAGCTCCATGACGCATGTCATAAGAATGTTCCATGGCCTTCTCATCACAATGCTCCATGACCTTATCATGACAATGCTCCAAGACCCCTGTAAACACAATGCTCCATGCCCCTTTTCATCTCAATGCTCCATGAACCCTGTCATCACAATGCACCATGCCCATCATCATAATGCTTCAGGCTATTGTCATCACAATGAAATGAATATTCTCCATGACCTCTGTCATCATAATGCTCCAAACACATGTGATCACAATGTTCCATAACACTTATCATCACAACACCCCATGACGCTCATCATCACAATTATCCATGGCCTTCTCATCACCATGCTCCATGATCTTTGTCATCACAATGCTCTATACACTTGTCATCACAATGCTCCCTGACACTTGTCGTCAGTATGCTCCTTGAACCCTGTCATGACAAGGCTCCATGCCTTTTTCATCACAATAAACCATGCCCTTTTCATCACAATGCTCCAAGATCACTGTAATCACAGTGATCCATGCCCTTGTCATCAAAAAGCTCCATGACGCATGTCATCAGAATGCTTCATGGACTTCTCATCACAATGCTCCATGTCATTGTCATCACATTGCTCCATGAACACTCTCATCACATTGCTCCATGCACTTATCTTCACAAAGCTCCATGACACATGTCATCAGAATGCTCCATGGCCTTCTCATCACAATGCTCCATGCCCTTTCCATCACAATGCTCCATTTCCCCTCTCATAACAATGCTCCATGACCCCTGCCATCATGATATTCCATGGCCTTGTCATCACAAGGCTCGATCACCCTTCTCATCACAATGCTCCAAGAACCCTGTAATCACAATGCTCTATGCCCCTTTTCATTTCAATGATCCATGAACCCTGTCATCACAATGCACCATGACCATCATCATAATGCTTCATGCTATTGTCATCACAATGAAATCAAAATGCTCCATGACCTCTGTCATGACAATGCTCCAAAGCCTTGTGATCACAATATTCCATAACACTTGTCATCACAGTGCCCCATGAGGCTCGTCATCACAATTATCTATGGTCTTCTCATCACAATGTTCCATGACCTTTGTCATCACAATGTTCAATACACTTGTCATCAAAATTCTCCCTGACATAGTTTTCTGTATGCTCCTTGAAACCGGTCATGACAACGCTCCATGCCTTTTTCATCACAATGATCCTTGCCCTTTTCATCACAATGCTTCAAGGCCCCTGTAATCACAATGTTCCATGCCCTTGTCATCACATAGCTCAATGACACATGTCATCAGAATGCTTCTTGGCCCTCTGCTCACAATGCTCCATGCCCTTGTCATCAGAATGTGGCAAGACCCCTGTAATCACAATGCTCCATGCCCCTTTTCATCAGTATGCTCCATGAGACTTGTCATCACAAACCTCCATGGATTTCTCATCACAATGCTTCACGACCTTGTCATGAAAATTCTCAATGGCCCTTGTCATCATAATTCTCCAAGCCCTAGTCATCACAATACTCCATTATATTTGTCCTCACAATCCTCCATTACATTTGGCATCACAATAAACCCTGCCATCGTCATCGCAATGGACCATGACATATGTAATCACAATGCTCCCTGACACCTGTCTTCACAATACTCCATGACCTTCTCTTCACAATGCTCCATACCATTGTCATCACAATGCACTATGTCCAGTGTCATCACAATAAACTATGAAAATTGTCAGACCAATTCTCCATGCCCCTGTCATAACAATGCTCCATTTCCCTGTCATCACAATGCTCCATGCCCTTGTCATCACAATGCTCCATGACTTGTCATCACAATGTTCCATGATCTTTGTCATCACAATGCTCAGTTCACTTGTCATCACAATGATCCCTGACACTTATCGTCATTATGCTCCTTGAACCCTGTCATGACAAGGCTGCATGCCTTTTTCATCAGAATGTTCCATGCCCTTTTCATAACAATGCTCAAGACCCCTTTAATCACAATGCTCCATGCCCTTCTCATCACAAAGCTCCATGACGCATGTCATCAGAATGCTCCATGGCCTTCTCATCACCATGATCCATGCCCTTGTCATCACAATGCCCCAAGACCCCTGTAATCACAATGCTCCATCCCCCTTTTCAACAGAATGCTCCATGAGACTTCTCATCAGAAGTCTCCATGGTCTTCTCATCACAATGCTCCATAACTTTGTTATCACCATGCTCCATTCCCTTCTCATCACAATGCTCCATGACCAATATCATCACAATTCTCCATGACCACTGTCATCACAACACTCCATGACACCTGACAACACAATGATCCGGGACTCTTGTCATCACAATGCTCCATTCCCTAGTCATCCCAATGCTCCATGATACTTGTCATCAAAATGATCCATGCCCTTGTCATCCCAATGCTCCATAACATCTGTATTCACAATGCTCCATGACGCATGTCATCACAGTGCTCCATGACACCTGTCATCACAATGCTCCATTCCTTTGTCAGCAAAATGCTACATGACCTTGTCATTACAATGCTCTATGTGCTTGTCATCACAATACACCATTACCATTTTCATCACAATCCTCCATGAACTTTGGGATCACATTGCTTCATTCCCTTGTCATCACAATGCTCCATGCTCCTTGAAATCAAAATGATCCATGACCTCTGTCATCACAATGCTCCAAGCCCTTGTGATCACAATGTTCCATAACACTTGTCATGACAACGCTCCATGATGCTTGTCATCACAATACTCCATGCCCTTTTCATCACAATGCTCCATGACCTTTGTCATCACAATTCTCTATACACTTGTCATCACAATGCTCAGTGACACTTGTCATCACAATGCTCCTTGAACCCTGTCATGAAAAGGCTCCATGACTTTTCCATCACAATGCCCCATGCCGTTTTCATCACAATGCTCAATGCCATTGTCATCAAAATACTCCACAAGCTTGTCATCAGAATGTTTCATGACACTTGTCATCACAATTCTCCATGCACTTGTCAGCACAATGCTCTCTGACCCTTGTCATCACAATGGTCCAAGCCATTGTCGTCACAATGCTCCATTACCTTTGTCATCAGAATCCTCCATGACACTTGGCATCACAATGCTCCATGCCATTTTCATCACAATGGGCCATTACATATGTCATCACAATGCTCCCTGACGCCTGTCTTCACAATACTGCATGACGTGGACATCACAATGCTCCATGCCCTTGTTATCACAATGCTCCATGACCCCTGTCATCACAATGCTCCGTGACTCCAGTCATCACAATGCTCCATGACATTTGTCATCACAATGATCCATGCCCTCATCATCAACAGTCTCTGTGACCTTTTCAACCACAATGCTCCTTGAACATTTGATCACAATGCTCTTTGACCCTTGTCATCATAATTCTCTATGCCTTTCTCAGCACAATTCTCCATGACCCTTGTCATCACAATGGTCCATGCGCTTGTCAGCACAATGCTCCATGACACATGTCATCACAAAGCATCTTGCGCTTGTCATCACAGTGCTCCACCATCTTGTCATCACAATGCTCCATAAAACTTGTCATCACAATGCTCCATGCACTTCTCATCAAAATGCTCTCTCACCACTGATATCACAATGCCACATCATTATTTGTCACAGTACGCCCTCATCCCTGTCATCACAATTTTCCATGACTCCTGTTACCACAATGCTACATGCACTTATCATCACAATGTTCGATGACCCATGACATCACAATGTTCCATAACACCTGTCATCAAAATGCTCCATGACCCTTTTCATCAAAATGCTCCAAGACCCCTGACATCACAATGTTCCATAACTCCTGTCATCACAATGTTCCATGACACATTTCATCCAATTGCTCCATGAGCCTGTCATCACAATGCTCCCTGGCCTTCTCATCACAATGCACAACGCCCTTGCCATCAAAATGCTCCATGACCTTTGTCATCACAAATATCCATGACCCTTGGCATCACAATGCTCCAGGTCATTGTCATCACAATGCTCCATGAAGGCTCTCATCACATGGCTCCATGCCCTTGTCATCACAAAGCTCCATGACACATGTCATCAGAATGCTCCATGGCCTTCTCATCACAATGTTCCATGCCCTTGCCATCACAGTGCTCCATTACCACTGTCATAACATTGCTCCATGACCCCTGCCATCACGATATTCCATGGCCTTGTCATCACAACGCTCCATCACCCTTCTCTTCACAATGCTCCAAGAACCCTGTAATCACAATGCTCTATGCCCCTTTTCATTTCAATGATCCATGAACCCTCTCATCACAATGCACCATGCACATCATCATAATGCTTCATGCTATTGTCATCACAGTGAAATCAAAGTGCTCCATGACCTCTGTCATAGCAATGCTACAAACCCTTGTGAATACAATATTCCATAACACTTGTCATCACAATGCCCCATGACGCTCGTCATCACGATTATCCATGGTCTTCTCATCACAATGCTACATGACCTTTGTCATCACAATGCTCAATACACTTGTCATCAAAATGCTTCCTGACACTTGTTGTCTGTATGCTCCTTGAACACTGTCATGAGAAGGCTCCATGCCTTTTTCATCACAATGATCCATGCCCTTTTCATCACAATGCTCCAAGACCCATGTAATCACAATGGTCTATGCCCTTGTCATCACAAAGCTCCATGATGCATGTCATCAGAACGCTCCATGACATTCTCATCCCATTGCTCACTGCCCTTGTCATCACAATGCTCCAAGAGCCCTGTAATCACAATGTTCCATGCCATTGTCATCACAAAGCTCCATGATGCATGTCATCAGAACGCTCCATGACATTCTCATCCCAATGTTCCATGCCCTTGTCATCACAATGCTCCAAGACCCCTGTAATCACAATGCTCCATGACCCTTTTCATCAGAATGCTCCATGAGACTTGTCATCACATGGCTCCATGGTCTTCTCATCACAATGCTCCAGTACCTTGTCATCACAATGTTCCTTGACCCCTGTCATCACAATAATCCATGAACATTTTCAGCCCAATGCTCCATGACGTTCTCATCACAATGCTCCATGACCTCTGTCATAACAATGCTCCATGACCACTGTCATCACAATGCTCCATGAACCCTGACAACACAATGATCCGGGAATCTTGTCATCAAAATGCTCCATGTCGTCGTCATCCCAATGCTCCATGAACCCTGTAATCACAATGCTCCATGACGCTTGTCATCACAGTGCTCCATGAACCTTGTCATCACAATGCCTTTGACAGCAAAATGATACATAATCTTGTCATCACAATGCTCCGTGTGCTTGTCATCACAATCCTCCATGACCCTTGGGATCATACTGCTTTATGCCCTTGTTATCTCTATCTTGCCTTTCTGGTTTTTACAGATTTTCGGATGTCCTTTTTGACCAGTGGGAAGTGACAATTCTTTGTAGTGTGGATTTGCATTGCGCGCTTGCTTGATTGGCCAAAAAGGGCCTATGCCTTTTCTCCTGAATATATTCAGGAGAAAATTCATATGCTGTTTTTGGCCAAGTGCATCATTCTCGAAGTTGTGTTTCCTTTCCTGTGCTTTAAAGGCGATTCCAATTTACCTCTTGATATATGTTTTGTGCAATTCTGCCTCATTTTCAAGTCCGCTTTGTTGCCTTCCCTCAACAGATTTTTGGAAGAGAGTAGTCCTTTATAACTCTGCAGGTTTTTCATTTGCTTTGCCCCTGAGCTCCAATTTTCAAATCCCATTTTTGGGAGCTGACCGCAAATCCACAATTTTGCTTCAGGAACTATACTGGTTCCAGGGGTGGCTATACTGGTTCCCTGTGGGTGGCTGAGGCTTTGGTTAATTCTTCTTCCTGACGGGAATTTAGAGTGACATGTGTCCGTCCAAATGCCTACATCTACTCTCTGATTGGTTCTCCCTCTTCCCTTTCATCCTCTGCACAATTAGCAAACTGTGCGAACCAGGAGTTTATAGGGGATGACTCTCCTAAGTTGGGAGATTGATAGTAAAGGTGTTGGAATGCCAAACTGTAGCACAAGGAGAGGAAAAAGTAGGAGACTTTCAGAAACCTTTCGCCATCACAGGTTGTCCATTCTCTAGGTTTCCCATACATGTTATAACTGTAGTGATATTCCCTTCTACCTGGAAATTTGGGACCCATGGAATGGTGGCATGCATTACTACTTTAAAGGGTCTGCATTTTCTCTCCCAATCTCACCAGTCCTCCCAGTCCCAAGTGTCCAGCCTTGTGTCTCATCCAGCTGTCTTTGCAGATAGGGTCATTCTAGGTTTCATCAGAACCCCTGAAGGAATTGTGTAAGAATTTCGCCGTTTTTTGTTTTGTTTTTGAAATTCATTTTTATAATGGGGTTGAGCTGATTTTCCCTGACGTGTTTATGCCGGTCTAGACACACTTGATTCCCTTACAGAGGCATATCAGTACATAGGTTTTAAGATTCTTACTAATCAGATATATTCCTCTGTGGGGAATAGGGGTTTTGAGTCCCGTTCACTGAGGAAGGTGTAGGTCTTGTCTATTCTGTATTTGGTTTATGGAATGGTACCTGTGCTAATATCAAACTCTGGTTTTATGCATCACCCCACCTCTCCTTTCCCCTTAAGGAGGCATAAGAGTGTTTTCTAAATGTGAGACGCTGCTCTCTTTCCTAATTCAGTTCATGTGTTGTGATGTTGACATTTCCTCTGTAAGTGATATCTTATGATAAGATTCTTTTTCTGTGTGACTAATTTCCCTTAGAATCATCATACCTAAATCCTCTCATTATGCTGCTACTGTCCTTATGACATTGATTTCACGTCTGAGTGATATTCCATTGTACAAAATTACCACAAGTTCTCTATGCATTTCTCTTTTTCCTGGGATACTTTAGGTGTACCGAAGTTGAGGTTCTTGTATGCAGAGCAGCCCTAAACTTTGGGGTGCCTGTGTCTTGTTGATATTTAGTCTTCCCAAGTTATATGTCCATGAGTTGAAGTCCCCTTTGCTCGGGGGCTTTGTATTTTAGATGTTTTAGGAAACAGCATACACTTCTTCAGAGTAGCTCTTGGATATTTATACCCCACCCATCAGCGTGACTAGTCTCCCTGTTTTCCATGGCCTCTCCTGAATTTTTGATTTGTACACATTTTTTGGATGGCCTTTCTGAGAAGTGGAAATTGAGACTTCTTTATTGTGCGGATTTGCATTTCCCTCTTGCTTGGTTGGCCAAAAACTCTGTATGTGTTTTTTTCCTGAACATATTCACGAAGAAAACGCATACATCCTTTTGCCCAACTGCATCATTTTAGAAATTGTGCTGCTTTTCATATGCTTTAAATGTGAGTACAATCTACCTTTTGAAAAATGTTTCCTGCAATTCTGCCTCACATTCAGAACCTCTTCGTTGCCTTACCTGAATATATTTTTGGATGTTGGTTATCATTTATATCTTTGCAGGTCTTTGAATTGTCTGCTCCTGAGCTCCATTTTGCAACTCGCATTTTTTGTGAGCTGGCCGCCAAACCATTGGATTGATTCCGGCCCTATTCTGGTTCTGGGGAGGCAGGCTGAGCCTTTGGTTAATTCTTCTTCCTAAAGGGATATTAGAGTGACATGTGCCTGTCAAAACTCCTACAGCTAATCTCTCACTGGTTCCTCCTCTTCCCATTTATCCTCTTCAAAAATTGCAAACTGTGTGAAACAGGAGGTTAAAGGTGCTGATTCTCCAAGTGGGGAGATTGTTAGTAATGTGGCTGGAATGGTGAACCCCAGCACCTGGAGATCAAAAATGAGGTGCATTTTAGACACCTTTCCTGAGCACACGGTGTACATTCATCTCGGTTTCCCAGGCATGTTTTTGCTGTCAGAAGATTCCCTTGAAACTGCCGATTTGGGACCCATGGAATGGGTACCAGGCAGTATTACTTTAAAAGGTCTGCATTTCCTCACCCAGCCTCTCTAACATCTCTTAGCGTGCATAGCTTCCAGCCTTATATATCATCCTGCTGTGGGTCTACATGTGTTCAATCCATGTTACATCGTAGCCCTTCAACAAAAGTTGTAAGAATTTTTGTCTGTCTCACTGTTTTTATAAATATTTTTAAATTTATTTTTATATTGGTTACAGCTGATTTTCAAAGCTCTGTTTTTTGCTGCTGTACATCCACTTGATTCATGTACTGTGTGACAACAATAAATTCTTTCTCAGATGCTTACGAGTCATATGTATTATTTTCCAGTGACTTGAGTGGACTGAGTGCAGTTCTTTGAGGTACCGTGTAGGCCTTGCCAGTTATTCAATTTGGTACTTGGAATGGTATCTTTGCTAATTTCAACCTCCTGGATAATACCTCACCATTCCCCACCTTTCCCATTTAGCAGCCTTATGTCTCTTTTCTACATATTTGACTATGTTTCTGTTTTGTAGTTTATTTCATGTGTAGCCATTTTTGATTCCACCTTTAAGTGACATCTTATGATATGTGTCTTTTTCTTTCTGACATGTGTCACTTAGAATGATCGTATGTAACTCCTCCAGAGTTGTTACAACTGGCCTTATTTCATTGATTTCGGGATGAGTAATATTCCACTCTACATAAGTACCCCATCTCTTTTATCCATTTTATCCTTCCAGGGACATTTAGGTTATATCCAAGTGGAGGCCCTTTTTAACAGAGAGGTGGTAAACGTTGGAGTGCCTGTTTTCTGTCATTTTTTGTTTTTCTCAAGGTATACGCCCATGAGTGCAAGTGCCCTATGCTCTGTAGCTCAGTTTTCAGATGTTTTAGCAAACACAATACACTTCTCCAGAGTGGCCGTTGGCACATTACATTTCCACTATCAGCCTCACAGGGCTCCCTTTTCTCCTCACCCTGTCCGGCATTTCTGGTGTTTACACTTTATGTGGATGGCCCTTCTGACTAATGTGAAGTGATACATTTTGTAGTATTGATTTCCAGTGCCCACCTGTTTGGTTGGATAAAAAGTGTGTATGGCCTGTACTTGGATATATTCAGAAAAAAATGCATACGCCCTTTTGTGCCAACTGCATCATTGGGGATGTTCAGCCCCTTTTCTTGTGCTTTAATGGGGAGTCCTTTCTACCTCTTCAAATCTGTTTCCTGCCACTCTCCCTTGCTTACAAGTCCTTTTCTGTGACTTACCTCAAGACATTTTTCGACAATAGATATTTTCAACTCTGCAGTTTCATGAATTTTATTGCCCCCGAGTTCCATTTCTCAAACTGTGTATTCGGAAACTGGACACAAAACAGTGGGATTTCCTCTAGCCCTATTCTGTTTCCATGGGCAATTCTAGCCTTTGATGAATTTGTCTTCCAGATAGGAAATTAGAGTGGCATTTGCCTGTCTGAACAACTAAGACTTGTCTCTAAATTTTTCTCATCCTTCCGCTTCATCCTCTGGACAAATTTCAAACTGTGTGCAACAGGATGTTGACGGTGCTGATATCCCCAAGTAAGGAGATTGTCAGGAAAGATGCTGGAGGGTTGAACCCGTGCACCAGGCAATGAGGAGATGAGGTGCCTTTTCCAAAATCTTTCCGATCAAACGGTGTACCATCATCTAGGTGTGACAGGCATGTTTTTGCTGTAGGAAGGGTCCCGTGCATGTAAGGAGAACACCAGGGATTTTTCCAAATCAGTGCCTCCCCGAACCCCAAACTGGGGAATTTTTAAGCTACGGCTACACGTATGTCCATTAAGGGCCTTGGGAAATAGGCAGAGCCCTAATTTTAGATGATTGAAATCTTCAGGTTCAGAAGCGCTCACCATCGGCCTTGCTTAGGTTACATTTTATCTGTCATTGATAGATGATGTCAATAAAAATATCGATTCTTTTTCAGATTATTTCCCCTTATAGGTTATTGCAAAATATTCAGTGTAGTTCCCTGTGCTATACAGTAGTTCCTTGTTGATGATCTATTTTATACATAGCAGTGTGTATGTGTTAATCCCAAACTGTTAATTTATCCCTTTTCCTACCTTTCCCCTTTTGTAATAATAAATTATAAGATTTTATACTTCTCAGGAATGGGGGAGCTGAAAGAGAGGTATCCTTTTCAATGGAAAAGCATTCAAAACAAGATTGAAGTTTCAGCCAAGAGTATTCGATGTACAACCATGGAAATAAATCACTTCATTTCTCTAATGATGACCTGACAAATAAGACAGACGTCTTCACTGAACTTGCTTATAGTAAAGTGATGGAATTATCAAATATAAGTCTTAGAAAAATCTTATTTTACCCGAGCATTATACACTGCTGTATGTTAACTACAGTTTGGCTCACACATCTGTTCATTGAAGTTACAATGTTCTCAATTTCTGTTACTGATCCTCCAGAGTGTACCCCAACAGGAGTCCCCGAGCCCAGTGTCATTGGAGCCAACAGATCAAGACTGAGTTTGGTTCAGAAGCAAAGGAAACATTATTTTGAAAACAGAATGGAGAGGTGAGAGCGTGCATTCCACACAGGCTGTGGGCTGGGCTGCTGTGTAGGGATCCCGGCAGCGTCAGTGGGAGTTAGGGGATGGAGCTCTCGAGGGCTGGGTTGGCTGCAGCTCAGGCACTATGTCGTGCAGTCTGCATGGGACCCCGCTAGCTGAGGTGTCGACCAAGACATTCTGCACTAGGAAATCGGGTCTGAAGTGCCGGGTGTGGGACCTCAGCATGCGGAACCCTAGGAGCACGTGAAATTAGACAAAGCACAAAGGAAAAACATGTTAGACTTTATTTTATTGCCCAGCTTCTCTTTTTATCTCCCAGGAATTTTTAATGAAGGTTGCCAGAGACGAACACCTCCTCTGCTTTTTGTTCCGTTCCTCATTCTTGGGGTGTTGAGGGTGCAGACCCCTCTTTTGTAACTGCTTCATGCTGTGGTGGCAGCCCTGATACCTGTGGGGTGGGGCAAAACGTCTCCCCACCAGCCTCCAGGTGAGGTTGATTGTTCCAAAGACTCCTGCCTCACTTCTCGTCCGCCTGAGCACCAGCATTGGAAGTGTTATAGATTCTAATGACCTTTAAGGGTCCAGGAAAGAGATGCGCAAAGATGCTGTGGTGGCAGGTTTCACCCCACTCCACATTTGTTTGGCGACCTTAGGCTGACGGTTTTTGCCAGCCTAGATGCTCTGACCAGTAGTCTGTGCTTTCTTTAATTAGGTCCCTGAATTAATGTACAAACAGCACCATGTGTCAGAGCCCTGCCCGCGCAACTCCCAGACAGTCCAGGGTCAGTGGTGATCCAGGACCATGACGTTCACTGAGTCAACGGCCTTTAGAAGTATCCAGCAGTCCAGCTGGTCATATTGGCCACCATCACCGCAGTGTCTGTAGGGTTTTCTATAGTGAAAGCGTGATATACGTTTCCCCCGCCAAGCTTATTAGCTCCCTTCTGGGTGCAATAAGTCCTGCAAGCAGTAGTCTGCTCTTTCGGGGCACAGTCTTCTTGTTTTCTGAGAGAAACTCCAGGTCAAGTGATGGTCACACAAGTCATCTTGGGGGCCTGATGCCCCCATTTGTCTCTCTGGAGGTTGGAGTTGGAAGGCCTCCTCACTCGAGGTCAGTGTGTCCACAGAGCGACCCCTGCCACTTCAGGGCATGATGGGTGGTTAGGATCACCACGTGGGGTCCTTTTCCCTTAGGAGGGAGCTGGCCTTGCGGGCTGCTGATTTCTAGCTTTTTAGATACCCCAGTATCCTGGCCTGATGAGTCTGTGGGCAAAGCCCTTGGTGACCATAGTTTATCATATCTGAAGGGCATTCTTGTGTTGCTCCATTTCAAGTGGTCCCAGTTTTTGCACTAAGTCTCCAAGGGCGATTAACCTTTGACCGGGTATGTAAAGGTCAAAGGGTTTAGCTAAATTAGTGAGTTCCTGGGCAAGGATCTGAATTGACTGCTCTTTCCATTCTTGAAAGGCTGCTTCTGGATTCTATTCAAAAGTATCATCATCTTTTCATGTCAGTGTTTCATGTAGAGGCCCAGCTATTAGACTATAGTTAGGGATCCAGATGCAGAAAACCTTGGCCTCCCCAGGAACCCCTAAGCTGTCTTCTGGTTTTAGAAAAGGTAAGGCTGCAAATGGCTTCTTCCCTATCCTGGGATGCGTTTCTCCGAATATCTGTGAGAATGAAGCCCAAGCATGTCACCTGAGCCTGGGTTATTTGAGCCTTTTCCTTGGACACCTTCTATCCTTTCTTGGCTAGGTAGTTCAGAGGCGTCTTTAGTAGGCCTGGCGATCAGAATGTCATCTGCATATTGAAGGAGGGTTCCCTTTTACAGAGGTAGAACTTTTAGGTCTTTAGAGGACATTTCCCCAATTATGGTGTGGGGATTTTTGAACCATTGGGGCAGGACGGCCCAGCATTATTGCTTGTGTTGCATGTTGTGTCCTGCCACTCACAAGCCAAAAATTCTTGTGACTCTGAGATGAATGGAATACAGAAGAAGGCATCATTGAAGTGTAATACAGAATGCCATGGCCTGGTGGATGGTAGAATGAGCAGCAGGGTGTAGGAAATAGGAGCTACTGGATGTATATCCTCGGTGGCTTCACTGACTGTCCTGATATCCTTTACCAGGTCTCCAGCAGCCCATGGGGCTCTCGTGGTCAGGCCAATCCCAGGATATGGAGCTCACCTGGGCTGCATCCCGCACCCCACAGCCCACGGGGCTCTCGTGTTCAAGTCCCTCCCTGGGTATGGAGCTCACCTGTGCAGCTACCCAGCAGCCCATGGGTCTCTCATAGTCAGGCCCTTCCCAGTTTACGGAACTCCCCTGGGCAGGTACCCCAGCAGGGCTGGACACCCAGGATCTGTGCACATAGCCCACCTTGCAGAGAACCCCCAGCTCACCTGTCGCTCACAGCTGACACAGAACACCTCAGAGCAGGACTTGAACTAACAAACAGCAGCTCTGACAGGTCTGTGACCCTGGCTATCACTCTGTGCAGCCTCTCTCTGCCTGGTCTTCCAGACACTTCCACTGCAGCCAGGGCACCAGACCTCTGTCTCCACCCACCATCACTCCTCTCCCTGACTCCTGGGTTCCTCTCATTAGGATAGGGTCTTCTTGAAGTTGTTTTCCACTCATGGACCAGATAAAATGATAAGAAAACAAGCCGCAGCTGCAGCCCCTTGTCTAGCCTGACTCTCAAGGCCCACAACAGTTCCTTGGGACTGACCCGTTTAGCAAGGTTCATTTTCTGCAACTGTGAGCCCCTGAGGGGTGAGGTTTGGCTGATTTGGGCAGCCTGACACTGCCTGCCAGCCCCCACCCCACAGGTGTGCCTGGGTTGAGGTCAATATAAACACCTCTCCAGTCAGCAAGAGTACCTGTAGCTGTGACTGACGTCATATTCTCTGCCCCGTCAGCAGTTTCAGGGCTGGGGTGGTGGGAGTGAGTGAGGGGCCGTGGCTTTGTGGGTGGCCCAGTGTGATTTGGGCTCTGCTGGACTTTCTGCAGGAGTTGCCAGGCTGCCACCTGCTAAAGAAGAGGATGTGTCACCCATACCTGCCACTGGAATTTCTCCCCAGGCAGAGGTGAGGAAGTAAAAAAGCAGTGGGGGCTGTGGCAGGAGGGGTATCTCAGGCAGGGAAATGGAAAGCTTCCAGAAGAGCATCTGGGGCCAGGACCATCCTGGCTGGCCTGCAGGCACCAAGTCGGCCTGCGTGCTCTCGCTAGTGTGGCTCCACAGCCCTTCCTGTAGGCTTGCAAGTGCTTGTACATATTCAGGTGTTTTACCTGGAAAGGGTGGGAAGAGTTCAGCTGCAGCAGGACTGGGGCTCAGCTCACATTTACTCACATATGCCTCGACACAGTCCCCCAGCATTGCAATGAGGATGCTCCTTGTGGGGGGGAGCGCTGCTGACTGCATGGGAGACGATTTCCCACCTCTGACCAACTTAAGAATTTTTTACCACTGGAGCAAGTGCCCTGATACAATTTTACTCTGTATAACTGGTGAGTTCTGTTTTTTATTTTTATTTTTTTCTTTTTGGTTCAAGTTAGATTTTATTTATTCCTCTTTTTTTTTTAATTTGGAGATATATACATGGAAATAATGCATTAATATAAAGACGTCTATGTGAAGGGAAAAACTTTTTTTCTGTTTTATTTTATTAAATGTTATTTATTTATTTTTAATTTTTTTAAATTTATTACTTTTATACAGCAGGTTCTTATTGGATATATATTTTATACATATAAGTGTGCACATGTGAATCCCAGTCTCCCAATTCATCCCACCACCACCCTCACATGGCGTTCCCTCCTTGGTGTCCATATGTTTGTTCTCTACATCTGTCTCTATCTCTGCCCTGCAAACTGGTTCATCTGTACCATTTTTCTAGGTTCCACATATATGCATTAATATACAATATTTGTTTTTCTCTTTCTGACTTACTTCACTCTGTATGACAGTCCCTAGATCCATCGAGGTCTCTACAAATGACCCAATTTCATCCCTATGTATGACTGAGTAATATTCCGTTGTATATATGTACCACGTCTTTATCCATTCGTCTGTCTGTGGGCACTTAGGTTGCTTTCATTACCTGTCTATTTTAAATAGTGCTGCAGTGAACATTGTGGTGAATGTGTCTTTTTGATTTATGGTTTTCTCTGGGTATATGCCCAGTAGTGGGATTGCTGGATTATATGGTAATTCTATTTTTGTTTTTTAAGGAACCTCCATACTGTTCTCCATAGAGACTGTATCGATTTACATTCCCAACAATAGTGGAAGAAGGTTCCTTTTCTCCACACCCTCTCCAGCATTTGTTGTTTGTAGATTTTCTGATGATGCCCATTTTAACAGGTGTGACGTGATACCTCATTGTAGTTTCGATTTCCATTTCTCTAATAATTAGTGATGTTCAGCAGATTTTCATGTGCGTACTGGCCATCTCTATGTCTTCTTGGAAGAAATGTCTATTTAGATCTTCCATTTTGTATTGGGTTGTTTGTTTTATTAATATTGAGCTGCATGAGCTGTTTATATATATTGGAGATTAATCATTTGTCCATTGAATCGTTTGCAAATATTTTCTGCCATTCTGAGGGTTGTCTTTTCGTCTTGTTTGTAGTTTCCTTTGCTTTGCAAAAGCTTTTACGTTTCATTAGTCCCATCTGTTTAGTTTTCTTTTTTATTTCATTACTATAGGAGGTGGATCAAAAAAGATCTTACTGTGATTTACGTCAGAGTATCCTTCGTAAGTTTTCCTCTCAGAGTTTTATACTGTCTGGTCTTACATTAAGTTCTCTAATTCATTTTGAATATATTTTTATGTATGGTGTTGGGGAGTGTTCTAATTTCATTCTTTTACATGTAGCTCTCCATATTTCCCAGCACCAATGATTGAAGAGACTGTCTTATCTCCATTGTATAGTCTTGCCTCCTTTGTCATAGATTAGTTGACCATAAATGTGTAGGTTTATCCTTGGGCTTGTTTTTTTTTTTTCCTTTTACACGTTTATTGGAGTATAATTGCTTTACAAAGGAGTGTTCGTTTCTGCTGAATAACAAAGTGAATCAGCTATACCTATACAGATATCACCAGATCCCCTCCCTCTTGCATCTCCCTCCCACACTCCATATCCCACCCCTTATGTGGTCACAAAGCACCGAGCTGATCTCCCTGTTCTATGTGGCTGATTCTCAGTAGCTATCGGTGTTACATTTGGTAATGTATTTATATCCATGTCACTCTCTCACTACGTCCCAGCTTACCTATCCCCCTTCCGGTGCCCTCAAGTCCTTTCTCTATGTCTGTGTCCTTAATCCTGTCCTGCCACTAGGTTCTTCAAAATCTTTTTTTTTCTTCATTAGATTCCATATATCTCTGTTAACATACAGTATTTGTTTTTCCCTTTCTGACTTACTTCACTCTGTAGGACAGATTCTAAGTCCATCCACCTCAGTATAAATAACTCAGTTTTGCTTCTTTTTATGGTTGAGTAATATTTGATTGTATATATGTGCCAGATGTTCTTTATCCATTTATCTGTCGATGGACACTTAGGTTGCTTCCATGTCCTGGCTAATGCAAATAGAGCTGCAATGAACATTTTTGTACATAACTCTTTTTGAATTATGGTTTTCGCAAGGCAAATGCCCAGTACTTGGATTTTTGTGTCGTATGGTTCTTTTGTTGTTAGTTATTTAAAGGAACCTCCGTACTGTTCTCCCTAGTGCCCATATCAATTTACATTCCCAACCACAGTGCAAGTGTGTTCCATTTTCTCCAATAAATTCCTCTCCAGCATTTATTGTTTTGTAGATTTTTTTGATGACTGCCACTCTGACTGCTGTGAGGTGATACCTCAGGGTAGTTTTGATTTGCATTTCTCTAATGATTAGTGATGTTCAGCATCCTTTCATGTGTTTCTTGGTAATCTGTATATCTTCTTTGGAGAAATGTCTATTTAGGTCTTCTGCCCGTTTTTGGATTGGGTTGTTTGTTTTTGTGATATTGAGCTACATGAGGTGCTTGTAAAGTTTGGAGATTAATCCTTTGTCAATTGCTTCATTTGAAAATGTTTTCTCCCATTCTGAGGGTTGTTTTTGCATCTTGTTTATGTTTTCCTGTACTGTGTAAAAGCTTTTAAGTTTCATTAGGTCCCATTTGTTGATTTCTGTTTTTATTTCCATTTCTCTAGGAGGTGGGTCCAAAAGGATCTTGCTGTGATTTATGTCATAGAGTGTTCTGCCTATGGTTTCCTCTAAGTGTTTTATAGTGTCTGGTCTTATATTTAGATCTCTAATCAATTTAGAGTTTATTTTTGTGTGTGGTGTTATGGAGTGTTCTAATTTCATTCTTTTATGTGTAGGGGTCCAGTTTTCCCAGCACCAATTACTGAAGAGACTGTCTTTTCTCCATTGTATATCCTTAGCTCCTTTGTCATAGATGAGATAGCCATAGGTATGTAGGTTTATCTCTGGGCTTTCTGTCCTGTTCCATTGATCTGTGTTTATGCCAATCTACATACACTTGATTCCATTATGGAGACATATAAATACATAGTTTTCAAGGTTATTAACAGTCAGATATATTCCTCTTCAGTGAATAGGGTGTTTTGTGTCCAGTTCATTGAGAAAGGAGTAGGTCTTGTCTATTAACTATTTGGTATATGGAATAGGATCTGTGCTAATTTCAAACTCTGCTTTTACACATCACCCCACGTCACCTTTCCCCTTAAGGAGGCATAAGTGTGTTTTCTAAATGTGTAACTCTGTTCTCTTTTGAAATTCAGTTCATGTATAGCCATGTTTACATTTCCTCTATAAGTGATATATTACAATAAGTTTCTTTTTCTTTGTGGCTCATTTCACTTAGCATCATCGTACCTAAAGCCACTCATTATGCTGCTATTGGCCTTATGACATTGATTTTATGTCTGAGTGACATTCCATTGTATATAAGTACCACAACATCTATATCCATTTTTTTTTCCTTTCCTGGGATATATAAAATGTACCGAAGTCGAGGTTCTTGTAAACAGAGCAGCCCTAAAGTTTGGGCTGGCTGAGTGTTGTGGATTTTTAGTTTTCCCAAAATACACACCCATGAGTGGAAGTGTGCTATACTCTGTAGCTCTGTTTTAGAAAACAACATACAGTTCTCCTGAGAGGCTGTTGGCAATTTACTTCCTGTCCATCGGCGTAACCAGGCTCCCTTTTCTCCATGGCCTGTCCTGCATTTGTGGCTTTTACACTATATGTGAATGGCCCTTTTGACTGGAGGTAAGGGACACTTCTCTGTAGTGTGGATTTGCAATGCCTGATGGCTTGCTTAGCCAAAAAGGGCATATGCATTTTTTCCCGAATATATTCAAGAAAATACACATAATCCCTTTTCAGCCAAGGGCAACATTGTCGAAATTCTGTGGCTTTTCATGTGCTTTAAAGACGACTCCAATCTACCTCTTGAAATCTGTTTCCTTCAATTCTGCCTTGCATTCAAATCCTCTTCACTGCCTTTCCTCAATATATTTCGGGATGATAGTTGTCCTTTATAATTCTGCAAGTTTGTGAATTGCTGTGCCCCTGATTTCCATTTTTCAACTCGCCTCTTTGTGAGCTGGCTGCAATACCGCAGGATGGCTTTAGGCCCTAGTCCTGTTCCGGGGCTTCAGGCTGAGCCTTTGGTTAATTATTCTTCCTGATGGGAAACTAGAGTGACATGTGCCCATCCAAACACCTACAGCTAATCTCTCATTTATTTCCCCTCTTCCTGTTCATCCTCTGAACAGTTTGCAAAGTGTGCATAATGGGAGGGTAAAGGCGCTGACACTCCAAGTGGGGAGATTTTTAGTAATGCAGATGGAATGGCGAAGCCGAGCATGACAAAAGGAAAAATGAGGTACCTTTTAGAAAACTTTCCCAATTACACAGTGTACCATCCACTGGGTTTCCCATGCATGTTTTAACTGTAGGAAGATTCCCTTAAACCTGGAGAGTTGGGACCACTAGAATGGGTAGCAGACAGTATTGTTCTAAGTGGTGTTCTTTTGTTCACACAACCTCAGCAATCTTGTCAGCCCCAAGTGTCCAGTCTTATGTCTCATCCAGCTGTGGGTGAAAAGGTGGTCAATCTAGCTTGCATCACAGGCCCTGAACGTAATTTTTAAGACTTTCTCTCTGTTTTTGCATTTTGCTTTTGAAATTTATTTTTATAAGTGGGTTTAACTGAATTTCAGTGCTGTGTTCATGCCGTTATACACACACATTATTCCTTTATGGAGACATTAGAATACATATGTTTTAAAATACTTAGAGTCAGACATATTCCTCTGCAATGAATAGGGGGTGTTGAGTCCAGTTCATTGTGCCGGGAGTAGGTGTTGTCTATTACATACATGGTTTATATAACGGTATCTGTGCTAATTTAAAACTGTGGTTTTATGCATCACCCCACATCGGCTTTCCCATTAAGCAGGCAGAAGATGTTTTCTAAATGTGTGACTCTGTTGTGTTTGTAATTCAGTTAATGTGTAGTCATGTGTACATTCCCGCTATGAGTGATAACTTATGATAAGATTAGTTACTCTGTAATCTTTCCTAACTCAGTTCATGTGTAGCCATGTTTACAGGACCTTCATAAGTGATATCTTATGATAAGTTTCTTTTTCTGTGTGACTTATTTCACTTAGAATCATCATACCTGAATCCACTCTTTTTGCTGCTACTGGCCTTATGACATTGATTTCATGGCTGAGCGATATTCCATCGTACATAAGTACCACAGTATCTTGAACCATTTTTGTCTTTTCTGGGATACTTAAGGTGTACCCAAGTTGAGGTTCTTGTAAGCAGTGCAGCGCTAAATTTTAGGGTGGCTGTGTCTTATTGATTTTCAGTTTTCCCAAGGTATATTCCCTACACTGGAACTGCCCTTGGTTGTGTAGCTCTGTTGTTTACTTGTTTTAGGGAACACAATGCACTCCTCCAGAGAGGCATTTGGCAACTTACATCCCGCCCATCAGCATAACAAGGCTCCCTGACCTCCAGGGCCTGTCTTGCCTTTCTGGTTTTTACACATTTTGTGGATGTCCCTTTTGACCGGTGGGAAGGGATACTTCTTTGTAGTGCAGATTTGCATTGCTGCTTGCTTGCTTGGCCAAAAATGGCGTATGCATTTTCTCCTGAATATACTCAGGAGAAAACACATACGCCCTTTTTGGCCAAGTGCATCATTGTCGAATTTGTGCCCCTCTTCCTGTGCTTGAAAGGTGATTCCAACGTACCTCCTGAAATCTGTTTCCTGCTATTCTGCCTCGTTTTAAAGTCCGCCTCTCTGCCTTCCCTCAAAAGATTTTTGGACGATAGTTTTCCTCTATTACTCTGCCAGTTTGTAAATTGCTGTGCCCCTGAGCGCCATTTTTCAACTCGTTTTTGTGAGCTGACAGCAAATACAAAATTATGGTTCAAAACCAATACTGGTTCCCGGGGGGTGGCTGAGACATTGGTTAATTCTACTTCCTGCCGCGCAATTAAAGTGACATGTACCTGTCCAAATGCCTAACAGCTAATCTCTCATTGGTTCTCCCTCTTCCCTTTCATCCTCTGCCAAATTGGCAACCTGTGCGAACCAGGATGTTTTACGGGCTATCGCTCCAAGTTGGGAGATTGATAGTAAAGCCGTTGGAAGTTCAAACTGGAGCACAACGAGAGGGACTATATGTTGAGTTTTAGAAACATTTCGTATTCAAAGTGTGTCCATTCTCTAGGTATCCCGTTAATGTTATGGCTGTAGTAATATTCCCTTACACATGGAGAGTTGGGACACATGGAATGGGTGCCACATATTATTGCTTTAAAGGGTCTGCATTTGCTCACCCAGTCTCACCAAACCTCTCAGTCTCAAGTGTCCAGCTTTATGCCACATCCAGCTCTCGTTGTACGTAGGGTCATTCCAGGTTTCATCAGAGCCCCTGAAGGAATTGTAAAGATTTTCCCTGTTTTTTTTTGTTTTGTATTTGAAATTTCTTTTTGTACTGGGTTTCAGCTGATTCCCACTGCCATGTTTATGCCAGTCTAGACACACTTGATTCCCTTACGGTGACATATCAATACATAGGTTTTAAGATTCTTACTAGTCAGATATATACCTCTGTGCAGAATATTGGGTTTTGCGTCCCTTTCACTGATGAAGGTGTAGGTCTTGTCTATTCCGTATTTTGATTTTGGAATGGTACTTGTACTAATATCAAACTCTGGTTCTATGCATCACCCCACCTCTCCTTCCTCCTTAAGGAGGCATAAGTGTGTTTTCTAAATGTGAGACGCTGTTCCCTTTCCTAACTCAGTTCATGTGTAGCCATGTTACAGAAAATTCATAAGTGTTATCTTTTGATAAGTTTCTTTTTCTGTGTGACTTATTTCACTTAGAATCATCGTACCTGAATCCATTCATTTTCCTGTTACTGGCATTATGACATTGATTTCATGGCTGAGGGATAATCCATCGTACATAAGTACCACAATTTTTTGAATCATTTTTATCTATCCTGGGATATTTAGAGAGTACTCTATTTGAGATTCTTGTAAGTAGTGCAGGCCTAAATTTGGGGTGGCTCTATCTTATTGATTTTCAGGTTTCCCAAGGTATATTCCCTAGAATGGAAGTGCTTTTGGCTCTGTAGCTCTGTTGTTTACTTGTTTTAGGGAACACAATGCACTCCTCCAGAGAGGAAGTTGGCAACTTACATCCCGCCCATCAGCGTAACAAGGCTCCAATTTCTCCAGGGCCTCTCTAGGATTTCTGGTTTTTACACATTTTGTGGATGTCCCTTTTGACAGGTGGGAAGTGATACTATTTTGCTGTGCAGATTTGCATTGCCCGCTTGCTTGCTTGGCCAAAAAGGGCGTATGCTTTTTCTCCTGAATATATTCAGGAGAAAACGCATACGCCCTTTTTGGCCAAGTGCATCATTTTCGAAGTTGTGCCCCTTTTCCTGTGCTTTACATGTGATTCCAACGAACCACTTGAAATCTGTTTCCTGCTATTCTGCCTCGCTTTGAATGTCACCTCGTTGCCTTCCCTTAACAGATTTTTTGGACGATAGTTGTCCTTTATTACTGTGCCAGTTTATGAATTGCTGTGCCCTTGAGCTCCATTTTCTAACTCGTTTTTTGTGAGCTGACCGCAAGTCCAAAATTTTGGTTCCGGACCTATACTTGTTCACGGCGGGTGGCTGAGACTTTGGTTAATTCTTCTTCCTGCCGGGCATTTAGAGTGACATGTGCCCGTCCAAATGCCTAACAGCTACTCTTTCATTGGTTCCCCCTTTTCCCTTTCATCCTCTTCCAAATTGGCAACCTGAGCAAACCAGGAGGTTAAAGGGGCTGTCTCTCCAAGTTGGGAGATTGATAGTTAAGCAGTTGGAAAGTCAAACAGGAGCACCAGGAGAGGGACAGTTAGTTGGGTTTTAGAAACCTTTCGTATTCACTGTGTGACCATTCTCTTGGTTTCCTGTACATGTTATAGCTGTAGTAATATTCCCTTCAACATGGAGAGTTGGGAACCATGGAATGGGTGCCACACATTATTGCTTTGAAGGGTCTGCATTTGCTAACCCAAATTCACCAATCCTCTCAGTCCCAAGTGTCCAGCCTTATGCAACATCCAGCTGTCGTTGTACACAGGGTCATTCAAGATTTCATCAGAGACCCTGAAGGAATTGTAAACAATTTCCCTGTTTTGTTGTTTTGTTTTTGAAATTCCTTTTTATAGTGGGTTTGAGCTGATTCTTACTGCCGTGTTTATGCCAGTCTAGACACAATTGTTTCCCTTATGGAGATATATCAATACATAGGTTTTAAGATCCTTACTAGTCAGATATATTCCTCTGTGTGAAGTATGGGGTCTTGATAACCTTTCAGTGAGGAAGGTGTAGATCTTGTCTATTCTGTATTTGGTTTCTGGAATGGTGCCTGTACTTATATCAAACTCTGTTTTATGCAACACCCCACCTCTCCTTCCCCCTTAAGCAGGCGTAAGAGTGTTTTCTAAATGTGATACTCTGTTCTCTTTCCTAACTCAGTTCATGTGTAGCCATGTTTACAGGATTTTCATAAGTGATATCTTATGATAAGATTCTTTTTCTGTGTGACTTATATCACTTAGAATCATCATACCTGAATCCATTCATTTTGCTGCTACTGGTCTTTTGACATTGATTTCATGGCTGAGGGATATTCCATCATAACATAAGTACCACAATTTTTTGAACCATTTTTATCTTTCACGGAATATTTAAGTTCTACCCAAGTTAAGGTTCCTGTCAGCAGTGCAGCCCTAAATTTTGGGGTGGCACTGTCTTATTGATTTTCAGTTTTCCCAAGGTATATTCCCTAGACTTGAAGTGCCCTTGGCTCTGTAGCTCGGTTGTTTACTTGTTTTAGGGAACACAATGCACTCCTCCAGAGAGGCAGTTGGCAATTTACATGCCTTCCTTCCTCATAACAAGGCTCCCTGTTCTCCAGGGCCTGTCTTGCCTTTCTGGATTTTACACATTATACCGATGTCCCTTTTGACCGGTGGGAAGTGATACTACTTTGCTGTGCAGATTTGCATTGCCCGCTTGCTTGCTTGGTCAAAAAGCACGTATACGTTTTCTCCTGAATATATTCAGGAGAAATCACATACGCACTTTTTGGCCAAGTGCATCATTGTCGAAGTTGTGACACTCTTCCTGTGCTTTAAAGGCGATTCGAACGTACCTCTTGAAATCTGTTTCCTGCTATTCTGCCTCGCTTTCAAGTCCACCTCGTTGCCTGCCCTCAACAGATTTTTGGACGATAGTTGCCCTTTGTTACTCTGCCAGATTGTGAATTGCTGTGCCCCTGAGCTCCATATTTTAACTCGTTTTTTCTGAGCTGAACGTAAGTCCAATATTTTGGTTCAGGACCTATACTGGTTCCCGGTGGGTGGCTGAAACTTTGGTCAATTCTTCTTCCTCCCGGGAAATAAGAGTGACATATGCCCGTCCAAATACCTAACAGCTACTCTCTCATTGGTTCTCCCTCTTCCCATTCATCCTCTGCAAAATTGGCAACCTGTGCGAAACAGGAGGTTAAAGGTGCTGGCTCTCCAGGTTCAGAGATTGATAGTAAAGCAGTTGGAAAGTCAAACCGGAGCGCCAGGAGAGGGAATATTCGTTGAGTTTTAGAGACCTTTCATATTCACAGTGTGTCCATTCTCTAGGTTTCCCATATATGTTATAGCTGTAGTAATATTCCCTTCAACCTGGAGAGTTGGGACCCATGGAATGGGTGGCATGCATTATTGCTTTACAGGGTCTGCATTTGCTCACCCAATCTAACCAATCCTCTCAGTCCCATGTGTCCAGCCTTATGCCACCTCCAGCTGTGGTTGTAGATCGGGTCATTCTAGGTTCATCAGAGAGCCTGAAGAAAATGTAAAGAATTTCGCTGTATTTTGTTTTGTTTTTGAAATTCCGTTTTATAGAGGGTTTTATCTGATTCTCGCTACCATTTTTATTCCAGTCTAGACACACTTGATTCCCTTACGGAGACATATCAATACATAGGTTTTAAGATTCTTACTAGTCAGATATATTCAACTTCAGGAAATATGGTGTTTTGAGTCCCTGTCACTGAGGAAGGTGTAGGTCTTGTCTATTCCATAGTTGGTTATTGGAACGGTACATGTGCTTATATCAAACTCTGGTTTTATGCATCACCCCACCTCTCCTTACCCCTTAAGCAGGCAAAAGAGTGTTTTGTAAATGTGAGACTCTCTTCCCTTCCTAACTCAGTTCATGTGTAGCCATGTTTACATGATCTTCATAAGTGGTATCTTATGATAAGTTTCTTTTTCTGTGTGACATAATTCACTTAGTATCATCGTACCTGAATCCACTCATTTTGCTGCTACTGGTCTTATGACATTGATTTCATGGCTGAGGGATATTCCATCATACGTAAGTACCACAATTTTTTGAACAATTTTTACCTTTCCTGGGATACTTAAGGTGTACCCAAGTTGAGGTTCTTGTAAGCAGTGCAGCGCTAAATTTTAGGGTGGCTGTGTCTTATTGATTTTCAGTTTTCCCAAGGTATATTCCCTACACTGGAACTGCCCTTGGTTGTGTAGCTCTGTTGTTTACTTGTTTTAGGGAACACAATGCACTCCTCCAGAGAGGCATTTGGCAACTTACATCCCGCCCATCAGCATAACAAGGCTCCCTGATCTCCAGGGCCTGTCTTGCCTTTCTGGTTTTTACACATTTTGTGGATGTCCCTTTTGACCGGTGGGAAGGGATACTTCTTTGTAGTGCAGATTTGCATTGCTGCTTGCTTGCTTGGCCAAAAATGGCGTATGCATTTTCTCCTGAATATACTCAGGAGAAAACACATACGCCCTTTTTGGCCAAGTGCATCATTGTCGAATTTGTGCCCCTCTTCCTGTGCTTGAAAGGTGATTCCAACGTACCTCCTGAAATCTGTTTCCTGCTATTCTGCCTCGTTTTAAAGTCCGCCTCTCTGCCTTCCCTCAAAAGATTTTTGGACGATAGTTTTCCTCTATTACTCTGCCAGTTTGTAAATTGCTGTGCCCCTGAGCGCCATTTTTCAACTCGTTTTTGTGAGCTGACAGCAAATACAAAATTATGGTTCAAAACCAATACTGGTTCCCGGGGGGTGGCTGAGACATTGGTTAATTCTACTTCCTGCCGCGCAATTAAAGTGACATGTACCTGTCCAAATGCCTAACAGCTAATCTCTCATTGGTTCTCCCTCTTCCCTTTCATCCTCTGCCAAATTGGCAACCTGTGCGAACCAGGATGTTTTACGGGCTATCGCTCCAAGTTGGGAGATTGATAGTAAAGCCGTTGGAAGTTCAAACTGGAGCACAACGAGAGGGACTATATGTTGAGTTTTAGAAACATTTCGTATTCAAAGTGTGTCCATTCTCTAGGTATCCCGTTAATGTTATGGCTGTAGTAATATTCCCTTACACATGGAGAGTTGGGACACATGGAATGGGTGCCACATATTATTGCTTTAAAGGGTCTGCATTTGCTCACCCAGTCTCACCAAACCTCTCAGTCTCAAGTGTCCAGCTTTATGCCACATCCAGCTCTCGTTGTACGTAGGGTCATTCCAGGTTTCATCAGAACCCCTGAAGGAATTGTAAAGATTTTCCCTGTTTTTTTTTGTTTTGTATTTGAAATTTCTTTTTGTACTGGGTTTCAGCTGATTCCCACTGCCATGTTTATGCCAGTCTAGACACACTTGATTCCCTTACGGTGACATATCAATACATAGGTTTTAAGATTCTTACTAGTCAGATATATACCTCTGTGCAGAATATTGGGTTTTGCGTCCCTTTCACTGATGAAGGTGTAGGTCTTGTCTATTCCGTATTTTGATTTTGGAATGGTACTTGTACTAATATCAAACTCTGGTTCTATGCATCACCCCACCTCTCCTTCCTCCTTAAGGAGGCATAAGTGTGTTTTCTAAATGTGAGACGCTGTTCCCTTTCCTAACTCAGTTCATGTGTAGCCATGTTACAGAAAATTCATAAGTGTTATCTTTTGATAAGTTTCTTTTTCTGTGTGACTTATTTCACTTAGAATCATCGTACCTGAATCCATTCATTTTCCTGTTACTGGCATTATGACATTGATTTCATGGCTGAGGGATAATCCATCGTACATAAGTACCACAATTTTTTGAATCATTTTTATCTATCCTGGGATATTTAGAGAGTACTCAATTTGAGATTCTTGTAAGTAGTGCAGGCCTAAATTTGGGGTGGCTCTATCTTATTGATTTTCAGGTTTCCCAAGGTATATTCCCTAGAATGGAAGTGCTTTTGGCTCTGTATCTCTGTTGTTTACTTGTTTTAGGGAACACAATGCACTCCTCCAGAGAGGAAGTTGGCAACTTACATCCCGCCCATCAGCGTAACAAGGCTCCAATTTCTCCAGGGCCTCTCTAGGATTTCTGGTTTTTACACATTTTGTGGATGTCCCTTTTGACAGGTGGGAAGTGATACTATTTTGCTGTGCAGATTTGCATTGCCCGCTTGCTTGCTTGGCCAAAAAGGGCGTATGCTTTTTCTCCTGAATATATTCAGGAGAAAACGCATACGCCCTTTTTGGCCAAGTGCATCATTTTCGAAGTTGTGCCCCTTTTCCTGTGCTTTACATGTGATTCCAACGAACCACTTGAAATCTGTTTCCTGCTATTCTGCCTCGCTTTGAATGTCACCTCGTTGCCTTCCCTTAACAGATTTTTTGGACGATAGTTGTCCTTTATTACTGTGCCAGTTTATGAATTGCTGTGCCCTTGAGCTCCATTTTCTAACTCGTTTTTTGTGAGCTGACCGCAAGTCCAAAATTTTGGTTCCGGACCTATACTTGTTCACGGCGGGTGGCTGAGACTTTGGTTAATTCTTCTTCCTGCCGGGCATTTAGAGTGACATGTGCCCGTCCAAATGCCTAACAGCTACTCTTTCATTGGTTCCCCCTTTTCCCTTTCATCCTCTTCCAAATTGGCAACCTGAGCAAACCAGGAGGTTAAAGGGGCTGTCTCTCCAAGTTGGGAGATTGATAGTTAAGCAGTTGGAAAGTCAAACAGGAGCACCAGGAGAGGGACAGTTAGTTGGGTTTTAGAAACCTTTCGTATTCACTGTGTGACCATTCTCTTGGTTTCCTGTACATGTTATAGCTGTAGTAATATTCCCTTCAACATGGAGAGTTGGGAACCATGGAATGGGTGCCACACATTATTGCTTTGAAGGGTCTGCATTTGCTAACCCAAATTCACCAATCCTCTCAGTCCCAAGTGTCCAGCCTTATGCAACATCCAGCTGTCGTTGTACACAGGGTCATTCAAGATTTCATCAGAGACCCTGAAGGAATTGTAAACAATTTCCCTGTTTTGTTGTTTTGTTTTTGAAATTCCTTTTTATAGTGGGTTTGAGCTGATTCTTACTGCCGTGTTTATGCCAGTCTAGACACAATTGTTTCCCTTATGGAGATATATCAATACATAGGTTTTAAGATCCTTACTAGTCAGATATATTCCTCTGTGTGAAGTATGGGGTCTTGATAACCTTTCAGTGAGGAAGGTGTAGATCTTGTCTATTCTGTATTTGGTTTCTGGAATGGTGCCTGTACTTATATCAAACTCTGTTTTATGCAACACCCCACCTCTCCTTCCCCCTTAAGCAGGCGTAAGAGTGTTTTCTAAATGTGATACTCTGTTCTCTTTCCTAACTCAGTTCATGTGTAGCCATGTTTACAGGATTTTCATAAGTGATATCTTATGATAAGATTCTTTTTCTGTGTGACTTATATCACTTAGAATCATCATACCTGAATCCATTCATTTTGCTGCTACTGGTCTTTTGACATTGATTTCATGGCTGAGGGATATTCCATCATAACATAAGTACCACAATTTTTTGAACCATTTTTATCTTTCACGGAATATTTAAGTTCTACCCAAGTTAAGGTTCCTGTCAGCAGTGCAGCCCTAAATTTTGGGGTGGCACTGTCTTATTGATTTTCAGTTTTCCCAAGGTATATTCCCTAGACTTGAAGTGCCCTTGGCTCTGTAGCTCGGTTGTTTACTTGTTTTAGGGAACACAATGCACTCCTCCAGAGAGGCAGTTGGCAATTTACATGCCTTCCTTCCTCATAACAAGGCTCCCTGTTCTCCAGGGCCTGTCTTGCCTTTCTGGATTTTACACATTATACCGATGTCCCTTTTGACCGGTGGGAAGTGATACTACTTTGCTGTGCAGATTTGCATTGCCCGCTTGCTTGCTTGGTCAAAAAGTACGTATACGTTTTCTCCTGAATATATTCAGGAGAAATCACATACGCACTTTTTGGCCAAGTGCATCATTGTCGAAGTTGTGACACTCTTCCTGTGCTTTAAAGGCGATTCGAACGTACCTCTTGAAATCTGTTTCCTGCTATTCTGCCTCGCTTTCAAGTCCACCTCGTTGCCTGCCCTCAACAGATTTTTGGACGATAGTTGCCCTTTGTTACTCTGCCAGATTGTGAATTGCTGTGCCCCTGAGCTCCATATTTTAACTCGTTTTTTCTGAGCTGAACGTAAGTCCAATATTTTGGTTCAGGACCTATACTGGTTCCCGGTGGGTGGCTGAAACTTTGGTCAATTCTTCTTCCTCCCGGGAAATAAGAGTGACATATGCCCGTCCAAATACCTAACAGCTACTCTCTCATTGGTTCTCCCTCTTCCCATTCATCCTCTGCAAAATTGGCAACCTGTGCGAAACAGGAGGTTAAAGGTGCTGGCTCTCCAGGTTCAGAGATTGATAGTAAAGCAGTTGGAAAGTCAAACCGGAGCGCCAGGAGAGGGAATATTCGTTGAGTTTTAGAGACCTTTCATATTCACAGTGTGTCCATTCTCTAGGTTTCCCATATATGTTATAGCTGTAGTAATATTCCCTTCAACCTGGAGAGTTGGGACCCATGGAATGGGTGGCATGCATTATTGCTTTACAGGGTCTGCATTTGCTCACCCAATCTAACCAATCCTCTCAGTCCCATGTGTCCAGCCTTATGCCACCTCCAGCTGTGGTTGTAGATCGGGTCATTCTAGGTTCATCAGAGAGCCTGAAGAAAATGTAAAGAATTTCGCTGTATTTTGTTTTGTTTTTGAAATTCCGTTTTATAGTGGGTTTTATCTGATTCTCGCTACCATTTTTATTCCAGTCTAGACACACTTGATTCCCTTACGGAGACATATCAATACATAGGTTTTAAGATTCTTACTAGTCAGATATATTCAACTTCAGGAAATATGGTGTTTTGAGTCCCTGTCACTGAGGAAGGTGTAGGTCTTGTCTATTCCATAGTTGGTTATTGGAACGGTACATGTGCTTATATCAAACTCTGGTTTTATGCATCACCCCACCTCTCCTTACCCCTTAAGCAGGCATAAGAGTGTTTTGTAAATGTGAGACTCTCTTCCCTTCCTAACTCAGTTCATGTGTAGCTATGTTTACATGATCTTCATAAGTGGTATCTTATGATAAGTTTCTTTTTCTGTGTGACATAATTCACTTAGAATCATCGTACCTGAATCCACTCATTTTGCTGCTACTGGTCTTATGACATTGATTTCATGGCTGAGGGATATTCCATCATACGTAAGTACCACAATTTTTTGAACAATTTTTACCTTTCCTGGGATACTTAAGGTGTACCCAAGTTGAGGTTCTTGTAAGCAGTGCAGCGCTAAATTTTAGGGTGGCTGTGTCTTATTGATTTTCAGTTTTCCCAAGGTATATTCCCTACACTGGAACTGCCCTTGGTTGTGTAGCTCTGTTGTTTACTTGTTTTAGGGAACACAATGCACTCCTCCAGAGAGGCATTTGGCAACTTACATCCCGCCCATCAGCATAACAAGGCTCCCTGATCTCCAGGGCCTGTCTTGCCTTTCTGGTTTTTACACATTTTGTGGATGTCCCTTTTGACCGGTGGGAAGGGATACTTCTTTGTAGTGCAGATTTGCATTGCTGCTTGCTTGCTTGGCCAAAAATGGCGTATGCATTTTCTCCTGAATATACTCAGGAGAAAACACATACGCCCTTTTTGGCCAAGTGCATCATTGTCGAATTTGTGCCCCTCTTCCTGTGCTTGAAAGGTGATTCCAACGTACCTCCTGAAATCTGTTTCCTGCTATTCTGCCTCGTTTTAAAGTCCGCCTCTCTGCCTTCCCTCAAAAGATTTTTGGACGATAGTTTTCCTCTATTACTCTGCCAGTTTGTAAATTGCTGTGCCCCTGAGCGCCATTTTTCAACTCGTTTTTGTGAGCTGACAGCAAATACAAAATTATGGTTCAAAACCAATACTGGTTCCCGGGGGGTGGCTGAGACATTGGTTAATTCTACTTCCTGCCGCGCAATTAAAGTGACATGTACCTGTCCAAATGCCTAACAGCTAATCTCTCATTGGTTCTCCCTCTTCCCTTTCATCCTCTGCCAAATTGGCAACCTGTGCGAACCAGGATGTTTTACGGGCTATCGCTCCAAGTTGGGAGATTGATAGTAAAGCCGTTGGAAGTTCAAACTGGAGCACAACGAGAGAGACTATATGTTGAGTTTTAGAAACATTTCGTATTCAAAGTGTGTCCATTCTCTAGGTATCCCGTTAATGTTATGGCTGTAGTAATATTCCCTTACACATGGAGAGTTGGGACACATGGAATGGGTGCCACATATTATTGCTTTAAAGGGTCTGCATTTGCTCACCCAGTCTCACCAAACCTCTCAGTCTCAAGTGTCCAGCTTTATGCCACATCCAGCTCTCGTTGTACGTAGGGTCATTCCAGGTTTCATCAGAACCCCTGAAGGAATTGTAAAGATTTTCCCTGTTTTTTTTTGTTTTGTATTTGAAATTTCTTTTTGTACTGGGTTTCAGCTGATTCCCACTGCCATGTTTATGCCAGTCTAGACACACTTGATTCCCTTACGGTGACATATCAATACATAGGTTTTAAGATTCTTACTAGTCAGATATATACCTCTGTGCAGAATATTGGGTTTTGCGTCCCTTTCACTGATGAAGGTGTAGGTCTTGTCTATTCCGTATTTTGATTTTGGAATGGTACTTGTACTAATATCAAACTCTGGTTCTATGCATCACCCCACCTCTCCTTCCTCCTTAAGGAGGCATAAGTGTGTTTTCTAAATGTGAGACGCTGTTCCCTTTCCTAACTCAGTTCATGTGTAGCCATGTTACAGAAAATTCATAAGTGTTATCTTTTGATAAGTTTCTTTTTCTGTGTGACTTATTTCACTTAGAATCATCGTACCTGAATCCATTCATTTTCCTGTTACTGGCATTATGACATTGATTTCATGGCTGAGGGATAATCCATCGTACATAAGTACCACAATTTTTTGAATCATTTTTATCTATCCTGGGATATTTAGAGAGTACTCAATTTGAGATTCTTGTAAGTAGTGCAGGCCTAAATTTGGGGTGGCTCTATCTTATTGATTTTCAGGTTTCCCAAGGTATATTCCCTAGAATGGAAGTGCTTTTGGCTCTGTATCTCTGTTGTTTACTTGTTTTAGGGAACACAATGCACTCCTCCAGAGAGGAAGTTGGCAACTTACATCCCGCCCATCAGCGTAACAAGGCTCCAATTTCTCCAGGGCCTCTCTAGGATTTCTGGTTTTTACACATTTTGTGGATGTCCCTTTTGACAGGTGGGAAGTGATACTATTTTGCTGTGCAGATTTGCATTGCCCGCTTGCTTGCTTGGCCAAAAAGGGCGTATGCTTTTTCTCCTGAATATATTCAGGAGAAAACGCATACGCCCTTTTTGGCCAAGTGCATCATTTTCGAAGTTGTGCCCCTTTTCCTGTGCTTTACATGTGATTCCAACGAACCACTTGAAATCTGTTTCCTGCTATTCTGCCTCGCTTTGAATGTCACCTCGTTGCCTTCCCTTAACAGATTTTTTGGACGATAGTTGTCCTTTATTACTGTGCCAGTTTATGAATTGCTGTGCCCTTGAGCTCCATTTTCTAACTCGTTTTTTGTGAGCTGACCGCAAGTCCAAAATTTTGGTTCCGGACCTATACTTGTTCACGGCGGGTGGCTGAGACTTTGGTTAATTCTTCTTCCTGCCGGGCATTTAGAGTGACATGTGCCCGTCCAAATGCCTAACAGCTACTCTTTCATTGGTTCCCCCTTTTCCCTTTCATCCTCTTCCAAATTGGCAACCTGAGCAAACCAGGAGGTTAAAGGGGCTGTCTCTCCAAGTTGGGAGATTGATAGTTAAGCAGTTGGAAAGTCAAACAGGAGCACCAGGAGAGGGACAGTTAGTTGGGTTTTAGAAACCTTTCGTATTCACTGTGTGACCATTCTCTTGGTTTCCTGTACATGTTATAGCTGTAGTAATATTCCCTTCAACATGGAGAGTTGGGAACCATGGAATGGGTGCCACACATTATTGCTTTGAAGGGTCTGCATTTGCTAACCCAAATTCACCAATCCTCTCAGTCCCAAGTGTCCAGCCTTATGCAACATCCAGCTGTCGTTGTACACAGGGTCATTCAAGATTTCATCAGAGACCCTGAAGGAATTGTAAACAATTTCCCTGTTTTGTTGTTTTGTTTTTGAAATTCCTTTTTATAGTGGGTTTGAGCTGATTCTTACTGCCGTGTTTATGCCAGTCTAGACACAATTGTTTCCCTTATGGAGATATATCAATACATAGGTTTTAAGATCCTTACTAGTCAGATATATTCCTCTGTGTGAAGTATGGGGTCTTGATAACCTTTCAGTGAGGAAGGTGTAGATCTTGTCTATTCTGTATTTGGTTTCTGGAATGGTGCCTGTACTTATATCAAACTCTGTTTTATGCAACACCCCACCTCTCCTTCCCCCTTAAGCAGGCGTAAGAGTGTTTTCTAAATGTGATACTCTGTTCTCTTTCCTAACTCAGTTCATGTGTAGCCATGTTTACAGGATTTTCATAAGTGATATCTTATGATAAGATTCTTTTTCTGTGTGACTTATATCACTTAGAATCATCATACCTGAATCCATTCATTTTGCTGCTACTGGTCTTTTGACATTGATTTCATGGCTGAGGGATATTCCATCATAACATAAGTACCACAATTTTTTGAACCATTTTTATCTTTCACGGAATATTTAAGTTCTACCCAAGTTAAGGTTCCTGTCAGCAGTGCAGCCCTAAATTTTGGGGTGGCACTGTCTTATTGATTTTCAGTTTTCCCAAGGTATATTCCCTAGACTTGAAGTGCCCTTGGCTCTGTAGCTCGGTTGTTTACTTGTTTTAGGGAACACAATGCACTCCTCCAGAGAGGCAGTTGGCAATTTACATGCCTTCCTTCCTCATAACAAGGCTCCCTGTTCTCCAGGGCCTGTCTTGCCTTTCTGGATTTTACACATTATACCGATGTCCCTTTTGACCGGTGGGAAGTGATACTACTTTGCTGTGCAGATTTGCATTGCCCGCTTGCTTGCTTGGTCAAAAAGCACGTATACGTTTTCTCCTGAATATATTCAGGAGAAATCACATACGCACTTTTTGGCCAAGTGCATCATTGTCGAAGTTGTGACACTCTTCCTGTGCTTTAAAGGCGATTCGAACGTACCTCTTGAAATCTGTTTCCTGCTATTCTGCCTCGCTTTCAAGTCCACCTCGTTGCCTGCCCTCAACAGATTTTTGGACGATAGTTGCCCTTTGTTACTCTGCCAGATTGTGAATTGCTGTGCCCCTGAGCTCCATATTTTAACTCGTTTTTTCTGAGCTGAACGTAAGTCCAATATTTTGGTTCAGGACCTATACTGGTTCCCGGTGGGTGGCTGAAACTTTGGTCAATTCTTCTTCCTCCCGGGAAATAAGAGTGACATATGCCCGTCCAAATACCTAACAGCTACTCTCTCATTGGTTCTCCCTCTTCCCATTCATCCTCTGCAAAATTGGCAACCTGTGCGAAACAGGAGGTTAAAGGTGCTGGCTCTCCAGGTTCAGAGATTGATAGTAAAGCAGTTGGAAAGTCAAACCGGAGCGCCAGGAGAGGGAATATTCGTTGAGTTTTAGAGACCTTTCATATTCACAGTGTGTCCATTCTCTAGGTTTCCCATATATGTTATAGCTGTAGTAATATTCCCTTCAACCTGGAGAGTTGGGACCCATGGAATGGGTGGCATGCATTATTGCTTTACAGGGTCTGCATTTGCTCACCCAATCTAACCAATCCTCTCAGTCCCATGTGTCCAGCCTTATGCCACCTCCAGCTGTGGTTGTAGATCGGGTCATTCTAGGTTCATCAGAGAGCCTGAAGAAAATGTAAAGAATTTCGCTGTATTTTGTTTTGTTTTTGAAATTCCGTTTTATAGAGGGTTTTATCTGATTCTCGCTACCATTTTTATTCCAGTCTAGACACACTTGATTCCCTTACGGAGACATATCAATACATAGGTTTTAAGATTCTTACTAGTCAGATATATTCAACTTCAGGAAATATGGTGTTTTGAGTCCCTGTCACTGAGGAAGGTGTAGGTCTTGTCTATTCCATAGTTGGTTATTGGAACGGTACATGTGCTTATATCAAACTCTGGTTTTATGCATCACCCCACCTCTCCTTACCCCTTAAGCAGGCATAAGAGTGTTTTGTAAATGTGAGACTCTCTTCCCTTCCTAACTCAGTTCATGTGTAGCCATGTTTACATGATCTTCATAAGTGGTATCTTATGATAAGTTTCTTTTTCTGTGTGACATAATTCACTTAGAATCATCGTACCTGAATCCACTCATTTTGCTGCTACTGGTCTTATGACATTGATTTCATGGCTGAGGGATATTCCATCATACGTAAGTACCACAATTTTTTGAACAATTTTTACCTTTCCTGGGATACTTAAGGTGTACCCAAGTTGAGGTTCTTGTAAGCAGTGCAGCGCTAAATTTTAGGGTGGCTGTGTCTTATTGATTTTCAGTTTTCCCAAGGTATATTCCCTACACTGGAACTGCCCTTGGTTGTGTAGCTCTGTTGTTTACTTGTTTTAGGGAACACAATGCACTCCTCCAGAGAGGCATTTGGCAACTTACATCCCGCCCATCAGCATAACAAGGCTCCCTGATCTCCAGGGCCTGTCTTGCCTTTCTGGTTTTTACACATTTTGTGGATGTCCCTTTTGACCGGTGGGAAGGGATACTTCTTTGTAGTGCAGATTTGCATTGCTGCTTGCTTGCTTGGCCAAAAATGGCGTATGCATTTTCTCCTGAATATACTCAGGAGAAAACACATACGCCCTTTTTGGCCAAGTGCATCATTGTCGAATTTGTGCCCCTCTTCCTGTGCTTGAAAGGTGATTCCAACGTACCTCCTGAAATCTGTTTCCTGCTATTCTGCCTCGTTTTAAAGTCCGCCTCTCTGCCTTCCCTCAAAAGATTTTTGGACGATAGTTTTCCTCTATTACTCTGCCAGTTTGTAAATTGCTGTGCCCCTGAGCGCCATTTTTCAACTCGTTTTTGTGAGCTGACAGCAAATACAAAATTATGGTTCAAAACCAATACTGGTTCCCGGGGGGTGGCTGAGACATTGGTTAATTCTACTTCCTGCCGCGCAATTAAAGTGACATGTACCTGTCCAAATGCCTAACAGCTAATCTCTCATTGGTTCTCCCTCTTCCCTTTCATCCTCTGCCAAATTGGCAACCTGTGCGAACCAGGATGTTTTACGGGCTATCGCTCCAAGTTGGGAGATTGATAGTAAAGCCGTTGGAAGTTCAAACTGGAGCACAACGAGAGAGACTATATGTTGAGTTTTAGAAACATTTCGTATTCAAAGTGTGTCCATTCTCTAGGTATCCCGTTAATGTTATGGCTGTAGTAATATTCCCTTACACATGGAGAGTTGGGACACATGGAATGGGTGCCACATATTATTGCTTTAAAGGGTCTGCATTTGCTCACCCAGTCTCACCAAACCTCTCAGTCTCAAGTGTCCAGCTTTATGCCACATCCAGCTCTCGTTGTACGTAGGGTCATTCCAGGTTTCATCAGAACCCCTGAAGGAATTGTAAAGATTTTCCCTGTTTTTTTTTGTTTTGTATTTGAAATTTCTTTTTGTACTGGGTTTCAGCTGATTCCCACTGCCATGTTTATGCCAGTCTAGACACACTTGATTCCCTTACGGTGACATATCAATACATAGGTTTTAAGATTCTTACTAGTCAGATATATACCTCTGTGCAGAATATTGGGTTTTGCGTCCCTTTCACTGATGAAGGTGTAGGTCTTGTCTATTCCGTATTTTGATTTTGGAATGGTACTTGTACTAATATCAAACTCTGGTTCTATGCATCACCCCACCTCTCCTTCCTCCTTAAGGAGGCATAAGTGTGTTTTCTAAATGTGAGACGCTGTTCCCTTTCCTAACTCAGTTCATGTGTAGCCATGTTACAGAAAATTCATAAGTGTTATCTTTTGATAAGTTTCTTTTTCTGTGTGACTTATTTCACTTAGAATCATCGTACCTGAATCCATTCATTTTCCTGTTACTGGCATTATGACATTGATTTCATGGCTGAGGGATAATCCATCGTACATAAGTACCACAATTTTTTGAATCATTTTTATCTATCCTGGGATATTTAGAGAGTACTCAATTTGAGATTCTTGTAAGTAGTGCAGGCCTAAATTTGGGGTGGCTCTATCTTATTGATTTTCAGGTTTCCCAAGGTATATTCCCTAGAATGGAAGTGCTTTTGGCTCTGTATCTCTGTTGTTTACTTGTTTTAGGGAACACAATGCACTCCTCCAGAGAGGAAGTTGGCAACTTACATCCCGCCCATCAGCGTAACAAGGCTCCAATTTCTCCAGGGCCTCTCTAGGATTTCTGGTTTTTACACATTTTGTGGATGTCCCTTTTGACAGGTGGGAAGTGATACTATTTTGCTGTGCAGATTTGCATTGCCCGCTTGCTTGCTTGGCCAAAAAGGGCGTATGCTTTTTCTCCTGAATATATTCAGGAGAAAACGCATACGCCCTTTTTGGCCAAGTGCATCATTTTCGAAGTTGTGCCCCTTTTCCTGTGCTTTACATGTGATTCCAACGAACCACTTGAAATCTGTTTCCTGCTATTCTGCCTCGCTTTGAATGTCACCTCGTTGCCTTCCCTTAACAGATTTTTTGGACGATAGTTGTCCTTTATTACTGTGCCAGTTTATGAATTGCTGTGCCCTTGAGCTCCATTTTCTAACTCGTTTTTTGTGAGCTGACCGCAAGTCCAAAATTTTGGTTCCGGACCTATACTTGTTCACGGCGGGTGGCTGAGACTTTGGTTAATTCTTCTTCCTGCCGGGCATTTAGAGTGACATGTGCCCGTCCAAATGCCTAACAGCTACTCTTTCATTGGTTCCCCCTTTTCCCTTTCATCCTCTTCCAAATTGGCAACCTGAGCAAACCAGGAGGTTAAAGGGGCTGTCTCTCCAAGTTGGGAGATTGATAGTTAAGCAGTTGGAAAGTCAAACAGGAGCACCAGGAGAGGGACAGTTAGTTGGGTTTTAGAAACCTTTCGTATTCACTGTGTGACCATTCTCTTGGTTTCCTGTACATGTTATAGCTGTAGTAATATTCCCTTCAACATGGAGAGTTGGGAACCATGGAATGGGTGCCACACATTATTGCTTTGAAGGGTCTGCATTTGCTAACCCAAATTCACCAATCCTCTCAGTCCCAAGTGTCCAGCCTTATGCAACATCCAGCTGTCGTTGTACACAGGGTCATTCAAGATTTCATCAGAGACCCTGAAGGAATTGTAAACAATTTCCCTGTTTTGTTGTTTTGTTTTTGAAATTCCTTTTTATAGTGGGTTTGAGCTGATTCTTACTGCCGTGTTTATGCCAGTCTAGACACAATTGTTTCCCTTATGGAGATATATCAATACATAGGTTTTAAGATCCTTACTAGTCAGATATATTCCTCTGTGTGAAGTATGGGGTCTTGATAACCTTTCAGTGAGGAAGGTGTAGATCTTGTCTATTCTGTATTTGGTTTCTGGAATGGTGCCTGTACTTATATCAAACTCTGTTTTATGCAACACCCCACCTCTCCTTCCCCCTTAAGCAGGCGTAAGAGTGTTTTCTAAATGTGATACTCTGTTCTCTTTCCTAACTCAGTTCATGTGTAGCCATGTTTACAGGATTTTCATAAGTGATATCTTATGATAAGATTCTTTTTCTGTGTGACTTATATCACTTAGAATCATCATACCTGAATCCATTCATTTTGCTGCTACTGGTCTTTTGACATTGATTTCATGGCTGAGGGATATTCCATCATAACATAAGTACCACAATTTTTTGAACCATTTTTATCTTTCACGGAATATTTAAGTTCTACCCAAGTTAAGGTTCCTGTCAGCAGTGCAGCCCTAAATTTTGGGGTGGCACTGTCTTATTGATTTTCAGTTTTCCCAAGGTATATTCCCTAGACTTGAAGTGCCCTTGGCTCTGTAGCTCGGTTGTTTACTTGTTTTAGGGAACACAATGCACTCCTCCAGAGAGGCAGTTGGCAATTTACATGCCTTCCTTCCTCATAACAAGGCTCCCTGTTCTCCAGGGCCTGTCTTGCCTTTCTGGATTTTACACATTATACCGATGTCCCTTTTGACCGGTGGGAAGTGATACTACTTTGCTGTGCAGATTTGCATTGCCCGCTTGCTTGCTTGGTCAAAAAGCACGTATACGTTTTCTCCTGAATATATTCAGGAGAAATCACATTCGCACTTTTTGGCCAAGTGCATCATTGTCGAAGTTGTGACACTCTTCCTGTGCTTTAAAGGCGATTCGAACGTACCTCTTGAAATCTGTTTCCTGCTATTCTGCCTCACTTTCAAGTCCACCTCGTTGCCTGCCCTCAACAGATTTTTGGACGATAGTTGCCCTTTGTTACTCTGCCAGATTGTGAATTGCTGTGCCCCTGAGCTCCATATTTTAACTCGTTTTTTCTGAGCTGAACGTAAGTCCAATATTTTGGTTCAGGACCTATACTGGTTCCCGGTGGGTGGCTGAAACTTTGGTCAATTCTTCTTCCTCCCGGGAAATAAGAGTGACATATGCCCGTCCAAATACCTAACAGCTACTCTCTCATTGGTTCTCCCTCTTCCCATTCATCCTCTGCAAAATTGGCAACCTGTGCGAAACAGGAGGTTAAAGGTGCTGGCTCTCCAGGTTCAGAGATTGATAGTAAAGCAGTTGGAAAGTCAAACCGGAGCGCCAGGAGAGGGAATATTCGTTGAGTTTTAGAGACCTTTCATATTCACAGTGTGTCCATTCTCTAGGTTTCCCATATATGTTATAGCTGTAGTAATATTCCCTTCAACCTGGAGAGTTGGGACCCATGGAATGGGTGGCATGCATTATTGCTTTACAGGGTCTGCATTTGCTCACCCAATCTAACCAATCCTCTCAGTCCCATGTGTCCAGCCTTATGCCACCTCCAGCTGTGGTTGTAGATCGGGTCATTCTAGGTTCATCAGAGAGCCTGAAGAAAATGTAAAGAATTTCGCTGTATTTTGTTTTGTTTTTGAAATTCCGTTTTATAGAGGGTTTTATCTGATTCTCGCTACCATTTTTATTCCAGTCTAGACACACTTGATTCCCTTACGGAGACATATCAATACATAGGTTTTAAGATTCTTACTAGTCAGATATATTCAACTTCAGGAAATATGGTGTTTTGAGTCCCTGTCACTGAGGAAGGTGTAGGTCTTGTCTATTCCATAGTTGGTTATTGGAACGGTACATGTGCTTATATCAAACTCTGGTTTTATGCATCACCCCACCTCTCCTTACCCCTTAAGCAGGCATAAGAGTGTTTTGTAAATGTGAGACTCTCTTCCCTTCCTAACTCAGTTCATGTGTAGCCATGTTTACATGATCTTCATAAGTGGTATCTTATGATAAGTTTCTTTTTCTGTGTGACATAATTCACTTAGAATCATCGTACCTGAATCCACTCATTTTGCTGCTACTGGTCTTATGACATTGATTTCATGGCTGAGGGATATTCCATCATACGTAAGTACCACAATTTTTTGAACAATTTTTACCTTTCCTGGGATACTTAAGGTGTACCCAAGTTGAGGTTCTTGTAAGCAGTGCAGCGCTAAATTTTAGGGTGGCTGTGTCTTATTGATTTTCAGTTTTCCCAAGGTATATTCCCTACACTGGAACTGCCCTTGGTTGTGTAGCTCTGTTGTTTACTTGTTTTAGGGAACACAATGCACTCCTCCAGAGAGGCATTTGGCAACTTACATCCCGCCCATCAGCATAACAAGGCTCCCTGATCTCCAGGGCCTGTCTTGCCTTTCTGGTTTTTACACATTTTGTGGATGTCCCTTTTGACCGGTGGGAAGGGATACTTCTTTGTAGTGCAGATTTGCATTGCTGCTTGCTTGCTTGGCCAAAAATGGCGTATGCATTTTCTCCTGAATATACTCAGGAGAAAACACATACGCCCTTTTTGGCCAAGTGCATCATTGTCGAATTTGTGCCCCTCTTCCTGTGCTTGAAAGGTGATTCCAACGTACCTCCTGAAATCTGTTTCCTGCTATTCTGCCTCGTTTTAAAGTCCGCCTCTCTGCCTTCCCTCAAAAGATTTTTGGACGATAGTTTTCCTCTATTACTCTGCCAGTTTGTAAATTGCTGTGCCCCTGAGCGCCATTTTTCAACTCGTTTTTGTGAGCTGACAGCAAATACAAAATTATGGTTCAAAACCAATACTGGTTCCCGGGGGGTGGCTGAGACATTGGTTAATTCTACTTCCTGCCGCGCAATTAAAGTGACATGTACCTGTCCAAATGCCTAACAGCTAATCTCTCATTGGTTCTCCCTCTTCCCTTTCATCCTCTGCCAAATTGGCAACCTGTGCGAACCAGGATGTTTTACGGGCTATCGCTCCAAGTTGGGAGATTGATAGTAAAGCCGTTGGAAGTTCAAACTGGAGCACAACGAGAGAGACTATATGTTGAGTTTTAGAAACATTTCGTATTCAAAGTGTGTCCATTCTCTAGGTATCCCGTTAATGTTATGGCTGTAGTAATATTCCCTTACACATGGAGAGTTGGGACACATGGAATGGGTGCCACATATTATTGCTTTAAAGGGTCTGCATTTGCTCACCCAGTCTCACCAAACCTCTCAGTCTCAAGTGTCCAGCTTTATGCCACATCCAGCTCTCGTTGTACGTAGGGTCATTCCAGGTTTCATCAGAACCCCTGAAGGAATTGTAAAGATTTTCCCTGTTTTTTTTTGTTTTGTATTTGAAATTTCTTTTTGTACTGGGTTTCAGCTGATTCCCACTGCCATGTTTATGCCAGTCTAGACACACTTGATTCCCTTACGGTGACATATCAATACATAGGTTTTAAGATTCTTACTAGTCAGATATATACCTCTGTGCAGAATATTGGGTTTTGCGTCCCTTTCACTGATGAAGGTGTAGGTCTTGTCTATTCCGTATTTTGATTTTGGAATGGTACTTGTACTAATATCAAACTCTGGTTCTATGCATCACCCCACCTCTCCTTCCTCCTTAAGGAGGCATAAGTGTGTTTTCTAAATGTGAGACGCTGTTCCCTTTCCTAACTCAGTTCATGTGTAGCCATGTTACAGAAAATTCATAAGTGTTATCTTTTGATAAGTTTCTTTTTCTGTGTGACTTATTTCACTTAGAATCATCGTACCTGAATCCATTCATTTTCCTGTTACTGGCATTATGACATTGATTTCATGGCTGAGGGATAATCCATCGTACATAAGTACCACAATTTTTTGAATCATTTTTATCTATCCTGGGATATTTAGAGAGTACTCAATTTGAGATTCTTGTAAGTAGTGCAGGCCTAAATTTGGGGTGGCTCTATCTTATTGATTTTCAGGTTTCCCAAGGTATATTCCCTAGAATGGAAGTGCTTTTGGCTCTGTATCTCTGTTGTTTACTTGTTTTAGGGAACACAATGCACTCCTCCAGAGAGGAAGTTGGCAACTTACATCCCGCCCATCAGCGTAACAAGGCTCCAATTTCTCCAGGGCCTCTCTAGGATTTCTGGTTTTTACACATTTTGTGGATGTCCCTTTTGACAGGTGGGAAGTGATACTATTTTGCTGTGCAGATTTGCATTGCCCGCTTGCTTGCTTGGCCAAAAAGGGCGTATGCTTTTTCTCCTGAATATATTCAGGAGAAAACGCATACGCCCTTTTTGGCCAAGTGCATCATTTTCGAAGTTGTGCCCCTTTTCCTGTGCTTTACATGTGATTCCAACGAACCACTTGAAATCTGTTTCCTGCTATTCTGCCTCGCTTTGAATGTCACCTCGTTGCCTTCCCTTAACAGATTTTTTGGACGATAGTTGTCCTTTATTACTGTGCCAGTTTATGAATTGCTGTGCCCTTGAGCTCCATTTTCTAACTCGTTTTTTGTGAGCTGACCGCAAGTCCAAAATTTTGGTTCCGGACCTATACTTGTTCACGGCGGGTGGCTGAGACTTTGGTTAATTCTTCTTCCTGCCGGGCATTTAGAGTGACATGTGCCCGTCCAAATGCCTAACAGCTACTCTTTCATTGGTTCCCCCTTTTCCCTTTCATCCTCTTCCAAATTGGCAACCTGAGCAAACCAGGAGGTTAAAGGGGCTGTCTCTCCAAGTTGGGAGATTGATAGTTAAGCAGTTGGAAAGTCAAACAGGAGCACCAGGAGAGGGACAGTTAGTTGGGTTTTAGAAACCTTTCGTATTCACTGTGTGACCATTCTCTTGGTTTCCTGTACATGTTATAGCTGTAGTAATATTCCCTTCAACATGGAGAGTTGGGAACCATGGAATGGGTGCCACACATTATTGCTTTGAAGGGTCTGCATTTGCTAACCCAAATTCACCAATCCTCTCAGTCCCAAGTGTCCAGCCTTATGCAACATCCAGCTGTCGTTGTACACAGGGTCATTCAAGATTTCATCAGAGACCCTGAAGGAATTGTAAACAATTTCCCTGTTTTGTTGTTTTGTTTTTGAAATTCCTTTTTATAGTGGGTTTGAGCTGATTCTTACTGCCGTGTTTATGCCAGTCTAGACACAATTGTTTCCCTTATGGAGATATATCAATACATAGGTTTTAAGATCCTTACTAGTCAGATATATTCCTCTGTGTGAAGTATGGGGTCTTGATAACCTTTCAGTGAGGAAGGTGTAGATCTTGTCTATTCTGTATTTGGTTTCTGGAATGGTGCCTGTACTTATATCAAACTCTGTTTTATGCAACACCCCACCTCTCCTTCCCCCTTAAGCAGGCGTAAGAGTGTTTTCTAAATGTGATACTCTGTTCTCTTTCCTAACTCAGTTCATGTGTAGCCATGTTTACAGGATTTTCATAAGTGATATCTTATGATAAGATTCTTTTTCTGTGTGACTTATATCACTTAGAATCATCATACCTGAATCCATTCATTTTGCTGCTACTGGTCTTTTGACATTGATTTCATGGCTGAGGGATATTCCATCATAACATAAGTACCACAATTTTTTGAACCATTTTTATCTTTCACGGAATATTTAAGTTCTACCCAAGTTAAGGTTCCTGTCAGCAGTGCAGCCCTAAATTTTGGGGTGGCACTGTCTTATTGATTTTCAGTTTTCCCAAGGTATATTCCCTAGACTTGAAGTGCCCTTGGCTCTGTAGCTCGGTTGTTTACTTGTTTTAGGGAACACAATGCACTCCTCCAGAGAGGCAGTTGGCAATTTACATGCCTTCCTTCCTCATAACAAGGCTCCCTGTTCTCCAGGGCCTGTCTTGCCTTTCTGGATTTTACACATTATACCGATGTCCCTTTTGACCGGTGGGAAGTGATACTACTTTGCTGTGCAGATTTGCATTGCCCGCTTGCTTGCTTGGTCAAAAAGCACGTATACGTTTTCTCCTGAATATATTCAGGAGAAATCACATTCGCACTTTTTGGCCAAGTGCATCATTGTCGAAGTTGTGACACTCTTCCTGTGCTTTAAAGGCGATTCGAACGTACCTCTTGAAATCTGTTTCCTGCTATTCTGCCTCACTTTCAAGTCCACCTCGTTGCCTGCCCTCAACAGATTTTTGGACGATAGTTGCCCTTTGTTACTCTGCCAGATTGTGAATTGCTGTGCCCCTGAGCTCCATATTTTAACTCGTTTTTTCTGAGCTGAACGTAAGTCCAATATTTTGGTTCAGGACCTATACTGGTTCCCGGTGGGTGGCTGAAACTTTGGTCAATTCTTCTTCCTCCCGGGAAATAAGAGTGACATATGCCCGTCCAAATACCTAACAGCTACTCTCTCATTGGTTCTCCCTCTTCCCATTCATCCTCTGCAAAATTGGCAACCTGTGCGAAACAGGAGGTTAAAGGTGCTGGCTCTCCAGGTTCAGAGATTGATAGTAAAGCAGTTGGAAAGTCAAACCGGAGCGCCAGGAGAGGGAATATTCGTTGAGTTTTAGAGACCTTTCATATTCACAGTGTGTCCATTCTCTAGGTTTCCCATATATGTTATAGCTGTAGTAATATTCCCTTCAACCTGGAGAGTTGGGACCCATGGAATGGGTGGCATGCATTATTGCTTTACAGGGTCTGCATTTGCTCACCCAATCTAACCAATCCTCTCAGTCCCATGTGTCCAGCCTTATGCCACCTCCAGCTGTGGTTGTAGATCGGGTCATTCTAGGTTCATCAGAGAGCCTGAAGAAAATGTAAAGAATTTCGCTGTATTTTGTTTTGTTTTTGAAATTCCGTTTTATAGAGGGTTTTATCTGATTCTCGCTACCATTTTTATTCCAGTCTAGACACACTTGATTCCCTTACGGAGACATATCAATACATAGGTTTTAAGATTCTTACTAGTCAGATATATTCAACTTCAGGAAATATGGTGTTTTGAGTCCCTGTCACTGAGGAAGGTGTAGGTCTTGTCTATTCCATAGTTGGTTATTGGAACGGTACATGTGCTTATATCAAACTCTGGTTTTATGCATCACCCCACCTCTCCTTACCCCTTAAGCAGGCATAAGAGTGTTTTGTAAATGTGAGACTCTCTTCCCTTCCTAACTCAGTTCATGTGTAGCCATGTTTACATGATCTTCATAAGTGGTATCTTATGATAAGTTTCTTTTTCTGTGTGACATAATTCACTTAGAATCATCGTACCTGAATCCACTCATTTTGCTGCTACTGGTCTTATGACATTGATTTCATGGCTGAGGGATATTCCATCATACGTAAGTACCACAATTTTTTGAACAATTTTTACCTTTCCTGGGATACTTAAGGTGTACCCAAGTTGAGGTTCTTGTAAGCAGTGCAGCCCTAAATTTGAGGGTGGCTCTGTCTTATTCATTTTCAGTTTCCCCAAGGTATATTCCCTAGACTGGGAGTGTACTTGGCTCTGTAGCTCTGTTGTTTACTTGTTTCAGGGAACACAATGCACTCCTCCAGAGAGGCAGATGGCAATTTACTTCCCGGCCATCAGCATAACAAGGCTCCCTGTTCTCCAGGGCCTGTCTTGCCTTTCTGGTTTTTACCCATTTTGTGGATGTCCCTTTTGACTGGTGAGAAGTGATACTTCTTTGTAGTGCAGACTTGCATTGCCCACTTGCTTGCTTGGCCAAAAATGGCGTATGCATTTTCCCCTGAATATATTCAGGAGAAAATGCATATGGCCTTTTTGGCCATGTGCATCATTGTCGAAGTTGTGATCCTCTGCATGTGCTTTAAAGGTGATTCCAACGTACCTCTTGAAATCTGTTTCCTGCTATTCTGCCTCGCTTTCAATTCCGCATAGTTGCCTTCCCTCAACAGATTGTTGATAGTTGCCCTTTATTACTCTGCCAATTTGTGAATTGTTTGCCCCTAAGTTCCATTTTTTAACTCTTTTTTTGTGAGCTGAACGCAAGTCCAATATTTTGGTTCAGGACCTATACTGGTTTTCGGTGGGTGGCTGAGACTTCAGTTAATTCTTCTTCCTCCCGGGAAATAAGAGTGATATATGCCCGTCCAAATGCCTAAGAGCTACTCTCTCATTGGTTCTCCCTATTCCTTTTCATCCTTTGCCAATTGGCAACCTGTGCGAACCAGGAGGTTAAAGGTGCTGTCCCTCCAATTTGGGAGATTGACAGTAAAGCAGTTGGAAAGTCAAACTAGAGCACAAGGAGAGAGACTATTCGTTGAGTTTTAGAGACCTTTCGTATTCAAATTGTGTCCATTCTCTAGGTTTCCCGTACATGTTATAGCTGTAGTAATATTCCCTTCAACCTGGAGACATCGGACCAATGGAATGGGTGCCATGCAATATTGCTTTAAAGGGTCTGCATTTGCTCACCCAATCTCTCCAATCCTCTCAGTCCCAGGTATCCAGCCTTATGCCATATCCAGCTGTCGTTGTAGATAGGGTCATTCCAGGTTTCATCAGAGACCCTGAAGAAATTGTAAAGAATTTCCCTTTTTTTGTTTTTGAAATTCCTTTTTATAGTGGGTTTGAGCTGATTCTCGCTGCCATATTTATGCCAGTCTAGACAAACTTGATTCCCTTACGGAGACATATCAATACATAGGTTTTAAGATTCTTACTTGTCCGATATATTCCTCTGTGGGAAATATGGTGTTTTGAGTCCCTTTCACTGAGGAAGGTGTAGGTCTTGTCTATTCCATAGTTGGTTTTTGGAACGGTACCTCTGCTTATATCAAACTCTGGTTTTATGCATCACGACACCTCTCAGTCCCCCTTAAGCAGGCATAAGAGTTTTTTGTAAATGTGAGACTCTGTTCTCTTTCCTAACTCAGTTCATGTGTAGCCATGTTTACAGGATCTTCATAAGTGATAGCTTATGATAAGTTTCTTTTTCTCTGTGACTTATTTCACTTAGAATCTTCGTACCTGAATCCACTCATTTTGCTGCTACTGGTCTTATGACATTGATTTCATGGCTGAGGTATATTCCATCGTACATAAGTACCACAGTTTTTTGAACCATATTTATCTTTCCTGGGATATTTAAAGTGTACCCAAGTTGAGGTTCTTGTAAGCAGTGCAGCCCTAAATTTGGGGGTGGCTCTGTCTTATTGATTTTCAATTTTACAAAGGTATATTCCCTAGACTGGAAGTGCCCTTGGCTTTCTAGCCCTGTTGTTTACTTGTTTTAGGGAACACAATGCACTCCTCCAGAGAGGCAGTTGGCAATTTACATCCCGCCTATCAGCATAACAAGGCTCCCTATTCTGCAGGGCCTGTCTTGCCTTTCTGATTTTTGCCCATTTTGTGGATGTCCCTTTTGACCTGTGGGAAGTGACACTTCTTTGTAGTGCAGATTTGCATTGCCTACTTGCTTGCTTGGCCAAACGTGTGTATGCATTTTCACATGAATATATTCAGGAGAAAATGCATATGGCCTTTTTGGCCATGTGCATCATTGTCGAAGTTGTGATCCTCTGCATGTGCTTTAAAGGTCATTCCAACGTACCTCTTGAAATCTGTTTCCTGCTATTCTGCCTCGCTTTCAATTCCGCCTAGTTGCCTTCCCTCAACAGATTGTTGGAAGATAGTTGCCCTTTATTACTCTGCCAATTTGTGAATTGCTGTGCCACTGGGCTCCGATTTTTAACTCATTTTTTGTGAGCTGAATGCAAGTAGAATATTTTGGTTCAGAACCTATACTGGTTTCCGGTGGTTGGCTGAGACTTTGTTTAATTCTTCTTCCTCACGGGAAATAAGAGTGACATGAGCCCGTTCAAATGCCTAACAGCTACTCTCTCATTGGTTCTCCCTCTTCGCTTTCATCCTCTGCCAAATTGGCAACCTGTGCAAACCAGGAGGTTAAAGGTGCTGTCTCTCCCAGTTGGGAGATTGATAGTAAAGCAGTTGGAAAGTCAAACCGGAACACCAGGAGTGGGAATATTCGTTGAGTTTTAGAAACCTTTCGTATTCACTGTGTGTCCATTCTCTAGGTTTCCCATACATGTTATAGCTATAGTAATATTCCCTTCAACCTGGAGAGTTGGGACCCATGGAATGGGTGCCATGAATTATTGCTTTAAAAGGTCTCTATTTGCTCACGCAATCTCACCAATACTCTCAGTCCCATGTGTCCAACCTTATGCCACATCCAGCGGTCGTTGTAAATAGGGTCATTCCAGGTTTCATCAGAGACCCTGAAGGAATTGTAAAGAATTTCCTTGTTTTTTTGTTTTGTTTTTGAAATTCCTTTTTATAGTGGGTTTGAGCTGATTCTCGCTGCCATGTTTATGCCATTCTAGACACACTTGATTCCCTTACGGAGACATATCAATACATAGATTTTAAGATTCATACTAGACAGATATATTCCTCTGCGGGAATATTGGGTTTTGAGTCCCTTTCACTGAGGAAGGTGTAGGTCTTGTCTATTCCATAGTTGGTTTTTGGAACGGTGCATGTGCTTATATAAAACTCTGGTTTTATGCATCACCTCACCTCTCATTCCCCCTTAAGCAGGCATAAGAGTGTTTTCTAAATGTGAGACTCTGTTCTCTTTCCTAACTCAGTTCATGTGTAGCCATGTTTACGGGATCTTCATAAGTGATATCTTATGATAAGTTTCTTTTTCTGTGTGACTTAATTCACTTAGAATCATCGTACCTGAATCCACTCATTATGATGCTACTGGTTTTATAACATTGATTTCATGGCTGATGGATACTCCATCATACGTAAGTACCACAATTTTTTGAACAATTTTTACCTTTCCTAGGATACTTAAGGTGTACCAAAGTTGAGGTTCTTGTAAGCAGTGCAGCCGTAAATTTTGGGGGAGCTCTGCTTATTGATTTTGAGTTTTCCCAAGGTATATTCCCTAGACTGGAAGTGCCCTTGGCTCTGTAGCTCAGTTGTTTACTTGTTTCAGGGAACACAATGCACTCATCCAGAGAGGCAGTTGTTAATGTACATGCCGCCCATCAGCATAACAAGGCTCCCTGTTCTCCAGGGCCTGTCTTGCCTTTCTGGTTTTTACCCATATTGTGGATGTCCCTTTTGACCCGTGGGAAGTGATACTTCTTTGTAGTGCACATTTGCATTGCCCGCTTGCTTGCTTGGCGAAAAAGGACGTATGCGTTTTCTCCTGTATATATTCAAGAGAAAATGCATACTCCCTTTTTGGCCAAGTGCATCATTGTCGAAATTGTGCCCCTCTTCCTGTGCTTTACATGTTATTCCAACGTACCTCTTGAAATCTCTTTCCTGCTATTCTGCCTCGCTTTCAAGTCCATCTCGTTGCCTTCCCTCAACAGATTTTTGGACGATAGTTGCCCTTTATTATTCTGCCAGTTTCTGAATTGCTGTGCCCCTGAGCTCCATTTTTTAACTCGTTTTTTGTGAGCTGAACGCAAGTCCAGTATTTTGGTTCAGAACCTATACTGGTTTTCGGTGGGTGGCTGAGGGTTTTGTCAATTCTTCTTCCTCCCGGGAAATAAGAGTGACATGTGCCCGTCCAAATGCGTAACAGCTACTGTCTCATAGGTTCTCCCTCTTCCCTTTCATCCTTTGCCAAATTGGCAACCTGGGAGAACCAGGAGGTTAAAGGTGCTGTCTCTCCAAGTTGGGAGATTGATAGTAAAGCAGTTGGAAAGTCAAGCTGGAGCACAAGAATTGGGACTATTCGTTGACTTTTAGCAACCTTTCGTATTCAGAGTGTGTCCATTCTCTAGGTTTCCCATACATGTTATAGCTATAGTAATATTCCCTTCAACCTGCAGAGTTGGTACCCATGGAATGGGTGCCATGCATTATTGCTTTAAAGGGTCTGCATTTGCTCACCCAATCTCACCACTCCTTTCAGTCCCATGTGTCCAGCCTTATGCCACATCCAGCTGTCGTTGTAGATAGGGTCGTTCCAGGTTTCATCAGAGACCCTGAAGGAATTGTAAAGAATTTCCCTGTTTTTTTGTTTTGTTTTTGAAATTCCTTTTTATAGTGGGTTTGAGCTGATTCTCTCTGCCATGTTTATGCCAGTCTAGACACACATGATTCCCTTAAGAAGTCATATCAATACATAGGTTTTAAGATTCTTACTAGTCAGATATATTCCTCTGCGGGAAATATGGGGTTTTGAGTCCCTTTCACTGAGGAAGGTGTAGGTCTTGTCTATTCCATAGTTGGTTTATGGAACGGTACCTGTGCGTATATCAAACTCTGGTTTTATGCATCCCCCCACCTCTCCTTTCTCCTTAAGCAGGCATAATAGTGTTTTCTAAATGTGAGACTCTGTTCTCTTTCCTAACTCTGTTCATGTGTAGCCATGTTTACAGGATCTTCATAAGTGATATCTTATGATATGTTTCTTTTTCTGTGTGACTTATTTCACTTAGAATCATCGTACCTGAATCCACTCATTAGGCTGCTACTGGTCATATGACATTGATTTCAAGGCTGAGAGATATTCCATCGTACGTAAGTACCACAATTTTTTGAACCATTTTTATATTTCCTGGGATATTTAAGTTGTACCCAAGTTGAGGTTCTTGTAAGCAGTGCAGCCCTAAATTTTGGGGTGGCTCTGTCTTATTGATTTTCAGTTTTCCCAAGGTATATTCCCTAGACTGGAAGTGTCCTTGGCTCTGTAGCTCTGTTGTTTACTTGTTTTAGGGAACACAATGCACTCCTCCAGAGAGGCAGTTGGCAATTTACATCCCGGCCATCAGCATAACAAGGCTCCCTCTTTCCAGGGCCTGTCTTGAATTTCTGGTTTTTACCCTTTATGTGGATGTCCCTTAGGAATGGTGGGAATTGATACTTCTTTGTAGTGCAGACTTGCATTGCCCGCTTGCTTGCTTGGCCAAAATTGGCGTATGCGTTTTCTCCGGAATATACTCAGGAGAAAACGCATACGCCCTTTTTGGCCAAGTGCATCATTGTCGAATTTGTGCCCCTCTTCCTGTGCTTTAAAAGCAATTCCAACGTACGTCTTAAATCTGTTTCCTGCTATTCTGCCTCGCTTTCAAGTCCGCCTCGTTTCCTTCCCTCAACAGATTTTTGTTCGATAGTTGCCCTTTATTACTCTCCCAGTTTTTGAATTGCTGTGACCCTGAGCTCCATTTTCTAACTCGTTTTTTGTGAGCTGAATGCAAGACCAATATATTGGATCTGGACCTATACTTGGTTTGGTGGGTGGCTGAGACTTTGGTTAATTTTTCTTCCTCACGGGAAATAAGAGTGACATATGCCCGTTCAAATGCCTAACAGCTACTCTCTCATTGGTTCTCCCTCTTCCCTTTCATCCTTTGCCCAATTGGCAACCTGGGAGAACCAGGAGGTTAAAGGTGCTGTCTCTCCTAGTTGGGAGATTGATAGTAAAGCAGTTGGAAAGTCAAACTGGCGCACAAGGAGAGGGACTATTCGTTGAGTTTTAGAAACCCTTCGTATTTACAGTGTGTGTATTCTCTAGGTTTCCCATACATGTTATAGCTATAGTAATATTCCCTTAAACCTGGAGAGTTGGGACCCATGGAATCTGTGCCATGCATTATTGATTTAAAGGGTCTGCATTTGCTCACCCTATCTCACCAATCCTCTCTGTCCCATGTGTCCTGCCTTATGCCACATCCAGCTGTCATTGTAGATAGGGTCATTCCAGGTTTCATCAGAGACCCTGAAGGAATTGTAAAGAATTTCCCTGTTTTTTTGTTTTTTTTTTTTTAAATTCCTTTTTAGAGTGTGTTTGAGCTGATTCTCTCTGCCAAGTTTATGCCAGTCTAGACAAACATGATACCCTTACGGAGACATATCAATACATAGGTTTTAAGATTCTTACTAGTCAGATATATTCCTCTGCGGGAAATATGGAGTTTTGAGTCCCTTTCACTGAGGAAGGTGTAGGTCTTGTCTATTCCATAGTTGGCTTTTGGAACGGTACCTGTGCTTTTACCAAACTCTGGTTTTATGCATCACCCCACCTCTCCTTCCTCCTTAAGCAGGCATAAGAGTGTTTTCTAAATGTGAGACTCTGTTCTCTTTCCTAACTCTGTTCATGTGTAGCCATGTTTACAGGATGTTCATAAGTGATATCTTATGATAAGTTTCTTTTTCTGTGTGACTTATTTCACTTAGAATAATCGTACCTGAATCCACTCATTAGGCTGCTACTGGTCGTATGACATTGATTTCATGGCTGAGGGATATTCCATCGTACATAAGTACCACAAATTTTTGAACCATTTTTATATTTCCTGGGATATTTAAGGGGTACCCAAGTTGAGGTTCTTGTAAGCAGTGCAGCACTAAATTTTGGGGTGGCTGTGTCTTATTGATTTTCAGTTTAACCAAGGTATATTCCTTCGACTGGAAGTGTCCTTGGCTCTGTAGCTCTGTTGTTTACTTGTTTTAAGGAACACAATGCACTCCTCCAGAGAGGCAGTTTGCAATTTACATACTGCCCATCAGCATAACAAGGCTCCCTCTTTCCAGGGCCTGTCTTGAATTTCTGGTTTTTACCCTTTATATGGATGTCCCTTAGGACCGGAGGGTAGTCATACTTCTTTGTAGTGCAGACGTGCATTGCTGCTTGCTTGCTTGGACAAAATGGGCGTAGGCGTTTTCTCCGGAATATACTCAGGAGAAAACGCCTACGCACTTTTTGGCCAAGTGCAACATAGTCGAAGTTGTGCCCCTCTTCCTGTGCTTTAAAAGTGATTCCAACCTACCTCTTAAATCTATTTCCTGCTATTCTGCCTCGCTTTCAAGTCCGCCTCGTTGCCTTCCCTCTACAGATTTTTGGTCGATAGTTGTGCTTTGTTACTCAGCCAGTTTGTGAATTGCTGTGCCCCTGAGCTCCATTTTTAACTCGTTTTTTGTGAGCTGAATGCAAGTTCAATATTTTGGTTCAGAAACTATACTGGTTTTCTATGGGTGGCTGAGACTTTTGTTAATTCTTCTTCCTCACGGGAAATAAGAGTGATATATGCCCATCCAAATGCCTGACAGCTACTCTCTCATTGGTTCTACCACTTCCCTTTCATCCTTTGCCAAATTGGCATCCTGTGTGAAACAGGATTTTAAAGGGTCTGTCTCTCCAAGTTGGAAGATTGATAGTAAAGCAGTTGGAAAGTGAAACTGGAGCACAAGGAAAGGGACTATTCGTTGAGTTTTAGAAACCTTTCATATCCACAGTGTGTCCATTCTCTAGGTTTCCCATACATGTTATAGCTAGAGTAATATTCCCTTCAACCTGGAGAGTTGGGACCCATGGAATGCGTGCCATGCATTATTGCTTTAAAGGGTCTGCTTTTGTTCACCCTATATCACCAGTCCTCTCAGTCCCAAGTGTCCAGCCTTATGCCACATCCAGCTGTCGTTGTAGATAGGGTCATTCCAAGTTTCATCAGAGACACTGAAGGAATTGTAAAGAATTTCCCTGTTTATTTTTTGTTTTGTTTTTGAAATTCATTTTTATAGTGGGTTTGAGCTGATTCTCGATGCCATGATTATGCCAGTCTAGAAACACTTGATTCCTGTATGGAGACATATCAATACATAGGTTTTAAGATTCTTACTAGTCAGATATATTCCTCTGTGGTAAATATGGTGTTTTTAGTCCCTTTCACTGAGGAAGGTGCAGGTCTTGTCTATTCCATAGTTGATTTTGGAACGGTACCTGTGCTTATATCAAACTCTGGTTTTATTCATCACCCCACCTCTCCTTCCCCATTAAACAGGCATAAGAGTGTTTTGTAAATGTGGGACTCTGTTCTCTTTCCTAACTCAGTTCATGTGTAACCATGTTTACAGGATCTTCATAAGTGATATCTTATGATAAGTTTCTTTTACTGTGTGACTTATTTCACTTAGAATCATCGTACCTGAATCCACTCATTTTGCTGCTACTGGTCTTACAACCTGGATTTCATGGCTGAGTGATATTCCATCGTATGTAAGTACCACAATTTTTTGAACCATTTTTATATTTCCTGGGATATTTAATGTGTACCCAAGTTGATGTTCGTGTAAGCAGTGCAGCCCTAAAGTTTGGGGTGGCTCTGTCTTATTGATTTTCAGTTTTCCCAAGGTATATTCCCTAGACGGGAAGTACCCTTGGCTCTGTAGCTCTGTTTTTTACATGGTTTAGGGAACACAATGCACTCCTCCAGAGAGGCAGTTGGCAATTTACATCCCGCCCATCAGCATAACAAGGCTCCCTGTACTCCAGGTCCTGTCTTGGCTTTCTGGTTTTTACCCATTTTGTGGGTGTCCGTTTTGACCGGTGGGAAGTGATACTACTTTGTACTGCAGGTTTGCATTGCCCGCTTGCATGCTTGGCCAAAAAGGGCGGATGCGTTTTCTCCTGAGTATATTCAGGAGAAAACACATAAGCACTTTTTGGCCAAGTGCATCATAGTCGAAGTTTGTCCCTCTTCGTGTGCTTTAAAGGCGATTCCAACGTACCTCTTGAAATCCGTTTCCTGCTATTCTGCCTCGCTTTCAAGTCTGCCTAGTTGCCTTCCCTCAACAGATCATTGGACGATAGTTGCCCTTTATTACTCTGCCAGTTTGTGAATTGCTGTGCCCCTGAGCTCCATTTTTTAACTCGTTTTTTGTGAGCTGAACGCAAGACCAATATTTTGGTTCTGGACCTATAGAGGTTTTTGGTGGGTCTCTGAGACTTTGATTAATTCTTCATCCTCCCAGGAAATAAGAGTGACAGGTGCCCGTCCAAATGCCTAACAGCTACTCTCTCATTGGTTCTCCCTGTTCTCTTTCATCCTTTGCCAAATTGGCAAGCTGAGCGCACCAGGAGTTTAAAGTTGCTGTCTCTCCAAGTTGGGAGATTGATAGTAAAGCAGTTGGAAAGCCAAACTGGAGCACCAGGAGAGGCACTATTCGTTGAGTTTTAGAAAACTTTCGTATTCACAGTGTGTCCATTCTCTAGGTTTCCCATACATGTTATAGCTGTAGTAATATTCCCTTCAACCTTGAGAGTTGGGACCCATGGAATGGGTGCCATGCATTATTGCTTTAAAGGGGCTGTATTTGCTCACCCTATCTCACCAAGCCTCTCAGTCCCATGTGTCCAGCTTTATGTCACATCCAGCTGTCATTTTAGATAGGGTCATTCCAGGTTTCAAAGGAGAACCTGAAGGAACTGTAAAGCATTTCCCTGTTTTTTTGTTTTGTTTTTGAAATTCCTTTTTATAGTGGTTTTGAGCTGATTCTCGCTGCCATTATTATGCCAGTCTAGAAACACTTGATTCTCTTACGGAGACATATCAATACATAGGTTTTAAGATTCTTACTAGTCAGATATATTCCTCTGCGGGAAATATGGGGTTTTGAGTCCCTTTCACTGAGGAAGATGTAGATCTTGTCTATTCCATAGTTGGTTTTTGGAATGGTACCTGTGCTTATATCAAACTCTGGTTTTATGAATTCCCCCACCTCTCCTTCCCCCTTAAGCAGGCATACGAGTGTTTTCTAAATGTGAAACTTTGTTCTCTTTCCTAACTCAGTTCCTGTGTAGCCATGTTTACAGGATCTTCATAAGTGATATCTTATGATAAGCTTCTTTTTCTGTGTGACTTATTTCACTTAGAATCATCGTACCTAAATCCACTCATTTTGCGGCTACTGGTCTTATGACATTGATTTCATGGCTGAGGGATATTCCATCGTAAGTAAGTACCACAATTTTTTTAACCATATTTATATTTCCTGGGATATTTAAGGTGTACCCAAGTTGAGGTTCTTGTGAACAGTGTAGACCTAAATTTTGGGGTGGCTCTGTCTTATTGATTTTCATTTTTCCCAAGGTATATTCCCTACACTGAAAGTGCCCTTGGCTCTGTAGCTCTGTTGTTTACTTGTATTTGGGAACACAATGCACTCCTCCAGAGAGGCAGTTGGCAAATTACATCCCGCCTATCAACATAACAAGGCTCCCTGTTCTCCAGGGCCTGTCTTGCCTTTCTGGTTTTTACCCATTTTGTGTATGTCCCTTTTGACCGGTGGGAAGTGATAGTTCTTTGTAGTGCAGACTTGCATTGCCCACTTGCTTGCTTGGCCAAAAAGGGCGTATGCGTTTTCTCCTGAATATATTCAGGAGAAAACGCATACGCCCTTTTTGGCTAAGTGCATCATTGTCGAAGTTGTGCCCCTCTTCCTGTGCTTTAAAGGTGATTCCAACGTACCTCTTTAATCTGTTTCCTGCTATTCTGCCTCGCTTTCAAGTCCGACTCGTTGCCTCCCCTCAACAAATTGTTGGACGATAGTCGCCCTTTATTACTCTGTCTTTTTGTGAATTGCTGTGCCCCTGAGCTACATTATTTAACTCGTTTATTTGTAAGCTGAACGCAAGTCCAATATTTTGGTTCAGGACCTATACTGGTTTTTGGTGGGTGGCTGAGACTTTGGTTAATTCTTCTTCCTCCAGGGAAATAAGAGTGACATATGCCCGTCCAAATCCCTAACAGCTACTCTCTCATTGGTTCTCCCAATTCCCATTCATCCTCTGCCAAATTGGCAACCTGTGCGAAACAGGAGGTTAAAAGTGCTGTCTCTCTAGGTTCGGAGATTGATAGTAAAGCAGTTGGAAAGTCAAACAGGAGCACCAGGAGGTGGAGTATTCGTTGAGTTTTAGAGATCTTTCGTATTTACAGTGTGTCCATTCTCTAGGTTTCCCATACATGTTATAGCTGTAGTAATATTCCCTTCAACCTGGAGAGTTGGGACCCATGGAATGGGTGCCATGCATTATTGCTTTAAAGGGTCTGTATTTGCTCACCCAATCTCACCAATCCTCTCAGTCCCATGTGTCCAGCCTTATGCCACATCCAGCTGTCATTGTAGATAGGGTCATTCCAGGTTTCATCAGAGACCCTGAAGGAATTGTAAAGAATTTCCCTGTTTTTTTGTTTTTGAAATTCCTTTTTATAGTGGGTTTGAGCTGATTCTCACTGCCATGTTTATGCCAGTCTAGACACACTTGATTCCCTTATGGAGACATATCAATTCATAGGTTTTAAGATTCTTACTAGTCAGATATATTCCTCTGTGGGAAATATTGGGTTTTGAGTCCCTTTCACTGAGGAAGGTGTAGGTCTTGTCTATTCCATACTTGGTTTTTGGAAAGGTACCTGTGCTTATATCAAACACTGGTTTTATGCATCACCCCAACTCTCCTTACCCCTTAAGCAGGCATAAGAGTGTTTTCTAAATGTGAGACTCTGTTCTCTTCCCTAACTCAGTTCATATGTAGCCATGTTTACAGGATCATCATAAGTAATATCTTATGATAAGTTTCTTTTTCTGTGTGACTTATTTCACTTAGAATCATCATGCCTGAATCTACTCATTTTGCTGCTACTATTCTTATGTCATTGATTTCATGGCTTAAGGATATTCCTTCGTATGTAAGTACCACAATTTTTTGAACCATTTTTATTTTTCCTGGGATATTTAAGGTGTACCCAAGTTGAGGTTCTTGTAAGCAGTGTAGCCCTAAATTTTGGGTTGGCTTTGTCTTATTGATTTTCAGTTTTCCCAAGGTATATTCCCTAGACTGGAAGTGCCCTTGACTCTGTAGCTCTGTTGTTTACTTGTTTTAGGGAACACAGTGCAATCCTCCATAGAGGCAGTTGGCAATTTACATCCCACCCATCAGCATAACAAGGCTCCCTGTTCTCCAGGGCCTGTCTTGCCTTTCTGGTTTTTACCCATTTTGTGCATGTCCCTTTTGACCGGTGGGAAGTGATACTACTTTGTAGTGCAGACTTGCATTGCCCACTTGCTTGCTTGGCGAAGAAGGGCGTAAGCGTTTTCCCCTGAATATATTCAGGCGAAAACACATACGCCCTTTTTGGCCACCTGCATCATTGTCGAAGTTGTGCCCCTCTTCCTGTGCTTTAAAGGCGATTCCAACGTACCTCTTGAAATCTGTTTCCTGCTATTCTGCCTAGCTTTCAAGTCCGCCTCATTGCCTCCCCTCAACAGACTGTTGGACGATAGTTGCCCTTTATTACTCTGCCATTTTGTGAATTGCTCTGCCCCTGAGATACATTATTTACATCGTTTTTTTGTGAGCTGAACGCAAGTCCAATATTTTGGTTCAGGACCTATACTGGTTTTCGTTGGGTGGCTGACACTTTGGTTAATTCTTCTTCCTCCCGGGAAATAAGAGTGACATATGCCCGTCCAAATGCGTAACAGCTACTCTCTCATTGGTTCTCCCTCTTCCCATTCATCCTCTGCCAAATTGGAAACCTGTGCGAAACAGGAGGTTAAAGGTGCTGTCTCTCTAGGTTGGGAGATTGATAGTAAAGCAGTTGGAAAGTCAAACCGGAGCACCAGGAGGGGGAGTATTCTTTGCGTTTTAGAGACCTTTCGTATTCACATTGTGTCCATTCTCTAGGTTTCCCGTACATGTTATAGCTGTAGTAATATTCCCTTCAACCTGGAGAGTTGGGACCCATGGAATGGGTGCCATGCTTTATTGCTTTAAAGGGTCTGCATTTTCTCAACCAATCTCACCAATCCTCTCAGTCCCATGTGTCCAGACTTATGCCACATCCAGCTGTCATTTTAGATAGGGTCATTCCAGGTTTCATCAGAGACCCTGAAGGAATTGTAAAGAATTTCCCTGTTTTTTTGTTTTCTTTTTGAAATTCCTTTTTATAGTGGGTTTGAGCTGATTCTCGCTGCCATGTTTATGCCAGTCTAGACACACTTGATTCCCTTACGGAGACATATCTATACATAGGTTTTAAGAATCTTACTAGTCAGATATATTCCTCTGCGGGAAATATGGTGTTTTGAGTCCCATTCACTGAGGAAGGTGTAGGTCTTGTCTATTCCATAGGTGGTTTTTGGAACAGTACCTCTGCTTTTATCAAACTCTGGTTTTATGCATCACCCCACCTCTCCTTCCCCCTTAAGCAGGCATAAGAGTGTTTTCTAAATGTGAGACTCTGTTCTCTTTCCTAACTCAGTTTATGTGTAGCCATGTTTACAGGATCTTAAACAAGTGATATATTATGATAAGTTTCTTTTTCTGTGTGACTTATTTCACTTAGAATCATGGTACCTGAATCCTTTTATTTTGCTGCTACTGGTCTTATGATATTGATTTCATGGCTGAGGGATATTCCATCATATGTAAGTACCACAATATTTTGAACAATTTTTACCTTTCCTGGGATACTTAAGGTGTACCCAAGTTGAGTTTCTTGTAAGCAGTGCAGCCCTAAATTTTCGGGTGTCTCGGTCTTATTGATTTTCAGTTTTCCCAAGGTATATTCCCTAGACTGGAAGTGCCCTTGGCTCTGTAGCTCTGTTGATTACTTGTTTTACAGAACACAATGCACTCCTCCAGAGAGGCAGTTGGCAATTTACATCCCGACCATCAGCATAAAAAGGCTCCCAGTTCTCCAATGCCTGTCTTGCCTTTCTGGATTTTATCAATTTTGTGGATGTCCCTTATGACCGATGGGAAGGGATACTTCTTTGTAGTGCAGATTTGCATTGCCCACTTGCTTGCTAGGCCAAATAGGTCGTATGCGTTTTCTCCTGAACATATTCAGGAGAAAACGCATACGCCCTTTTTGGCCATGTGCATCATTGTCGAAGTTGTGCCCCTCTTCCTGTGCTTTAAATGTGATTCCAATGTACCGCTTGAAATCTGTTTCCTGCTATTCTGCCTCGCTTTCAAGTCCGCCTCGTTGCCTTCCCTCAACAGATTTTTGGAAGGTAGTTGTCCTTTATTACTCTGCCTGTTTGTGAATTGCTGTGCCCCTGGGCTACATTATTTAACTCGTTTTTTCTGAGCTGAACGCAAGTTTAATATTTTGGTTCAGTACCTATACTGGTTCTCGGTGGGTGGCTGAGACTTTGGTTAATTCTTCTTCCTCCCGGGAAATAAGAGTGACATGTGCCCGTCCAAATGCCTAAGAGCTACTCTCTCATTGGTTCTCCCTCTTCCCATTCATCCTCTGCCAAATAGGCAACCTGTGCGAAATAGGAGGTTAAAGTTACTGTCTCTCCAGGGTTGGAGACTGATAGTAAAGCAGTTGGAAAATCAAACCGGAGCCCCTGGACGGGGAGTATTCGTTGAGTTTTAGAGACCTTTCGTATTCACAGTGTGTCCATTCTCTAGGTTTCCCATACATGTTATAGCTGTAGTAATATTCCCTTCAACCAGGAGAGTTGGGACCCATGGAATGGGTGCCATGCATTATTGCTTTAAAGGTTCTGCATTTGCTCACCCAGTGTCACCAATTCTCTCAGTCCCATGTGTCCAGCATTATGCCACATCTAGCTATCATTGTAGATAGGGTCATTCCAGGTTTCATCAGAGACCCTGAAGGAATTGTAAATAATTTTCCTGTTTTTTTGTTTTGTTTTTGAAATTCATTTTTTTAGTGGGTTTGAGCTGATTCTCGCTGCCATGTTTATGCCAGTCTAGACACACATAATTCCCTTATGGAGACATATCAATACATAGTTTTTAAGATTCTTACGAGTCAGATATATTCCTCTGCGGGAAATATGGGGTTTTGACTCCCTTTCACTGAGGAAGGTGTAGGTTTTGTCTATTCCATAGTTGGTTTTTGGAACGGTACCTGTGCTTATATCAAACTCTGGTTTAATGCATCACCGCCCCTCTCCTTCCCCCTTAAGCAGGCATAAGAGTGTTTTCTAAATGTGAGACCCTGTTCTCTTTCCTAACTCAGTTCATGTGTATCCATGTTTACAGGACCTTCATAAGTGATATCTTATGATAAGTTTGTTTTTCTGTGTGACTTATTTCACTTAGAATCATCGTACCTGAATCCACTCATTTTGCTGCTACTGGAATTAAGACATTGATTTCATGGCTGAGGGATATTCCATCGTACGCAAGTACCACAATTTTTTGAACCATTTTTATATTTCCTGGGATATTTAAGATGTACCCAAGTTGAGGTTGTTGTAAGCAGTGAAGCCCTAAATTTGGGGGTGGCTCTGTCTTATTGATTTTCAGTTTTCCCAAGGTATATTCCCTAGACTGGAAGTGTCCTTGGCTCTGTAGCTCTGTTGTTTACTTGTTTTAGGGAACACAGTGCACTCATGCAGAGAGGCAGTTGGCAATTTACATCCAACCCATCAGCATAACAAGGCTCCCTGTTCTCCAGGGCCTGTCTTGCCTTTCTGAATTTTACCCATTTTGTGGATGTCCCTTTTGACCGGTTGGAAGTGATACTTCTTTGTAGTAAAGACTTGTATTGCCCACATGCTTGCTTGGCCCAAAAGGGCTTATGCCTTTTCTCCTGAATATACTCAGGATAAAACGCATACGCCCTTTTTGGCCAAGTGCATCATTGTCGATGTTGTGCCCCTCTTCCTGTGCTTTAAAGGCGATTCCAACAATCTCTTGAAATCTGTTTCCTGCTATTCTGCCTCAGTTTCAAGTCCGCCTCGTTGCCTTCCCTCAACACATTTTTGGATGATAGCTGGCCTTTATTACTCTGCCAGTTTGTGAATTGCTCTGCCCCATAGCTCCATTTTTTTACTCGTTTTTTGTGAGCTGAACGCAAGTCCAATATTTTGCTTCAGGACCTATACTGGTTCCCGGTGGGTGGCTGAGACATTGGTTAATTCTTCTTCCTCCCAGGAAATAAGAGTGACAGGTGCCCGTCCAAATGCCTAACAGCTACTCTCTCATTGGTTCTCCCTGTTCTCTTTCATCCTTTGCCAAATTGGCAAGCTGAGCGCACCAGGAGTTTAAAGTTGCTGTCTCTCCAAGTTGGGAGATTGATAGTAAAGCAGTTGGAAAGCCAAACTGGAGCACCAGGAGAGGCACTATTCGTTGAGTTTTAGAAACCTTTCGTATTCACAGTGTGTCCATTCTCTAGGTTTCCCATACATGTTATAGCTGTAGTAATATTCCCTTCAACCTTGAGAGTTGGGACCCATGGAATGGGTGCCATGCATTATTGCTTTAAAGGGGCTGTATTTGCTCACCCTATCTCACCAAGCCTCTCAGTCCCATGTGTCCAGCTTTATGTCACATCCAGCTGTCATTTTAGATAGGGTCATTCCAGGTTTCAAAGGAGAACCTGAAGGAACTGTAAAGCATTTCCCTGTTTTTTTGTTTTGTTTTTGAAATTCCTTTTTATAGTGGTTTTGAGCTGATTCTCGCTGCCATTATTATGCCAGTCTAGAAACACTTGATTCTCTTACGGAGACATATCAATACATAGGTTTTAAGATTCTTACTAGTCAGATATATTCCTCTGCGGGAAATATGGGGTTTTGAGTCCCTTTCACTGAGGAAGATGTAGATCTTGTCTATTCCATAGTTGGTTTTTGGAATGGTACCTGTGCTTATATCAAACTCTGGTTTTATGAATTCCCCCACCTCTCCTTCCCCCTTAAGCAGGCATACGAGTGTTTTCTAAATGTGAAACTTTGTTCTCTTTCCTAACTCAGTTCCTGTGTAGCCATGTTTACAGGATCTTCATAAGTGATATCTTATGATAAGCTTCTTTTTCTGTGTGACTTATTTCACTTAGAATCATCGTACCTAAATCCACTCATTTTGCGGCTACTGGTCTTATGACATTGATTTCATGGCTGAGGGATATTCCATCGTAAGTAAGTACCACAATTTTTTTAACCATATTTATATTTCCTGGGATATTTAAGGTGTACCCAAGTTGAGGTTCTTGTGAACAGTGTAGACCTAAATTTTGGGGTGGCTCTGTCTTATTGATTTTCATTTTTCCCAAGGTATATTCCCTACACTGAAAGTGCCCTTGGCTCTGTAGCTCTGTTGTTTACTTGTATTTGGGAACACAATGCACTCCTCCAGAGAGGCAGTTGGCAAATTACATCCCGCCTATCAACATAACAAGGCTCCCTGTTCTCCAGGGCCTGTCTTGCCTTTCTGGTTTTTACCCATTTTGTGTATGTCCCTTTTGACCGGTGGGAAGTGATAGTTCTTTGTAGTGCAGACTTGCATTGCCCACTTGCTTGCTTGGCCAAAAAGGGCGTATGCGTTTTCTCCTGAATATATTCAGGAGAAAACGCATACGCCCTTTTTGGCTAAGTGCATCATTGTCGAAGTTGTGCCCCTCTTCCTGTGCTTTAAAGGTGATTCCAACGTACCTCTTTAATCTGTTTCCTGCTATTCTGCCTCGCTTTCAAGTCCGACTCGTTGCCTCCCCTCAACAAATTGTTGGACGATAGTCGCCCTTTATTACTCTGTCTTTTTGTGAATTGCTGTGCCCCTGAGCTACATTATTTAACTCGTTTATTTGTAAGCTGAACGCAAGTCCAATATTTTGGTTCAGGACCTATACTGGTTTTTGGTGGGTGGCTGAGACTTTGGTTAATTCTTCTTCCTCCAGGGAAATAAGAGTGACATATGCCCGTCCAAATCCCTAACAGCTACTCTCTCATTGGTTCTCCCTCTTCCCATTCATCCTCTGCCAAATTGGAAACCTGTGTGAAACAGGAGGTTAAAGGTGCTGTCTCTCTAGGTTGGGAGATTGATAGTAAAGCAGTTGGAAAGTCAAACAGGAGCACCAGGAGGGGGAGTATTCTTTGCGTTTTAGAGACCTTTCGTATTCACATTGTGTCCATTCTCTAGGTTTCCCGTACATGTTATAGCTGTAGTAATATTCCCTTCAACCTGGAGAGTTGGGACCCATGGAATGGGTGCCATGCTTTATTGCTTTAAAGGGTCTGCATTTTCTCAACCAATCTCACCAATCCTCTCAGTCCCATGTGTCCAGCCTTACGCCACATCCAGCTGTCATTTTAGATAGGGTCATTCCAGGTTTCATCAGAGACCCTGAAGGAATTGTAAAGAATTTCCCTGTTTTTTTGTTTTCTTTTTGAAATTCCTTTTTATAGTGGGTTTGAGCTGATTCTCGCTGCCATGTTTATGCCAGTCTAGACACACTTGATTCCCTTACGGAGACATATCTATACATAGGTTTTAAGAATCTTACTAGTCAGATATATTCCTCTGCGGGAAATATGGTGTTTTGAGTCCCATTCACTGAGGAAGGTGTAGGTCTTGTCTATTCCATAGGTGGTTTTTGGAACAGTACCTCTGCTTTTATCAAACTCTGGTTTTATGCATCACCCCACCTCTCCTTCCCCCTTAAGCAGGCATAAGAGTGTTTTCTAAATGTGAGACTCTGTTCTCTTTCCTAACTCAGTTTATGTGTAGCCATGTTTACAGGATCTTAAACAAGTGATATATTATGATAAGTTTCTTTTTCTGTGTGACTTATTTCACTTAGAATCATGGTACCTGAATCCTTTCATTTTGCTGCTACTGGTCTTATGACATTGATTTCATGGCTGAGGGATATTCCATCATATGTAAGTACCACAATATTTTGAACAATTTTTACCTTTCCTGGGATACTTAAGGTGTACCCAAGTTGAGTTTCTTGTAAGCAGTGCAGCCCTAAATTTTCGGGTGTCTCGGTCTTATTGATTTTCAGTTTTCCCAAGGTATATTCCCTAGACTGGAAGTGCCCTTGGCTCTGTAGCTCTGTTGATTACTTGTTTTACAGAACACAATGCACTCCTCCAGAGAGGCAGTTGGCAATTTACATCCCGACCATCAGCATAAAAAGGCTCCCAGTTCTCCAATGCCTGTCTTGCCTTTCTGGATTTTATCAATTTTGTGGATGTCCCTTATGACCGATGGGAAGGGATACTTCTTTGTAGTGCAGATTTGCATTGCCCACTTGCTTGCTAGGCCAAATAGGTCGTATGCGTTTTCTCCTGAACATATTCAGGAGAAAACGCATACGCCCTTTTTGGCCATGTGCATCATTGTCGAAGTTGTGCCCCTCTTCCTGTGCTTTAAATGTGATTCCAATGTACCGCTTGAAATCTGTTTCCTGCTATTCTGCCTCGCTTTCAAGTCCGCCTCGTTGCCTTCCCTCAACAGATTTTTGGAAGGTAGTTGTCCTTTATTACTCTGCCTGTTTGTGAATTGCTGTGCCCCTGGGCTACATTATTTAACTCGTTTTTTCTGAGCTGAACGCAAGTTTAATATTTTGGTTCAGTACCTATACTGGTTCTCGGTGGGTGGCTGAGACTTTGGTTAATTCTTCTTCCTCCCGGGAAATAAGAGTGACATGTGCCCGTCCAAATGCCTAAGAGCTACTCTCTCATTGGTTCTCCCTCTTCCCATTCATCCTCTGCCAAATAGGCAACCTGTGCGAAATAGGAGGTTAAAGTTACTGTCTCTCCAGGGTTGGAGACTGATAGTAAAGCAGTTGGAAAATCAAACCGGAGCCCCTGGACGGGGAGTATTCGTTGAGTTTTAGAGACCTTTCGTATTCACAGTGTGTCCATTCTCTAGGTTTCCCATACATGTTATAGCTGTAGTAATATTCCCTTCAACCAGGAGAGTTGGGACCCATGGAATGGGTGCCATGCATTATTGCTTTAAAGGTTCTGCATTTGCTCACCCAGTGTCACCAATTCTCTCAGTCCCATGTGTCCAGCATTATGCCACATCTAGCTATCATTGTAGATAGGGTCATTCCAGGTTTCATCAGAGACCCTGAAGGAATTGTAAATAATTTTCCTGTTTTTTTGTTTTGTTTTTGAAATTCATTTTTTTAGTGGGTTTGAGCTGATTCTCGCTGCCATGTTTATGCCAGTCTAGACACACATAATTCCCTTATGGAGACATATCAATACATAGTTTTTAAGATTCTTACGAGTCAGATATATTCCTCTGCGGGAAATATGGGGTTTTGACTCCCTTTCACTGAGGAAGGTGTAGGTTTTGTCTATTCCATAGTTGGTTTTTGGAACGGTACCTGTGCTTATATCAAACTCTGGTTTAATGCATCACCGCCCCTCTCCTTCCCCCTTAAGCAGGCATAAGAGTGTTTTCTAAATGTGAGACCCTGTTCTCTTTCCTAACTCAGTTCATGTGTATCCATGTTTACAGGACCTTCATAAGTGATATCTTATGATAAGTTTGTTTTTCTGTGTGACTTATTTCACTTAGAATCATCGTACCTGAATCCACTCATTTTGCTGCTACTGGAATTAAGACATTGATTTCATGGCTGAGGGATATTCCATCGTACGCAAGTACCACAATTTTTTGAACCATTTTTATATTTCCTGGGATATTTAAGATGTACCCAAGTTGAGGTTGTTGTAAGCAGTGAAGCCCTAAATTTGGGGGTGGCTCTGTCTTATTGATTTTCAGTTTTCCCAAGGTATATTCCCTAGACTGGAAGTGTCCTTGGCTCTGTAGCTCTGTTGTTTACTTGTTTTAGGGAACACAGTGCACTCATGCAGAGAGGCAGTTGGCAATTTACATCCAACCCATCAGCATAACAAGGCTCCCTGTTCTCCAGGGCCTGTCTTGCCTTTCTGAATTTTACCCATTTTGTGGATGTCCCTTTTGACCGGTTGGAAGTGATACTTCTTTGTAGTAAAGACTTGTATTGCCCACATGCTTGCTTGGCCCAAAAGGGCTTATGCCTTTTCTCCTGAATATACTCAGGATAAAACGCATACGCCCTTTTTGGCCAAGTGCATCATTGTCGATGTTGTGCCCCTCTTCCTGTGCTTTAAAGGCGATTCCAACAATCTCTTGAAATCTGTTTCCTGCTATTCTGCCTCAGTTTCAAGTCCGCCTCGTTGCCTTCCCTCAACACATTTTTGGATGATAGCTGGCCTTTATTACTCTGCCAGTTTGTGAATTGCTCTGCCCCATAGCTCCATTTTTTTACTCGTTTTTTGTGAGCTGAACGCAAGTCCAATATTTTGCTTCAGGACCTATACTGGTTCCCGGTGGGTGGCTGAGACATTGGTTAATTCTTCTTCCTCCCAGGAAATAAGAGTGACAGGTGCCCGTCCAAATGCCTAACAGCTACTCTCTCATTGGTTCTCCCTGTTCTCTTTCATCCTTTGCCAAATTGGCAAGCTGAGCGCACCAGGAGTTTAAAGTTGCTGTCTCTCCAAGTTGGGAGATTGATAGTAAAGCAGTTGGAAAGCCAAACTGGAGCACCAGGAGAGGCACTATTCGTTGAGTTTTAGAAACCTTTCGTATTCACAGTGTGTCCATTCTCTAGGTTTCCCATACATGTTATAGCTGTAGTAATATTCCCTTCAACCTTGAGAGTTGGGACCCATGGAATGGGTGCCATGCATTATTGCTTTAAAGGGGCTGTATTTGCTCACCCTATCTCACCAAGCCTCTCAGTCCCATGTGTCCAGCTTTATGTCACATCCAGCTGTCATTTTAGATAGGGTCATTCCAGGTTTCAAAGGAGAACCTGAAGGAACTGTAAAGCATTTCCCTGTTTTTTTGTTTTGTTTTTGAAATTCCTTTTTATAGTGGTTTTGAGCTGATTCTCGCTGCCATTATTATGCCAGTCTAGAAACACTTGATTCTCTTACGGAGACATATCAATACATAGGTTTTAAGATTCTTACTAGTCAGATATATTCCTCTGCGGGAAATATGGGGTTTTGAGTCCCTTTCACTGAGGAAGATGTAGATCTTGTCTATTCCATAGTTGGTTTTTGGAATGGTACCTGTGCTTATATCAAACTCTGGTTTTATGAATTCCCCCACCTCTCCTTCCCCCTTAAGCAGGCATACGAGTGTTTTCTAAATGTGAAACTTTGTTCTCTTTCCTAACTCAGTTCCTGTGTAGCCATGTTTACAGGATCTTCATAAGTGATATCTTATGATAAGCTTCTTTTTCTGTGTGACTTATTTCACTTAGAATCATCGTACCTAAATCCACTCATTTTGCGGCTACTGGTCTTATGACATTGATTTCATGGCTGAGGGATATTCCATCGTAAGTAAGTACCACAATTTTTTTAACCATATTTATATTTCCTGGGATATTTAAGGTGTACCCAAGTTGAGGTTCTTGTGAACAGTGTAGACCTAAATTTTGGGGTGGCTCTGTCTTATTGATTTTCATTTTTCCCAAGGTATATTCCCTACACTGAAAGTGCCCTTGGCTCTGTAGCTCTGTTGTTTACTTGTATTTGGGAACACAATGCACTCCTCCAGAGAGGCAGTTGGCAAATTACATCCCGCCTATCAACATAACAAGGCTCCCTGTTCTCCAGGGCCTGTCTTGCCTTTCTGGTTTTTACCCATTTTGTGTATGTCCCTTTTGACCGGTGGGAAGTGATAGTTCTTTGTAGTGCAGACTTGCATTGCCCACTTGCTTGCTTGGCCAAAAAGGGCGTATGCGTTTTCTCCTGAATATATTCAGGAGAAAACGCATACGCCCTTTTTGGCTAAGTGCATCATTGTCGAAGTTGTGCCCCTCTTCCTGTGCTTTAAAGGTGATTCCAACGTACCTCTTTAATCTGTTTCCTGCTATTCTGCCTCGCTTTCAAGTCCGACTCGTTGCCTCCCCTCAACAAATTGTTGGACGATAGTCGCCCTTTATTACTCTGTCTTTTTGTGAATTGCTGTGCCCCTGAGCTACATTATTTAACTCGTTTATTTGTAAGCTGAACGCAAGTCCAATATTTTGGTTCAGGACCTATACTGGTTTTTGGTGGGTGGCTGAGACTTTGGTTAATTCTTCTTCCTCCAGGGAAATAAGAGTGACATATGCCCGTCCAAATCCCTAACAGCTACTCTCTCATTGGTTCTCCCTCTTCCCATTCATCCTCTGCCAAATTGGAAACCTGTGTGAAACAGGAGGTTAAAGGTGCTGTCTCTCTAGGTTGGGAGATTGATAGTAAAGCAGTTGGAAAGTCAAACCGGAGCACCAGGAGGGGGAGTATTCTTTGCGTTTTAGAGACCTTTCGTATTCACATTGTGTCCATTCTCTAGGTTTCCCGTACATGTTATAGCTGTAGTAATATTCCCTTCAACCTGGAGAGTTGGGACCCATGGAATGGGTGCCATGCTTTATTGCTTTAAAGGGTCTGCATTTTCTCAACCAATCTCACCAATCCTCTCAGTCCCATGTGTCCAGCCTTACGCCACATCCAGCTGTCATTTTAGATAGGGTCATTCCAGGTTTCATCAGAGACCCTGAAGGAATTGTAAAGAATTTCCCTGTTTTTTTGTTTTCTTTTTGAAATTCCTTTTTATAGTGGGTTTGAGCTGATTCTCGCTGCCATGTTTATGCCAGTCTAGACACACTTGATTCCCTTACGGAGACATATCTATACATAGGTTTTAAGAATCTTACTAGTCAGATATATTCCTCTGCGGGAAATATGGTGTTTTGAGTCCCATTCACTGAGGAAGGTGTAGGTCTTGTCTATTCCATAGGTGGTTTTTGGAACAGTACCTCTGCTTTTATCAAACTCTGGTTTTATGCATCACCCCACCTCTCCTTCCCCCTTAAGCAGGCATAAGAGTGTTTTCTAAATGTGAGACTCTGTTCTCTTTCCTAACTCAGTTTATGTGTAGCCATGTTTACAGGATCTTAAACAAGTGATATATTATGATAAGTTTCTTTTTCTGTGTGACTTATTTCACTTAGAATCATGGTACCTGAATCCTTTCATTTTGCTGCTACTGGTCTTATGACATTGATTTCATGGCTGAGGGATATTCCATCATATGTAAGTACCACAATATTTTGAACAATTTTTACCTTTCCTGGGATACTTAAGGTGTACCCAAGTTGAGTTTCTTGTAAGCAGTGCAGCCCTAAATTTTCGGGTGTCTCGGTCTTATTGATTTTCAGTTTTCCCAAGGTATATTCCCTAGACTGGAAGTGCCCTTGGCTCTGTAGCTCTGTTGATTACTTGTTTTACAGAACACAATGCACTCCTCCAGAGAGGCAGTTGGCAATTTACATCCCGACCATCAGCATAAAAAGGCTCCCAGTTCTCCAATGCCTGTCTTGCCTTTCTGGATTTTATCAATTTTGTGGATGTCCCTTATGACCGATGGGAAGGGATACTTCTTTGTAGTGCAGATTTGCATTGCCCACTTGCTTGCTAGGCCAAATAGGTCGTATGCGTTTTCTCCTGAACATATTCAGGAGAAAACGCATACGCCCTTTTTGGCCATGTGCATCATTGTCGAAGTTGTGCCCCTCTTCCTGTGCTTTAAATGTGATTCCAATGTACCGCTTGAAATCTGTTTCCTGCTATTCTGCCTCGCTTTCAAGTCCGCCTCGTTGCCTTCCCTCAACAGATTTTTGGAAGGTAGTTGTCCTTTATTACTCTGCCTGTTTGTGAATTGCTGTGCCCCTGGGCTACATTATTTAACTCGTTTTTTCTGAGCTGAACGCAAGTTTAATATTTTGGTTCAGTACCTATACTGGTTCTCGGTGGGTGGCTGAGACTTTGGTTAATTCTTCTTCCTCCCGGGAAATAAGAGTGACATGTGCCCGTCCAAATGCCTAAGAGCTACTCTCTCATTGGTTCTCCCTCTTCCCATTCATCCTCTGCCAAATAGGCAACCTGTGCGAAATAGGAGGTTAAAGTTACTGTCTCTCCAGGGTTGGAGACTGATAGTAAAGCAGTTGGAAAATCAAACCGGAGCCCCTGGACGGGGAGTATTCGTTGAGTTTTAGAGACCTTTCGTATTCACAGTGTGTCCATTCTCTAGGTTTCCCATACATGTTATAGCTGTAGTAATATTCCCTTCAACCAGGAGAGTTGGGACCCATGGAATGGGTGCCATGCATTATTGCTTTAAAGGTTCTGCATTTGCTCACCCAGTGTCACCAATTCTCTCAGTCCCATGTGTCCAGCATTATGCCACATCTAGCTATCATTGTAGATAGGGTCATTCCAGGTTTCATCAGAGACCCTGAAGGAATTGTAAATAATTTTCCTGTTTTTTTGTTTTGTTTTTGAAATTCATTTTTTTAGTGGGTTTGAGCTGATTCTCGCTGCCATGTTTATGCCAGTCTAGACACACATAATTCCCTTATGGAGACATATCAATACATAGTTTTTAAGATTCTTACGAGTCAGATATATTCCTCTGCGGGAAATATGGGGTTTTGACTCCCTTTCACTGAGGAAGGTGTAGGTTTTGTCTATTCCATAGTTGGTTTTTGGAACGGTACCTGTGCTTATATCAAACTCTGGTTTAATGCATCACCGCCCCTCTCCTTCCCCCTTAAGCAGGCATAAGAGTGTTTTCTAAATGTGAGACCCTGTTCTCTTTCCTAACTCAGTTCATGTGTATCCATGTTTACAGGACCTTCATAAGTGATATCTTATGATAAGTTTGTTTTTCTGTGTGACTTATTTCACTTAGAATCATCGTACCTGAATCCACTCATTTTGCTGCTACTGGAATTAAGACATTGATTTCATGGCTGAGGGATATTCCATCGTACGCAAGTACCACAATTTTTTGAACCATTTTTATATTTCCTGGGATATTTAAGATGTACCCAAGTTGAGGTTGTTGTAAGCAGTGAAGCCCTAAATTTGGGGGTGGCTCTGTCTTATTGATTTTCAGTTTTCCCAAGGTATATTCCCTAGACTGGAAGTGTCCTTGGCTCTGTAGCTCTGTTGTTTACTTGTTTTAGGGAACACAGTGCACTCATGCAGAGAGGCAGTTGGCAATTTACATCCAACCCATCAGCATAACAAGGCTCCCTGTTCTCCAGGGCCTGTCTTGCCTTTCTGAATTTTACCCATTTTGTGGATGTCCCTTTTGACCGGTTGGAAGTGATACTTCTTTGTAGTAAAGACTTGTATTGCCCACATGCTTGCTTGGCCCAAAAGGGCTTATGCCTTTTCTCCTGAATATACTCAGGATAAAACGCATACGCCCTTTTTGGCCAAGTGCATCATTGTCGATGTTGTGCCCCTCTTCCTGTGCTTTAAAGGCGATTCCAACAATCTCTTGAAATCTGTTTCCTGCTATTCTGCCTCAGTTTCAAGTCCGCCTCGTTGCCTTCCCTCAACACATTTTTGGATGATAGCTGGCCTTTATTACTCTGCCAGTTTGTGAATTGCTCTGCCCCATAGCTCCATTTTTTTACTCGTTTTTTGTGAGCTGAACGCAAGTCCAATATTTTGCTTCAGGACCTATACTGGTTCCCGGTGGGTGGCTGAGACATTGGTTAATTCTTCTTCCTCCCAGGAAATAAGAGTGACAGGTGCCCGTCCAAATGCCTAACAGCTACTCTCTCATTGGTTCTCCCTGTTCTCTTTCATCCTTTGCCAAATTGGCAAGCTGAGCGCACCAGGAGTTTAAAGTTGCTGTCTCTCCAAGTTGGGAGATTGATAGTAAAGCAGTTGGAAAGCCAAACTGGAGCACCAGGAGAGGCACTATTCGTTGAGTTTTAGAAACCTTTCGTATTCACAGTGTGTCCATTCTCTAGGTTTCCCATACATGTTATAGCTGTAGTAATATTCCCTTCAACCTTGAGAGTTGGGACCCATGGAATGGGTGCCATGCATTATTGCTTTAAAGGGGCTGTATTTGCTCACCCTATCTCACCAAGCCTCTCAGTCCCATGTGTCCAGCTTTATGTCACATCCAGCTGTCATTTTAGATAGGGTCATTCCAGGTTTCAAAGGAGAACCTGAAGGAACTGTAAAGCATTTCCCTGTTTTTTTGTTTTGTTTTTGAAATTCCTTTTTATAGTGGTTTTGAGCTGATTCTCGCTGCCATTATTATGCCAGTCTAGAAACACTTGATTCTCTTACGGAGACATATCAATACATAGGTTTTAAGATTCTTACTAGTCAGATATATTCCTCTGCGGGAAATATGGGGTTTTGAGTCCCTTTCACTGAGGAAGATGTAGATCTTGTCTATTCCATAGTTGGTTTTTGGAATGGTACCTGTGCTTATATCAAACTCTGGTTTTATGAATTCCCCCACCTCTCCTTCCCCCTTAAGCAGGCATACGAGTGTTTTCTAAATGTGAAACTTTGTTCTCTTTCCTAACTCAGTTCCTGTGTAGCCATGTTTACAGGATCTTCATAAGTGATATCTTATGATAAGCTTCTTTTTCTGTGTGACTTATTTCACTTAGAATCATCGTACCTAAATCCACTCATTTTGCGGCTACTGGTCTTATGACATTGATTTCATGGCTGAGGGATATTCCATCGTAAGTAAGTACCACAATTTTTTTAACCATATTTATATTTCCTGGGATATTTAAGGTGTACCCAAGTTGAGGTTCTTGTGAACAGTGTAGACCTAAATTTTGGGGTGGCTCTGTCTTATTGATTTTCATTTTTCCCAAGGTATATTCCCTACACTGAAAGTGCCCTTGGCTCTGTAGCTCTGTTGTTTACTTGTATTTGGGAACACAATGCACTCCTCCAGAGAGGCAGTTGGCAAATTACATCCCGCCTATCAACATAACAAGGCTCCCTGTTCTCCAGGGCCTGTCTTGCCTTTCTGGTTTTTACCCATTTTGTGTATGTCCCTTTTGACCGGTGGGAAGTGATAGTTCTTTGTAGTGCAGACTTGCATTGCCCACTTGCTTGCTTGGCCAAAAAGGGCGTATGCGTTTTCTCCTGAATATATTCAGGAGAAAACGCATACGCCCTTTTTGGCTAAGTGCATCATTGTCGAAGTTGTGCCCCTCTTCCTGTGCTTTAAAGGTGATTCCAACGTACCTCTTTAATCTGTTTCCTGCTATTCTGCCTCGCTTTCAAGTCCGACTCGTTGCCTCCCCTCAACAAATTGTTGGACGATAGTCGCCCTTTATTACTCTGTCTTTTTGTGAATTGCTGTGCCCCTGAGCTACATTATTTAACTCGTTTATTTGTAAGCTGAACGCAAGTCCAATATTTTGGTTCAGGACCTATACTGGTTTTTGGTGGGTGGCTGAGACTTTGGTTAATTCTTCTTCCTCCAGGGAAATAAGAGTGACATATGCCCGTCCAAATCCCTAACAGCTACTCTCTCATTGGTTCTCCCTCTTCCCATTCATCCTCTGCCAAATTGGAAACCTGTGTGAAACAGGAGGTTAAAGGTGCTGTCTCTCTAGGTTGGGAGATTGATAGTAAAGCAGTTGGAAAGTCAAACCGGAGCACCAGGAGGGGGAGTATTCTTTGCGTTTTAGAGACCTTTCGTATTCACATTGTGTCCATTCTCTAGGTTTCCCGTACATGTTATAGCTGTAGTAATATTCCCTTCAACCTGGAGAGTTGGGACCCATGGAATGGGTGCCATGCTTTATTGCTTTAAAGGGTCTGCATTTTCTCAACCAATCTCACCAATCCTCTCAGTCCCATGTGTCCAGCCTTACGCCACATCCAGCTGTCATTTTAGATAGGGTCATTCCAGGTTTCATCAGAGACCCTGAAGGAATTGTAAAGAATTTCCCTGTTTTTTTGTTTTCTTTTTGAAATTCCTTTTTATAGTGGGTTTGAGCTGATTCTCGCTGCCATGTTTATGCCAGTCTAGACACACTTGATTCCCTTACGGAGACATATCTATACATAGGTTTTAAGAATCTTACTAGTCAGATATATTCCTCTGCGGGAAATATGGTGTTTTGAGTCCCATTCACTGAGGAAGGTGTAGGTCTTGTCTATTCCATAGGTGGTTTTTGGAACAGTACCTCTGCTTTTATCAAACTCTGGTTTTATGCATCACCCCACCTCTCCTTCCCCCTTAAGCAGGCATAAGAGTGTTTTCTAAATGTGAGACTCTGTTCTCTTTCCTAACTCAGTTTATGTGTAGCCATGTTTACAGGATCTTAAACAAGTGATATATTATGATAAGTTTCTTTTTCTGTGTGACTTATTTCACTTAGAATCATGGTACCTGAATCCTTTCATTTTGCTGCTACTGGTCTTATGACATTGATTTCATGGCTGAGGGATATTCCATCATATGTAAGTACCACAATATTTTGAACAATTTTTACCTTTCCTGGGATACTTAAGGTGTACCCAAGTTGAGTTTCTTGTAAGCAGTGCAGCCCTAAATTTTCGGGTGTCTCGGTCTTATTGATTTTCAGTTTTCCCAAGGTATATTCCCTAGACTGGAAGTGCCCTTGGCTCTGTAGCTCTGTTGATTACTTGTTTTACAGAACACAATGCACTCCTCCAGAGAGGCAGTTGGCAATTTACATCCCGACCATCAGCATAAAAAGGCTCCCAGTTCTCCAATGCCTGTCTTGCCTTTCTGGATTTTATCAATTTTGTGGATGTCCCTTATGACCGATGGGAAGGGATACTTCTTTGTAGTGCAGATTTGCATTGCCCACTTGCTTGCTAGGCCAAATAGGTCGTATGCGTTTTCTCCTGAACATATTCAGGAGAAAACGCATACGCCCTTTTTGGCCATGTGCATCATTGTCGAAGTTGTGCCCCTCTTCCTGTGCTTTAAATGTGATTCCAATGTACCGCTTGAAATCTGTTTCCTGCTATTCTGCCTCGCTTTCAAGTCCGCCTCGTTGCCTTCCCTCAACAGATTTTTGGAAGGTAGTTGTCCTTTATTACTCTGCCTGTTTGTGAATTGCTGTGCCCCTGGGCTACATTATTTAACTCGTTTTTTCTGAGCTGAACGCAAGTTTAATATTTTGGTTCAGTACCTATACTGGTTCTCGGTGGGTGGCTGAGACTTTGGTTAATTCTTCTTCCTCCCGGGAAATAAGAGTGACATGTGCCCGTCCAAATGCCTAAGAGCTACTCTCTCATTGGTTCTCCCTCTTCCCATTCATCCTCTGCCAAATAGGCAACCTGTGCGAAATAGGAGGTTAAAGTTACTGTCTCTCCAGGGTTGGAGACTGATAGTAAAGCAGTTGGAAAATCAAACCGGAGCCCCTGGACGGGGAGTATTCGTTGAGTTTTAGAGACCTTTCGTATTCACAGTGTGTCCATTCTCTAGGTTTCCCATACATGTTATAGCTGTAGTAATATTCCCTTCAACCAGGAGAGTTGGGACCCATGGAATGGGTGCCATGCATTATTGCTTTAAAGGTTCTGCATTTGCTCACCCAGTGTCACCAATTCTCTCAGTCCCATGTGTCCAGCATTATGCCACATCTAGCTATCATTGTAGATAGGGTCATTCCAGGTTTCATCAGAGACCCTGAAGGAATTGTAAATAATTTTCCTGTTTTTTTGTTTTGTTTTTGAAATTCATTTTTTTAGTGGGTTTGAGCTGATTCTCGCTGCCATGTTTATGCCAGTCTAGACACACATAATTCCCTTATGGAGACATATCAATACATAGTTTTTAAGATTCTTACGAGTCAGATATATTCCTCTGCGGGAAATATGGGGTTTTGACTCCCTTTCACTGAGGAAGGTGTAGGTTTTGTCTATTCCATAGTTGGTTTTTGGAACGGTACCTGTGCTTATATCAAACTCTGGTTTAATGCATCACCGCCCCTCTCCTTCCCCCTTAAGCAGGCATAAGAGTGTTTTCTAAATGTGAGACCCTGTTCTCTTTCCTAACTCAGTTCATGTGTATCCATGTTTACAGGACCTTCATAAGTGATATCTTATGATAAGTTTGTTTTTCTGTGTGACTTATTTCACTTAGAATCATCGTACCTGAATCCACTCATTTTGCTGCTACTGGAATTAAGACATTGATTTCATGGCTGAGGGATATTCCATCGTACGCAAGTACCACAATTTTTTGAACCATTTTTATATTTCCTGGGATATTTAAGATGTACCCAAGTTGAGGTTGTTGTAAGCAGTGAAGCCCTAAATTTGGGGGTGGCTCTGTCTTATTGATTTTCAGTTTTCCCAAGGTATATTCCCTAGACTGGAAGTGTCCTTGGCTCTGTAGCTCTGTTGTTTACTTGTTTTAGGGAACACAGTGCACTCATGCAGAGAGGCAGTTGGCAATTTACATCCAACCCATCAGCATAACAAGGCTCCCTGTTCTCCAGGGCCTGTCTTGCCTTTCTGAATTTTACCCATTTTGTGGATGTCCCTTTTGACCGGTTGGAAGTGATACTTCTTTGTAGTAAAGACTTGTATTGCCCACATGCTTGCTTGGCCCAAAAGGGCTTATGCCTTTTCTCCTGAATATACTCAGGATAAAACGCATACGCCCTTTTTGGCCAAGTGCATCATTGTCGATGTTGTGCCCCTCTTCCTGTGCTTTAAAGGCGATTCCAACAATCTCTTGAAATCTGTTTCCTGCTATTCTGCCTCAGTTTCAAGTCCGCCTCGTTGCCTTCCCTCAACACATTTTTGGATGATAGCTGGCCTTTATTACTCTGCCAGTTTGTGAATTGCTCTGCCCCATAGCTCCATTTTTTTACTCGTTTTTTTTTGAGCTGAACGCAAGTCCAATATTTTGCTTCAGGACCTATACTGGTTCCCGGTGGGTGGCTGAGACATTGGTTAATTCTTCTTCCTCCCAGGAAATAAGAGTGACAGGTGCCCGTCCAAATGCCTAACAGCTACTCTCTCATTGGTTCTCCCTGTTCTCTTTCATCCTTTGCCAAATTGGCAAGCTGAGCGCACCAGGAGTTTAAAGTTGCTGTCTCTCCAAGTTGGGAGATTGATAGTAAAGCAGTTGGAAAGCCAAACTGGAGCACCAGGAGAGGCACTATTCGTTGAGTTTTAGAAACCTTTCGTATTCACAGTGTGTCCATTCTCTAGGTTTCCCATACATGTTATAGCTGTAGTAATATTCCCTTCAACCTTGAGAGTTGGGGCCCATGAAATGGGTGCCATGCATTATTGCTTTAAAGGGGCTGTATTTGCTCACCCTATCTCACCAAGCCTCTCAGTCCCATGTGTCCAGCTTTATGTCACATCCAGCTGTCATTTTAGATAGGGTCATTCCAGGTTTCAAAGGAGAACCTGAAGGAACTGTAAAGCATTTCCCTGTTTTTTTGTTTTGTTTTTGAAATTCCTTTTTATAGTGGTTTTGAGCTGATTCTCGCTGCCATTATTATGCCAGTCTAGAAACACTTGATTCTCTTACGGAGACATATCAATACATAGGTTTTAAGATTCTTACTAGTCAGATATATTCCTCTGCGGGAAATATGTGGTTTTGAGTCCCTTTCACTGAGGAAGATGTAGATCTTGTCTATTCCATAGTTGGTTTTTGGAATGGTACCTGTGCTTATATCAAACTCTGGTTTTATGAATTCCCCCACCTCTCCTTCCCCCTTAAGCAGGCATACGAGTGTTTTCTAAATGTGAAACTTTGTTCTCTTTCCTAACTCAGTTCCTGTGTAGCCATGTTTACAGGATCTTCATAAGTGATATCTTATGATAAGCTTCTTTTTCTGTGTGACTTATTTCACTTAGAATCATCGTACCTAAATCCACTCATTTTGCGGCTACTGGTCTTATGACATTGATTTCATGGCTGAGGGATATTCCATCGTAAGTAAGTACCACAATTTTTTTAACCATATTTATATTTCCTGGGATATTTAAGGTGTACCCAAGTTGAGGTTCTTGTGAACAGTGTAGACCTAAATTTTGGGGTGGCTCTGTCTTATTGATTTTCATTTTTCCCAAGGTATATTCCCTACACTGAAAGTGCCCTTGGCTCTGTAGCTCTGTTGTTTACTTGTATTTGGGAACACAATGCACTCCTCCAGAGAGGCAGTTGGCAAATTACATCCCGCCTATCAACATAACAAGGCTCCCTGTTCTCCAGGGCCTGTCTTGCCTTTCTGGTTTTTACCCATTTTGTGTATGTCCCTTTTGACCGGTGGGAAGTGATAGTTCTTTGTAGTGCAGACTTGCATTGCCCACTTGCTTGCTTGGCCAAAAAGGGCGTATGCGTTTTCTCCTGAATATATTCAGGAGAAAACGCATACGCCCTTTTTGGCTAAGTGCATCATTGTCGAAGTTGTGCCCCTCTTCCTGTGCTTTAAAGGTGATTCCAACGTACCTCTTTAATCTGTTTCCTGCTATTCTGCCTCGCTTTCAAGTCCGACTCGTTGCCTCCCCTCAACAAATTGTTGGACGATAGTCGCCCTTTATTACTCTGTCTTTTTGTGAATTGCTGTGCCCCTGAGCTACATTATTTAACTCGTTTATTTGTAAGCTGAACGCAAGTCCAATATTTTGGTTCAGGACCTATACTGGTTTTTGGTGGGTGGCTGAGACTTTGGTTAATTCTTCTTCCTCCAGGGAAATAAGAGTGACATATGCCCGTCCAAATCCCTAACAGCTACTCTCTCATTGGTTCTCCCAATTCCCATTCATCCTCTGCCAAATTGGCAACCTGTGCGAAACAGGAGGTTAAAAGTGCTGTCTCTCTAGGTTCGGAGATTGATAGTAAAGCAGTTGGAAAGTCAAACAGGAGCACCAGGAGGTGGAGTATTCGTTGAGTTTTAGAGATCTTTCGTATTTACAGTGTGTCCATTCTCTAGGTTTCCCATACATGTTATAGCTGTAGTAATATTCCCTTCAACCTGGAGAGTTGGGACCCATGGAATGGGTGCCATGCATTATTGCTTTAAAGGGTCAGCATTTGCTCACCCAATCTCACCAATCCTCTCAGTCCCATGTGTCCAGCCTTATGCCACATCCAGCTATCATTGTAGATAGGGTCATTCCAGGTTTCATCAGAGACCCTGAAGGAATTGTAAAGAATTTCCCTGTTTTTTTGTTTTTGAAATTCCTTTTTATAGTGGGTTTGAGCTGATTCTCACTGCCATGTTTATGCCAGTCTAGACACACTTGATTCCCTTATGGAGACATATCAATTCATAGGTTTTAAGATTCTTACGAGTCAGATATATTCCTCTGCGGGAAATATTGGGTTTTGAGTCCCTTTCACTGAGGAAGGTGTAGGTCTTGTCTATTCCATACTTGGTTTTTGGAACGGTACCTGTGCTTATATCAAACACTGGTTTTATGCATCACCCCAACTCTCCTTACCCCTTAAGCAGGCATAAGAGTGTTTTCTAAATGTGAGACTCTGTTCTCTTCCCTAACTCAGTTCATATGTAGCCATGTTTACAGGATCATCATAAGTAATATCTTATGATAAGTTTCTTTTTCTGTGTGACTTATTTCACTTAGAATCATCATGCCTGAATCTACTCATTTTGCTGCTACTATTCTTATGTCATTGATTTCATGGCTTAAGGATATTCCTTCGTATGTAAGTACCACAATTTTTTGAACCATTTTTATTTTTCCTGGGATATTTAAGGTGTACCCAAGTTGAGGTTCTTGTAAGCAGTGTAGCCCTAAATTTTGGGTTGGCTTTGTCTTATTGATTTTCAGTTTTCCCAAGGTATATTCCCTAGACTGGAAGTGCCCTTGGCTCTGTAGCTCGGTGGTTTACTTGTTTATGGAACACAATGCACACCTCCAGTGAGGCAGTTGGCAATTTACATCCCGCCCATCAGCATAACAAGGCTCCCTGTTCTCCAGGGCCTGTCTTGCCTTTCTGGTTTTTACCCATTTTGTGCATGTCCCTTTTGATCGGTGGGAAGTGATACTACTTTGTAGTGCAGACTTGCATTGCCCACTTGCTTGCTTGGCGAAGAAGGGCGTAAGTGTTTTCCCCTGAATATATTCAGGCAAAAACACATACGCCCTTTTTGGCCACGTGCATCATTGTCGAAGTTGTGCCCCTCTTCCTGTGCTTTAAAGGCGATTCCAACAATCTCTTGAAATCTGTTTCCTGCTATTCTGCCTCAGTTTCAAGTCCGCCTCGTTGCCTTCCCTCAACACATTTTTGGATGATAGCTGGCCTTTATTACTCTGCCAGTTTGTGAATTGCTCTGCCCCATAGCTCCATTTTTTTACTCGTTTTTTTGTGAGCTGAACGCAAGTCCAATATTTTGCTTCAGGACCTATACTGGTTCCCGGTGGGTGGCTGAGACATTGGTTAATTCTTCTTCCTCCCAGGAAATAAGAGTGACAGGTGCCCGTCCAAATGCCTAACAGCTACTCTCTCATTGGTTCTCCCTGTTCTCTTTCATCCTTTGCCAAATTGGCAAGCTGAGCGCACCAGGAGTTTAAAGTTGCTGTCTCTCCAAGTTGGGAGATTGATAGTAAAGCAGTTGGAAAGCCAAACTGGAGCACCAGGAGAGGCACTATTCGTTGAGTTTTAGAAAACTTTCGTATTCACAGTGTGTCCATTCTCTAGGTTTCCCATACATGTTATAGCTGTAGTAATATTCCCTTCAACCTTGAGAGTTGGGGCCCATGGAATGGGTGCCATGCATTATTGCTTTAAAGGGGCTGTATTTGCTCACCCTATCTCACCAAGCCTCTCAGTCCCATGTGTCCAGCTTTATGTCACATCCAGCTGTCATTTTAGATAGGGTCATTCCAGGTTTCAAAGGAGAACCTGAAGGAACTGTAAAGCATTTCCCTGTTTTTTTGTTTTGTTTTTGAAATTCCTTTTTATAGTGGTTTTGAGCTGATTCTCGCTGCCATTATTATGCCAGTCTAGAAACACTTGATTCTCTTACGGAGACATATCAATACATAGGTTTTAAGATTCTTACTAGTCAGATATATTCCTCTGCGGGAAATATGGGGTTTTGAGTCCCTTTCACTGAGGAAGATGTAGATCTTGTCTATTCCATAGTTGGTTTTTGGAATGGTACCTGTGCTTATATCAAACTCTGGTTTTATGAATTCCCCCACCTCTCCTTCCCCCTTAAGCAGGCATACGAGTGTTTTCTAAATGTGAAACTTTGTTCTCTTTCCTAACTCAGTTCCTGTGTAGCCATGTTTACAGGATCTTCATAAGTGATATCTTATGATAAGCTTCTTTTTCTGTGTGACTTATTTCACTTAGAATCATCGTACCTAAATCCACTCATTTTGCAGCTACTGGTCTTATGACATTGATTTCATGGCTGAGGGATATTCCATCGTAAGTAAGTACCACAATTTTTTTAACCATATTTATATTTCCTGGGATATTTAAGGTGTACCCAAGTTGAGGTTCTTGTGAACAGTGTAGACCTAAATTTTGGGGTGGCTCTGTCTTATTGATTTTCATTTTTCCCAAGGTATATTCCCTACACTGAAAGTGCCCTTGGCTCTGTAGCTCTGTTGTTTACTTGTATTTGGGAACACAATGCACTCCTCCAGAGAGGCAGTTGGCAAATTACATCCCACCTATCAACATAACAAGGCTCCCTGTTCTCCAGGGCCTGTCTTGCCTTTCTGGTTTTTACCCATTTTGTGTATGTCCCTTTTGACCGGTGGGAAGTGATAGTTCTTTGTAGTGCAGACTTGCATTGCCCACTTGCTTGCTTGGCCAAAAAGGGCGTATGCGTTTTCTCCTGAATATATTCAGGAGAAAACGCATACGCCCTTTTTGGCTAAGTGCATCATTGTCGAAGTTGTGCCCCTCTTCCTGTGCTTTAAAGGTGATTCCAACGTACCTCTTTAATCTGTTTCCTGCTATTCTGCCTCGCTTTCAAGTCCGACTCGTTGCCTCCCCTCAACAAATTGTTGGACGATAGTCGCCCTTTATTACTCTGTCTTTTTGTGAATTGCTGTGCCCCTGAGCTACATTATTTAACTCGTTTATTTGTAAGCTGAACGCAAGTCCAATATTTTGGTTCAGGACCTATACTGGTTTTTGGTGGGTGGCTGAGACTTTGGTTAATTCTTCTTCCTCCAGGGAAATAAGAGTGACATATGCCCGTCCAAACCCCTAACAGCTACTCTCTCATTGGTTCTCCCAATTCCCATTCATCCTCTGCCAAATTGGCAACCTGTGCGAAACAGGAGGTTAAAAGTGCTGTCTCTCTAGGTTCGGAGATTGATAGTAAAGCAGTTGGAAAGTCAAACAGGAGCACCAGGAGGTGGAGTATTCGTTGAGTTTTAGAGATCTTTCGTATTTACAGTGTGTCCATTCTCTAGGTTTCCCATACATGTTATAGCTGTAGTAATATTCCCTTCAACCTGGAGAGTTGGGACCCATGGAATGGGTGCCATGCATTATTGCTTTAAAGGGTCAGCATTTGCTCACCCAATCTCACCAATCCTCTCTGTCCCATGTGTCCAGCCTTATGCCACATCCAGCTGTCATTGTAGATAGGGTCATTCCAGGTTTCATCAGAGACCCTGAAGGAATTGTAAAGAATTTCCCTGTTTTTTTGTTTTTCAAATTCCTTTTTATAGTGGGTTTGAGCTGATTCTCACTGCCATGTTTATGCCAGTCTAGACACACTTGATTCCCTTATGGAGACATATCAATTCATAAGTTTTAAGATTCTTACTAGTCAGATATATTCCTCTGCGGGAAATATTGGGTTTTGAGTCCCTTTCACTGAGGAAGGTGTAGGTCTTGTCTATTCCATACTTGGTTTTTGGAACGGTACCTGTGCTTATATCAAACACTGGTTTTATGCATCACCCCAACTCTCCTTACCCCTTAAGCAGGCATAAGAGTGTTTTCTAAATGTGAGACTCTGTTCTCTTCCCTAACTCAGTTCATATGTAGCCATGTTTACAGGATCATCATAAGTAATATCTTATGATAAGTTTCTTTTTCTGTGTGACTTATTTCACTTAGAATCATCATGCCTGAATCTACTCATTTTGCTGCTACTATTCTTATGTCATTGATTTCATGGCTTAAGGATATTCCTTCGTATGTAAGTACCACAATTTTTTGAACCATTTTTATTTTTCCTGGGATATTTAAGGTGTACCCAAGTTGAGGTTCTTGTAAGCAGTGTAGCCCTAAATTTTGGGTTGGCTTTGTCTTATTGATTTTCAGTTTTCCCAAGGTATATTCCCTAGACTGGAAGTGCCCTTGGCTCTGTAGCTCTGTTGTTTACTTGTTTTAGGGAACACAGTGCAATCCTCCATAGAGGCAGTTGGCAATTTACATCCCGCCCATCAGCATAACAAGGCTCCCTGTTCTCCAGGGCCTGTCTTGCCTTTCTGGTTTTTACCCATTTTGTGCATGTCCCTTTTGACCGGTGGGAAGTGATACTACTTTGTAGTGCAGACTTGCATTGCCCACTTGCTTGCTTGGCGAAAAAGGGCATAAGCGTTTTCCCCTGAATATATTCAGGCGAAAACACATACGCCCTTTTTGGCCACGTGCATCATTGTCGAAGTTGTGCCCCTCTTCCTGTGCTTTAAAGGCGATTCCAACAATCTCTTGAAATCTGTTTCCTGCTATTCTGCCTCAGTTTCAAGTCCGCCTCGTTGCCTTCCCTCAACACATTTTTGGATGATAGCTGGCCTTTATTACTCTGCCAGTTTGTGAATTGCTCTGCCCCATAGCTCCATTTTTTTACTCGTTTTTTTGTGAGCTGAACGCAAGTCCAATATTTTGCTTCAGGATCTATACTGGTTCCCAGTGGGTGGCTGAGACATTGGTTAATTCTTCTTCCTCCCAGGAAATAAGAGTGACAGGTGCCCGTCCAAATGCCTAACAGCTACTCTCTCATTGGTTCTCCCTGTTCTCTTTCATCCTTTGCCAAATTGGCAAGCTGAGCGCACCAGGAGTTTAAAGTTGCTGTCTCTCCAAGTTGGGAGATTGATAGTAAAGCAGTTGGAAAGCCAAACTGGAGCACCAGGAGAGGCACTATTCGTTGAGTTTTAGAAAACTTTCGTATTCACAGTGTGTCCATTCTCTAGGTTTCCCATACATGTTATAGCTGTAGTAATATTCCCTTCAACCTTGAGAGTTGGGGCCCATGGAATGGGTGCCATGCATTATTGCTTTAAAGGGGCTGTATTTGCTCACCCTATCTCACCAAGCCTCTCAGTCCCATGTGTCCAGCTTTATGTCACATCCAGCTGTCATTTTAGATAGGGTCATTCCAGGTTTCAAAGGAGAACCTGAAGGAACTGTAAAGCATTTCCCTGTTTTTTTGTTTTGTTTTTGAAATTCCTTTTTATAGTGGTTTTGAGCTGATTCTCGCTGCCATTATTATGCCAGTCTAGAAACACTTGATTCTCTTACGGAGACATATCAATACATAGGTTTTAAGATTCTTACTAGTCAGATATATTCCTCTGCGGGAAATATGGGGTTTTGAGTCCCTTTCACTGAGGAAGATGTAGATCTTGTCTATTCCATAGTTGGTTTTTGGAATGGTACCTGTGCTTATATCAAACTCTGGTTTTATGAATTCCCCCACCTCTCCTTCCCCCTTAAGCAGGCATACGAGTGTTTTCTAAATGTGAAACTTTGTTCTCTTTCCTAACTCAGTTCCTGTGTAGCCATGTTTACAGGATCTTCATAAGTGATATCTTATGATAAGCTTCTTTTTCTGTGTGACTTATTTCACTTAGAATCATCGTACCTAAATCCACTCATTTTGCGGCTACTGGTCTTATGACATTGATTTCATGGCTGAGGGATATTCCATCGTAAGTAAGTACCACAATTTTTTTAACCATATTTATATTTCCTGGGATATTTAAGGTGTACCCAAGTTGAGGTTCTTGTGAACAGTGTAGACCTAAATTTTGGGGTGGCTCTGTCTTATTGATTTTCATTTTTCCCAAGGTATATTCCCTACACTGAAAGTGCCCTTGGCTCTGTAGCTCTGTTGTTTACTTGTATTTGGGAACACAATGCACTCCTCCAGAGAGGCAGTTGGCAAATTACATCCCGCCTATCAACATAACAAGGCTCCCTGTTCTCCAGGGCCTGTCTTGCCTTTCTGGTTTTTACCCATTTTGTGTATGTCCCTTTTGACCGGTGGGAAGTGATAGTTCTTTGTAGTGCAGACTTGCATTGCCCACTTGCTTGCTTGGCCAAAAAGGGCGTATGCGTTTTCTCCTGAATATATTCAGGAGAAAACGCATACGCCCTTTTTGGCTAAGTGCATCATTGTCGAAGTTGTGCCCCTCTTCCTGTGCTTTAAAGGTGATTCCAACGTACCTCTTTAATCTGTTTCCTGCTATTCTGCCTCGCTTTCAAGTCCGACTCGTTGCCTCCCCTCAACAAATTGTTGGACGATAGTCGCCCTTTATTACTCTGTCTTTTTGTGAATTGCTGTGCCCCTGAGCTACATTATTTAACTCGTTTATTTGTAAGCTGAACGCAAGTCCAATATTTTGGTTCAGGACCTATACTGGTTTTTGGTGGGTGGCTGAGACTTTGGTTAATTCTTCTTCCTCCAGGGAAATAAGAGTGACATATGCCCGTCCAAATCCCTAACAGCTACTCTCTCATTGGTTCTCCCAAATCCCATTCATCCTCTGCCAAATTGGCAACCTGTGCGAAACAGGAGGTTAAAAGTGCTGTCTCTCTAGGTTCGGAGATTGATAGTAAAGCAGTTGGAAAGTCAAACAGGAGCACCAGGAGGTGGAGTATTCGTTGAGTTTTAGAGATCTTTCGTATTTACAGTGTGTCCATTCTCTAGGTTTCCCATACATGTTATAGCTGTAGTAATATTCCCTTCAACCTGGAGAGTTGGGACCCATGGAATGGGTGCCATGCATTATTGCTTTAAAGGGTCAGCATTTGCTCACCCAATCTCACCAATCCTCTCTGTCCCATGTGTCCAGCCTTATGCCACATCCAGCTGTCATTGTAGATAGGGTCATTCCAGGTTTCATCAGAGACCCTGAAGGAATTGTAAAGAATTTCCCTGTTTTTTTGTTTTTCAAATTCCTTTTTATAGTGGGTTTGAGCTGATTCTCACTGCCATGTTTATGCCAGTCTAGACACACTTGATTCCCTTATGGAGACATATCAATTCATAGGTTTTAAGATTCTTACTAGTCAGATATATTCCTCTGCGGGAAATATTGGGTTTTGAGTCCCTTTCACTGAGGAAGGTGTAGGTCTTGTCTATTCCATACTTGGTTTTTGGAACGGTACCTGTGCTTATATCAAACACTGGTTTTATGCATCACCCCAACTCTCCTTACCCCTTAAGCAGGCATAAGAGTGTTTTCTAAATGTGAGACTCTGTTCTCTTCCCTAACTCAGTTCATATGTAGCCATGTTTACAGGATCATCATAAGTAATATCTTATGATAAGTTTCTTTTTCTGTGTGACTTATTTCACTTAGAATCATCATGCCTGAATCTACTCATTTTGCTGCTACTATTCTTATGTCATTGATTTCATGGCTTAAGGATATTCCTTCGTATGTAAGTACCACAATTTTTTGAACCATTTTTATTTTTCCTGGGATATTTAAGGTGTACCCAAGTTGAGGTTCTTGTAAGCAGTGTAGCCCTAAATTTTGGGTTGGCTTTGTCTTATTGATTTTCAGTTTTCCCAAGGTATATTCCCTAGACTGGAAGTGCCCTTGGCTCTGTAGCTCTGTTGTTTACTTGTTTTAGGGAACACAGTGCAATCCTCCATAGAGGCAGTTGGCAATTTACATCCCGCCCATCAGCATAACAAGGCTCCCTGTTCTCCAGGGCCTGTCTTGCCTTTCTGGTTTTTACCCATTTTGTGCATGTCCCTTTTGACCGGTGGGAAGTGATACTACTTTGTAGTGCAGACTTGCATTGCCCACTTGCTTGCTTGGCGAAGAAGGGCGTAAGCGTTTTCCCCTGAATATATTCAGGCGAAAACACATACGCCCTTTTTGGCCACGTGCATCATTGTCGAAGTTGTGCCCCTCTTCCTGTGCTTTAAAGGCGATTCCAACGTACCTCTTGAAATCTGTTTCCTGCTATTCTGCCTAGCTTTCAAGTCCGCCTCATTGCCTCCCCTCAACAGATTGTTGGACGATAGTTGCCCTTTATTACTCTGCCATTTTGTGAATTGCTCTGCCCCTGAGATACATTATTTACATCGTTTTTTTGTGAGCTGAACGCAAGTCCAATATTTTGGTTCAGGACCTATACTGGTTTTCGTTGGGTGGCTGACACTTTGGTTAATTCTTCTTCCTCCCGGGAAATAAGAGTGACATATGCCCGTCCAAATGCGTAACAGCTACTCTCTCATTGGTTCTCCCTCTTCCCATTCATCCTCTGCCAAATTGGAAACCTGTGCGAAACAGGAGGTTAAAGGTGCTGTCTCTCTAGGTTGGGAGATTGATAGTAAAGCAGTTGGAAAGTCAAACCGGAGCACCAGGAGGGGGAGTATTCTTTGCGTTTTAGAGACCTTTCGTATTCACATTGTGTCCATTCTCTAGGTTTCCCGTACATGTTATAGCTGTAGTAATATTCCCTTCAACCTGGAGAGTTGGGACCCATGGAATGGGTGCCATGCTTTATTGCTTTAAAGGGTCTGCATTTTCTCAACCAATCTCACCAATCCTCTCAGTCCCATGTGTCCAGCCTTATGCCACATCCAGCTGTCATTTTAGATAGGGTCATTCCAGGTTTCATCAGAGACCCTGAAGGAATTGTAAAGAATTTCCCTGTTTTTTTGTTTTCTTTTTGAAATTCCTTTTTATAGTGGGTTTGAGCTGATTCTCGCTGCCATGTTTATGCCAGTCTAGACACACTTGATTCCCTTACGGAGACATATCTATACATAGGTTTTAAGAATCTTACTAGTCAGATATATTCCTCTGCGGGAAATATGGTGTTTTGAGTCCCATTCACTGAGGAAGGTGTAGGTCTTGTCTATTCCATAGGTGGTTTTTGGAACAGTACCTCTGCTTTTATCAAACTCTGGTTTTATGCATCACCCCACCTCTCCTTCCCCCTTAAGCAGGCATAAGAGTGTTTTCTAAATGTGAGACTCTGTTCTCTTTCCTAACTCAGTTTATGTGTAGCCATGTTTACAGGATCTTAAACAAGTGATATATTATGATAAGTTTCTTTTTCTGTGTGACTTATTTCACTTAGAATCATGGTACCTGAATCCTTTCATTTTGCTGCTACTGGTCTTATGACATTGATTTCATGGCTGAGGGATATTCCATCATATGTAAGTACCACAATATTTTGAACAATTTTTACCTTTCCTGGGATACTTAAGGTGTACCCAAGTTGAGTTTCTTGTAAGCAGTGCAGCCCTAAATTTTCGGGTGTCTCGGTCTTATTGATTTTCAGTTTTCCCAAGGTATATTCCCTAGACTGGAAGTGCCCTTGGCTCTGTAGCTCTGTTGATTACTTGTTTTACAGAACACAATGCACTCCTCCAGAGAGGCAGTTGGCAATTTACATCCCGACCATCAGCATAAAAAGGCTCCCAGTTCTCCAATGCCTGTCTTGCCTTTCTGGATTTTATCAATTTTGTGGATGTCCCTTATGACCGATGGGAAGGGATACTTCTTTGTAGTGCAGATTTGCATTGCCCACTTGCTTGCTAGGCCAAATAGGTCGTATGCGTTTTCTCCTGAACATATTCAGGAGAAAACGCATACACCCTTTTTGGCCATGTGCATCATTGTCGAAGTTGTGCCCCTCTTCCTGTGCTTTAAATGTGATTCCAATGTACCGCTTGAAATCTGTTTCCTACTATTCTGCCTCGCTTTCAAGTCCGCCTCGTTGCCTTCCCTCAACAGATTTTTGGAAGGTAGTTGTCCTTTATTACTCTGCCTGTTTGTGAATTGCTGTGCCCCTGGGCTACATTATTTAACTCGTTTTTTCTGAGCTGAACGCAAGTTTAATATTTTGGTTCAGTACCTATACTGGTTCTCGGTGGGTGGCTGAGACTTTGGTTAATTCTTCTTCCTCCCGGGAAATAAGAGTGACATGTGCCCGTCCAAATGCCTAAGAGCTACTCTCTCATTGGTTCTCCCTCTTCCCATTCATCCTCTGCCAAATAGGCAACCTGTGCGAAATAGGAGGTTAAAGTTACTGTCTCTCCAGGGTTGGAGACTGATAGTAAAGCAGTTGGAAAATCAAACCGGAGCCCCTGGACGGGGAGTATTCGTTGAGTTTTAGAGACCTTTCGTATTCACAGTGTGTCCATTCTCTAGGTTTCCCATACATGTTATAGCTGTAGTAATATTCCCTTCAACCAGGAGAGTTGGGACCCATGGAATGGGTGCCATGCATTATTGCTTTAAAGGTTCTGCATTTGCTCACCCAGTGTCACCAATTCTCTCAGTCCCATGTGTCCAGCATTATGCCACATCTAGCTATCATTGTAGATAGGGTCATTCCAGGTTTCATCAGAGACCCTGAAGGAATTGTAAATAATTTTCCTGTTTTTTTGTTTTGTTTTTGAAATTCATTTTTTTAGTGGGTTTGAGCTGATTCTCGCTGCCATGTTTATGCCAGTCTAGACACACATAATTCCCTTATGGAGACATATCAATACATAGTTTTTAAGATTCTTACGAGTCAGATATATTCCTCTGCGGGAAATATGGGGTTTTGACTCCCTTTCACTGAGGAAGGTGTAGGTTTTGTCTATTCCATAGTTGGTTTTTGGAACGGTACCTGTGCTTATATCAAACTCTGGTTTAATGCATCACCGCCCCTCTCCTTCCCCCTTAAGCAGGCATAAGAGTGTTTTCTAAATGTGAGACCCTGTTCTCTTTCCTAACTCAGTTCATGTGTATCCATGTTTACAGGACCTTCATAAGTGATATCTTATGATAAGTTTGTTTTTCTGTGTGACTTATTTCACTTAGAATCATCGTACCTGAATCCACTCATTTTGCTGCTACTGGAATTAAGACATTGATTTCATGGCTGAGGGATATTCCATCGTACGCAAGTACCACAATTTTTTGAACCATTTTTATATTTCCTGGGATATTTAAGATGTACCCAAGTTGAGGTTGTTGTAAGCAGTGAAGCCCTAAATTTGGGGGTGGCTCTGTCTTATTGATTTTCAGTTTTCCCAAGGTATATTCCCTAGACTGGAAGTGTCCTTGGCTCTGTAGCTCTGTTGTTTACTTGTTTTAGGGAACACAGTGCACTCATGCAGAGAGGCAGTTGGCAATTTACATCCAACCCATCAGCATAACAAGGCTCCCTGTTCTCCAGGGCCTGTCTTGCCTTTCTGAATTTTACCCATTTTGTGGATGTCCCTTTTGACCGGTTGGAAGTGATACTTCTTTGTAGTAAAGACTTGTATTGCCCACATGCTTGCTTGGCCCAAAAGGGCTTATGCCTTTTCTCCTGAATATACTCAGGATAAAACGCATACGCCCTTTTTGGCCAAGTGCATCATTGTCGATGTTGTGCCCCTCTTCCTGTGCTTTAAAGGTGATTCCAACAATCTCTTGAAATCTGTTTCCTGCTATTCTGCCTCAGTTTCAAGTCCGCCTCGTTGCCTTCCCTCAACACATTTTTGGATGATAGCTGGCCTTTATTACTCTGCCAGTTTGTGAATTGCTCTGCCCCATAGCTCCATTTATTTACTCGTTTTTTGTGAGCTGAACGCAAGTCCAATATTTTGCTTCAGGACCTATACTGGTTCCCGGTGGGTGGCTGAGACATTGGTTAATTCTTCTTCCTCCCAGGAAATAAGAGTGACAGGTGCCCGTCCAAATGCCTAACAGCTACTCTCTCATTGGTTCTCCCTGTTCTCTTTCATCCTTTGCCAAATTGGCAAGCTGAGCGCACCAGGAGTTTAAAGTTGCTGTCTCTCCAAGTTGGGAGATTGATAGTAAAGCAGTTGGAAAGCCAAACTGGAGCACCAGGAGAGGCACTATTCGTTGAGTTTTAGAAACCTTTCGTATTCACAGTGTGTCCATTCTCTAGGTTTCCCATACATGTTATAGCTGTAGTAATATTCCCTTCAACCTTGAGAGTTGGGACCCATGGAATGGGTGCCATGCATTATTGCTTTAAAGGGGCTGTATTTGCTCACCCTATCTCACCAAGCCTCTCAGTCCCATGTGTCCAGCTTTATGTCACATCCAGCTGTCATTTTAGATAGGGTCATTCCAGGTTTCAAAGGAGAACCTGAAGGAACTGTAAAGCATTTCCCTGTTTTTTTGTTTTGTTTTTGAAATTCCTTTTTATAGTGGTTTTGAGCTGATTCTCGCTGCCATTATTATGCCAGTCTAGAAACACTTGATTCTCTTACGGAGACATATCAATACATAGGTTTTAAGATTCTTACTAGTCAGATATATTCCTCTGCGGGAAATATGGGGTTTTGAGTCCCTTTCACTGAGGAAGATGTAGATCTTGTCTATTCCATAGTTGGTTTTTGGAATGGTACCTGTGCTTATATCAAACTCTGGTTTTATGAATTCCCCCACCTCTCCTTCCCCCTTAAGCAGGCATACGAGTGTTTTCTAAATGTGAAACTTTGTTCTCTTTCCTAACTCAGTTCCTGTGTAGCCATGTTTACAGGATCTTCATAAGTGATATCTTATGATAAGCTTCTTTTTCTGTGTGACTTATTTCACTTAGAATCATCGTACCTAAATCCACTCATTTTGCGGCTACTGGTCTTATGACATTGATTTCATGGCTGAGGGATATTCCATCGTAAGTAAGTACCACAATTTTTTTAACCATATTTATATTTCCTGGGATATTTAAGGTGTACCCAAGTTGAGGTTCTTGTGAACAGTGTAGACCTAAATTTTGGGGTGGCTCTGTCTTATTGATTTTCATTTTTCCCAAGGTATATTCCCTACACTGAAAGTGCCCTTGGCTCTGTAGCTCTGTTGTTTACTTGTATTTGGGAACACAATGCACTCCTCCAGAGAGGCAGTTGGCAAATTACATCCCGCCTATCAACATAACAAGGCTCCCTGTTCTCCAGGGCCTGTCTTGCCTTTCTGGTTTTTACCCATTTTGTGTATGTCCCTTTTGACCGGTGGGAAGTGATAGTTCTTTGTAGTGCAGACTTGCATTGCCCACTTGCTTGCTTGGCCAAAAAGGGCGTATGCGTTTTCTCCTGAATATATTCAGGAGAAAACGCATACGCCCTTTTTGGCTAAGTGCATCATTGTCGAAGTTGTGCCCCTCTTCCTGTGCTTTAAAGGTGATTCCAACGTACCTCTTTAATCTGTTTCCTGCTATTCTGCCTCGCTTTCAAGTCCGACTCGTTGCCTCCCCTCAACAAATTGTTGGACGATAGTCGCCCTTTATTACTCTGTCTTTTTGTGAATTGCTGTGCCCCTGAGCTACATTATTTAACTCGTTTATTTGTAAGCTGAACGCAAGTCCAATATTTTGGTTCAGGACCTATACTGGTTTTTGGTGGGTGGCTGAGACTTTGGTTAATTCTTCTTCCTCCAGGGAAATAAGAGTGACATATGCCCGTCCAAATCCCTAACAGCTACTCTCTCATTGGTTCTCCCAAATCCCATTCATCCTCTGCCAAATTGGCAACCTGTGCGAAACAGGAGGTTAAAAGTGCTGTCTCTCTAGGTTCGGAGATTGATAGTAAAGCAGTTGGAAAGTCAAACAGGAGCACCAGGAGGTGGAGTATTCGTTGAGTTTTAGAGATCTTTCGTATTTACAGTGTGTCCATTCTCTAGGTTTCCCATACATGTTATAGCTGTAGTAATATTCCCTTCAACCTGGAGAGTTGGGACCCATGGAATGGGTGCCATGCATTATTGCTTTAAAGGGTCAGCATTTGCTCACCCAATCTCACCAATCCTCTCTGTCCCATGTGTCCAGCCTTATGCCACATCCAGCTGTCATTGTAGATAGGGTCATTCCAGGTTTCATCAGAGACCCTGAAGGAATTGTAAAGAATTTCCCTGTTTTTTTGTTTTTCAAATTCCTTTTTATAGTGGGTTTGAGCTGATTCTCACTGCCATGTTTATGCCAGTCTAGACACACTTGATTCCCTTATGGAGACATATCAATTCATAGGTTTTAAGATTCTTACTAGTCAGATATATTCCTCTGCGGGAAATATTGGGTTTTGAGTCCCTTTCACTGAGGAAGGTGTAGGTCTTGTCTATTCCATACTTGGTTTTTGGAACGGTACCTGTGCTTATATCAAACACTGGTTTTATGCATCACCCCAACTCTCCTTACCCCTTAAGCAGGCATAAGAGTGTTTTCTAAATGTGAGACTCTGTTCTCTTCCCTAACTCAGTTCATATGTAGCCATGTTTACAGGATCATCATAAGTAATATCTTATGATAAGTTTCTTTTTCTGTGTGACTTATTTCACTTAGAATCATCATGCCTGAATCTACTCATTTTGCTGCTACTATTCTTATGTCATTGATTTCATGGCTTAAGGATATTCCTTCGTATGTAAGTACCACAATTTTTTGAACCATTTTTATTTTTCCTGGGATATTTAAGGTGTACCCAAGTTGAGGTTCTTGTAAGCAGTGTAGCCCTAAATTTTGGGTTGGCTTTGTCTTATTGATTTTCAGTTTTCCCAAGGTATATTCCCTAGACTGGAAGTGCCCTTGGCTCTGTAGCTCTGTTGTTTACTTGTTTTAGGGAACACAGTGCAATCCTCCATAGAGGCAGTTGGCAATTTACATCCCGCCCATCAGCATAACAAGGCTCCCTGTTCTCCAGGGCCTGTCTTGCCTTTCTGGTTTTTACCCATTTTGTGCATGTCCCTTTTGACCGGTGGGAAGTGATACTACTTTGTAGTGCAGACTTGCATTGCCCACTTGCTTGCTTGGCGAAGAAGGGCGTAAGCGTTTTCCCCTGAATATATTCAGGCGAAAACACATACGCCCTTTTTGGCCACGTGCATCATTGTCGAAGTTGTGCCCCTCTTCCTGTGCTTTAAAGGCGATTCCAACGTACCTCTTGAAATCTGTTTCCTGCTATTCTGCCTAGCTTTCAAGTCCGCCTCATTGCCTCCCCTCAACAGATTGTTGGACGATAGTTGCCCTTTATTACTCTGCCATTTTGTGAATTGCTCTGCCCCTGAGATACATTATTTACATCGTTTTTTTGTGAGCTGAACGCAAGTCCAATATTTTGGTTCAGGACCTATACTGGTTTTCGTTGGGTGGCTGACACTTTGGTTAATTCTTCTTCCTCCCGGGAAATAAGAGTGACATATGCCCGTCCAAATGCGTAACAGCTACTCTCTCATTGGTTCTCCCTCTTCCCATTCATCCTCTGCCAAATTGGAAACCTGTGCGAAACAGGAGGTTAAAGGTGCTGTCTCTCTAGGTTGGGAGATTGATAGTAAAGCAGTTGGAAAGTCAAACCGGAGCACCAGGAGGGGGAGTATTCTTTGCGTTTTAGAGACCTTTCGTATTCACATTGTGTCCATTCTCTAGGTTTCCCGTACATGTTATAGCTGTAGTAATATTCCCTTCAACCTGGAGAGTTGGGACCCATGGAATGGGTGCCATGCTTTATTGCTTTAAAGGGTCTGCATTTTCTCAACCAATCTCACCAATCCTCTCAGTCCCATGTGTCCAGCCTTATGCCACATCCAGCTGTCATTTTAGATAGGGTCATTCCAGGTTTCATCAGAGACCCTGAAGGAATTGTAAAGAATTTCCCTGTTTTTTTGTTTTCTTTTTGAAATTCCTTTTTATAGTGGGTTTGAGCTGATTCTCGCTGCCATGTTTATGCCAGTCTAGACACACTTGATTCCCTTACGGAGACATATCTATACATAGGTTTTAAGAATCTTACTAGTCAGATATATTCCTCTGCGGGAAATATGGTGTTTTGAGTCCCATTCACTGAGGAAGGTGTAGGTCTTGTCTATTCCATAGGTGGTTTTTGGAACAGTACCTCTGCTTTTATCAAACTCTGGTTTTATGCATCACCCCACCTCTCCTTCCCCCTTAAGCAGGCATAAGAGTGTTTTCTAAATGTGAGACTCTGTTCTCTTTCCTAACTCAGTTTATGTGTAGCCATGTTTACAGGATCTTAAACAAGTGATATATTATGATAAGTTTCTTTTTCTGTGTGACTTATTTCACTTAGAATCATGGTACCTGAATCCTTTCATTTTGCTGCTACTGGTCTTATGACATTGATTTCATGGCTGAGGGATATTCCATCATATGTAAGTACCACAATATTTTGAACAATTTTTACCTTTCCTGGGATACTTAAGGTGTACCCAAGTTGAGTTTCTTGTAAGCAGTGCAGCCCTAAATTTTCGGGTGTCTCGGTCTTATTGATTTTCAGTTTTCCCAAGGTATATTCCCTAGACTGGAAGTGCCCTTGGCTCTGTAGCTCTGTTGATTACTTGTTTTACAGAACACAATGCACTCCTCCAGAGAGGCAGTTGGCAATTTACATCCCGACCATCAGCATAAAAAGGCTCCCAGTTCTCCAATGCCTGTCTTGCCTTTCTGGATTTTATCAATTTTGTGGATGTCCCTTATGACCGATGGGAAGGGATACTTCTTTGTAGTGCAGATTTGCATTGCCCACTTGCTTGCTAGGCCAAATAGGTCGTATGCGTTTTCTCCTGAACATATTCAGGAGAAAACGCATACACCCTTTTTGGCCATGTGCATCATTGTCGAAGTTGTGCCCCTCTTCCTGTGCTTTAAATGTGATTCCAATGTACCGCTTGAAATCTGTTTCCTACTATTCTGCCTCGCTTTCAAGTCCGCCTCGTTGCCTTCCCTCAACAGATTTTTGGAAGGTAGTTGTCCTTTATTACTCTGCCTGTTTGTGAATTGCTGTGCCCCTGGGCTACATTATTTAACTCGTTTTTTCTGAGCTGAACGCAAGTTTAATATTTTGGTTCAGTACCTATACTGGTTCTCGGTGGGTGGCTGAGACTTTGGTTAATTCTTCTTCCTCCCGGGAAATAAGAGTGACATGTGCCCGTCCAAATGCCTAAGAGCTACTCTCTCATTGGTTCTCCCTCTTCCCATTCATCCTCTGCCAAATAGGCAACCTGTGCGAAATAGGAGGTTAAAGTTACTGTCTCTCCAGGGTTGGAGACTGATAGTAAAGCAGTTGGAAAATCAAACCGGAGCCCCTGGACGGGGAGTATTCGTTGAGTTTTAGAGACCTTTCGTATTCACAGTGTGTCCATTCTCTAGGTTTCCCATACATGTTATAGCTGTAGTAATATTCCCTTCAACCAGGAGAGTTGGGACCCATGGAATGGGTGCCATGCATTATTGCTTTAAAGGTTCTGCATTTGCTCACCCAGTGTCACCAATTCTCTCAGTCCCATGTGTCCAGCATTATGCCACATCTAGCTATCATTGTAGATAGGGTCATTCCAGGTTTCATCAGAGACCCTGAAGGAATTGTAAATAATTTTCCTGTTTTTTTGTTTTGTTTTTGAAATTCATTTTTTTAGTGGGTTTGAGCTGATTCTCGCTGCCATGTTTATGCCAGTCTAGACACACATAATTCCCTTATGGAGACATATCAATACATAGTTTTTAAGATTCTTACGAGTCAGATATATTCCTCTGCGGGAAATATGGGGTTTTGACTCCCTTTCACTGAGGAAGGTGTAGGTTTTGTCTATTCCATAGTTGGTTTTTGGAACGGTACCTGTGCTTATATCAAACTCTGGTTTAATGCATCACCGCCCCTCTCCTTCCCCCTTAAGCAGGCATAAGAGTGTTTTCTAAATGTGAGACCCTGTTCTCTTTCCTAACTCAGTTCATGTGTATCCATGTTTACAGGACCTTCATAAGTGATATCTTATGATAAGTTTGTTTTTCTGTGTGACTTATTTCACTTAGAATCATCGTACCTGAATCCACTCATTTTGCTGCTACTGGAATTAAGACATTGATTTCATGGCTGAGGGATATTCCATCGTACGCAAGTACCACAATTTTTTGAACCATTTTTATATTTCCTGGGATATTTAAGATGTACCCAAGTTGAGGTTGTTGTAAGCAGTGAAGCCCTAAATTTGGGGGTGGCTCTGTCTTATTGATTTTCAGTTTTCCCAAGGTATATTCCCTAGACTGGAAGTGTCCTTGGCTCTGTAGCTCTGTTGTTTACTTGTTTTAGGGAACACAGTGCACTCATGCAGAGAGGCAGTTGGCAATTTACATCCAACCCATCAGCATAACAAGGCTCCCTGTTCTCCAGGGCCTGTCTTGCCTTTCTGAATTTTACCCATTTTGTGGATGTCCCTTTTGACCGGTTGGAAGTGATACTTCTTTGTAGTAAAGACTTGTATTGCCCACATGCTTGCTTGGCCCAAAAGGGCTTATGCCTTTTCTCCTGAATATACTCAGGATAAAACGCATACGCCCTTTTTGGCCAAGTGCATCATTGTCGATGTTGTGCCCCTCTTCCTGTGCTTTAAAGGTGATTCCAACAATCTCTTGAAATCTGTTTCCTGCTATTCTGCCTCAGTTTCAAGTCCGCCTCGTTGCCTTCCCTCAACACATTTTTGGATGATAGCTGGCCTTTATTACTCTGCCAGTTTGTGAATTGCTCTGCCCCATAGCTCCATTTATTTACTCGTTTTTTGTGAGCTGAACGCAAGTCCAATATTTTGCTTCAGGACCTATACTGGTTCCCGGTGGGTGGCTGAGACATTGGTTAATTCTTCTTCCTCCCAGGAAATAAGAGTGACAGGTGCCCGTCCAAATGCCTAACAGCTACTCTCTCATTGGTTCTCCCTGTTCTCTTTCATCCTTTGCCAAATTGGCAAGCTGAGCGCACCAGGAGTTTAAAGTTGCTGTCTCTCCAAGTTGGGAGATTGATAGTAAAGCAGTTGGAAAGCCAAACTGGAGCACCAGGAGAGGCACTATTCGTTGAGTTTTAGAAACCTTTCGTATTCACAGTGTGTCCATTCTCTAGGTTTCCCATACATGTTATAGCTGTAGTAATATTCCCTTCAACCTTGAGAGTTGGGACCCATGGAATGGGTGCCATGCATTATTGCTTTAAAGGGGCTGTATTTGCTCACCCTATCTCACCAAGCCTCTCAGTCCCATGTGTCCAGCTTTATGTCACATCCAGCTGTCATTTTAGATAGGGTCATTCCAGGTTTCAAAGGAGAACCTGAAGGAACTGTAAAGCATTTCCCTGTTTTTTTGTTTTGTTTTTGAAATTCCTTTTTATAGTGGTTTTGAGCTGATTCTCGCTGCCATTATTATGCCAGTCTAGAAACACTTGATTCTCTTACGGAGACATATCAATACATAGGTTTTAAGATTCTTACTAGTCAGATATATTCCTCTGCGGGAAATATGGGGTTTTGAGTCCCTTTCACTGAGGAAGATGTAGATCTTGTCTATTCCATAGTTGGTTTTTGGAATGGTACCTGTGCTTATATCAAACTCTGGTTTTATGAATTCCCCCACCTCTCCTTCCCCCTTAAGCAGGCATACGAGTGTTTTCTAAATGTGAAACTTTGTTCTCTTTCCTAACTCAGTTCCTGTGTAGCCATGTTTACAGGATCTTCATAAGTGATATCTTATGATAAGCTTCTTTTTCTGTGTGACTTATTTCACTTAGAATCATCGTACCTAAATCCACTCATTTTGCGGCTACTGGTCTTATGACATTGATTTCATGGCTGAGGGATATTCCATCGTAAGTAAGTACCACAATTTTTTTAACCATATTTATATTTCCTGGGATATTTAAGGTGTACCCAAGTTGAGGTTCTTGTGAACAGTGTAGACCTAAATTTTGGGGTGGCTCTGTCTTATTGATTTTCATTTTTCCCAAGGTATATTCCCTACACTGAAAGTGCCCTTGGCTCTGTAGCTCTGTTGTTTACTTGTATTTGGGAACACAATGCACTCCTCCAGAGAGGCAGTTGGCAAATTACATCCCGCCTATCAACATAACAAGGCTCCCTGTTCTCCAGGGCCTGTCTTGCCTTTCTGGTTTTTACCCATTTTGTGTATGTCCCTTTTGACCGGTGGGAAGTGATAGTTCTTTGTAGTGCAGACTTGCATTGCCCACTTGCTTGCTTGGCCAAAAAGGGCGTATGCGTTTTCTCCTGAATATATTCAGGAGAAAACGCATACGCCCTTTTTGGCTAAGTGCATCATTGTCGAAGTTGTGCCCCTCTTCCTGTGCTTTAAAGGTGATTCCAACGTACCTCTTTAATCTGTTTCCTGCTATTCTGCCTCGCTTTCAAGTCCGACTCGTTGCCTCCCCTCAACAAATTGTTGGACGATAGTCGCCCTTTATTACTCTGTCTTTTTGTGAATTGCTGTGCCCCTGAGCTACATTATTTAACTCGTTTATTTGTAAGCTGAACGCAAGTCCAATATTTTGGTTCAGGACCTATACTGGTTTTCGGTGGGTGGCTGAGACTTTGGTTAATTCTTCTTCCTCCCGGGAAATAAGAGTGACATATGCCCGTCCAAATGCGTAACAGCTACTCTCTCATTGGTTCTCCCTCTTCCCATTCATCCTCTGCCAAATTGGAAACCTGTGCGAAACAGGAGGTTAAAGGTGCTGTCTCTCTAGGTTGGGAGATTGATAGTAAAGTAGTTGGAAAGTCAAACCGGAGCACCAGGAGGGGGAGTATTCTTTGCGTTTTAGAGACCTTTCGTATTCACATTGTGTCCATTCTCTAGGTTTCCCGTACATGTTATAGCTGTAGTAATATTCCCTTCAACCTGGAGAGTTGGGACCCATGGAATGGGTGCCATGCTTTATTGCTTTAAAGGGTCTGCATTTGCTCACCCAATCTCACCAATCCTCTCAGTCCCATGTATCCAGCCTTATGCCACATCCAGCTGTCATTGTAGATAGGGTCATTCCAGGTTTCATCAGAGACCCTGAAGGAATTGTAAAGAATTTCCCTGTTTTTTTGTTTTCTTTTTGAAATTCCTTTTTATAGTGGGTTTGAGCTGATTCTCGCTGCCATGTTTATGCCAGTCTAGACACACTTGATTCCCTTACGGAGACATATCTATACATAGGTTTTAAGAATCTTACTAGTCAGATATATTCCTCTGCGGGAAATATGGTGTTTTGAGTCCCATTCACTGAGGAAGGTGTAGGTCTTGTCTATTCCATAGGTGGTTTTTGGAACAGTACCTCTGCTTTTATCAAACTCTGGTTTTATGCATCACCCCACCTCTCCTTCCCCCTTAAGCAGGCATAAGAGTGTTTTCTAAATGTGAGACTCTGTTCTCTTTCCTAACTCAGTTTATGTGTAGCCATGTTTACAGGATCTTAAACAAGTGATATATTATGATAAGTTTCTTTTTCTGTGTGACTTATTTCACTTAGAATCATGGTACCTGAATCCTTTCATTTTGCTGCTACTGGTCTTATGACATTGATTTCATGGCTGAGGGATATTCCATCATATGTAAGTACCACAATATTTTGAACAATTTTTACCTTTCCTGGGATACTTAAGGTGTACCCAAGTTGAGTTTCTTGTAAGCAGTGCAGCCCTAAATTTTCGGGTGTCTCGGTCTTATTGATTTTCAGTTTTCCCAAGGTATATTCCCTAGACTGGAAGTGCCCTTGGCTCTGTAGCTCTGTTGATTACTTGTTTTACAGAACACAATGCACTCCTCCAGAGAGGCAGTTGGCAATTTACATCCCGACCATCAGCATAAAAAGGCTCCCAGTTCTCCAATGCCTGTCTTGCCTTTCTGGATTTTATCAATTTTGTGGATGTCCCTTATGACCGATGGGAAGGGATACTTCTTTGTAGTGCAGATTTGCATTGCCCACTTGCTTGCTAGGCCAAATAGGTCGTATGCGTTTTCTCCTGAACATATTCAGGAGAAAACGCATACACCCTTTTTGGCCATGTGCATCATTGTCGAAGTTGTGCCCCTCTTCCTGTGCTTTAAATGTGATTCCAATGTACCGCTTGAAATCTGTTTCCTACTATTCTGCCTCGCTTTCAAGTCCGCCTCGTTGCCTTCCCTCAACAGATTTTTGGAAGGTAGTTGTCCTTTATTACTCTGCCTGTTTGTGAATTGCTGTGCCCCTGGGCTACATTATTTAACTCGTTTTTTCTGAGCTGAACGCAAGTTTAATATTTTGGTTCAGTACCTATACTGGTTCTCGGTGGGTGGCTGAGACTTTGGTTAATTCTTCTTCCTCCCGGGAAATAAGAGTGACATGTGCCCGTCCAAATGCCTAAGAGCTACTCTCTCATTGGTTCTCCCTCTTCCCATTCATCCTCTGCCAAATAGGCAACCTGTGCGAAATAGGAGGTTAAAGTTACTGTCTCTCCAGGGTTGGAGACTGATAGTAAAGCAGTTGGAAAATCAAACCGGAGCCCCTGGACGGGGAGTATTCGTTGAGTTTTAGAGACCTTTCGTATTCACAGTGTGTCCATTCTCTAGGTTTCCCATACATGTTATAGCTGTAGTAATATTCCCTTCAACCAGGAGAGTTGGGACCCATGGAATGGGTGCCATGCATTATTGCTTTAAAGGTTCTGCATTTGCTCACCCAGTGTCACCAATTCTCTCAGTCCCATGTGTCCAGCATTATGCCACATCTAGCTATCATTGTAGATAGGGTCATTCCAGGTTTCATCAGAGACCCTGAAGGAATTGTAAATAATTTTCCTGTTTTTTTGTTTTGTTTTTGAAATTCATTTTTTTAGTGGGTTTGAGCTGATTCTCGCTGCCATGTTTATGCCAGTCTAGACACACATAATTCCCTTATGGAGACATATCAATACATAGTTTTTAAGATTCTTACGAGTCAGATATATTCCTCTGCGGGAAATATGGGGTTTTGACTCCCTTTCACTGAGGAAGGTGTAGGTTTTGTCTATTCCATAGTTGGTTTTTGGAACGGTACCTGTGCTTATATCAAACTCTGGTTTAATGCATCACCGCCCCTCTCCTTCCCCCTTAAGCAGGCATAAGAGTGTTTTCTAAATGTGAGACCCTGTTCTCTTTCCTAACTCAGTTCATGTGTATCCATGTTTACAGGACCTTCATAAGTGATATCTTATGATAAGTTTGTTTTTCTGTGTGACTTATTTCACTTAGAATCATCGTACCTGAATCCACTCATTTTGCTGCTACTGGAATTAAGACATTGATTTCATGGCTGAGGGATATTCCATCGTACGCAAGTACCACAATTTTTTGAACCATTTTTATATTTCCTGGGATATTTAAGATGTACCCAAGTTGAGGTTGTTGTAAGCAGTGAAGCCCTAAATTTGGGGGTGGCTCTGTCTTATTGATTTTCAGTTTTCCCAAGGTATATTCCCTAGACTGGAAGTGTCCTTGGCTCTGTAGCTCTGTTGTTTACTTGTTTTAGGGAACACAGTGCACTCATGCAGAGAGGCAGTTGGCAATTTACATCCAACCCATCAGCATAACAAGGCTCCCTGTTCTCCAGGGCCTGTCTTGCCTTTCTGAATTTTACCCATTTTGTGGATGTCCCTTTTGACCGGTTGGAAGTGATACTTCTTTGTAGTAAAGACTTGTATTGCCCACATGCTTGCTTGGCCCAAAAGGGCTTATGCCTTTTCTCCTGAATATACTCAGGATAAAACGCATACGCCCTTTTTGGCCAAGTGCATCATTGTCGATGTTGTGCCCCTCTTCCTGTGCTTTAAAGGTGATTCCAACAATCTCTTGAAATCTGTTTCCTGCTATTCTGCCTCAGTTTCAAGTCCGCCTCGTTGCCTTCCCTCAACACATTTTTGGATGATAGCTGGCCTTTATTACTCTGCCAGTTTGTGAATTGCTCTGCCCCATAGCTCCATTTATTTACTCGTTTTTTGTGAGCTGAACGCAAGTCCAATATTTTGCTTCAGGACCTATACTGGTTCCCGGTGGGTGGCTGAGACATTGGTTAATTCTTCTTCCTCCCAGGAAATAAGAGTGACAGGTGCCCGTCCAAATGCCTAACAGCTACTCTCTCATTGGTTCTCCCTGTTCTCTTTCATCCTTTGCCAAATTGGCAAGCTGAGCGCACCAGGAGTTTAAAGTTGCTGTCTCTCCAAGTTGGGAGATTGATAGTAAAGCAGTTGGAAAGCCAAACTGGAGCACCAGGAGAGGCACTATTCGTTGAGTTTTAGAAACCTTTCGTATTCACAGTGTGTCCATTCTCTAGGTTTCCCATACATGTTATAGCTGTAGTAATATTCCCTTCAACCTTGAGAGTTGGGACCCATGGAATGGGTGCCATGCATTATTGCTTTAAAGGGGCTGTATTTGCTCACCCTATCTCACCAAGCCTCTCAGTCCCATGTGTCCAGCTTTATGTCACATCCAGCTGTCATTTTAGATAGGGTCATTCCAGGTTTCAAAGGAGAACCTGAAGGAACTGTAAAGCATTTCCCTGTTTTTTTGTTTTGTTTTTGAAATTCCTTTTTATAGTGGTTTTGAGCTGATTCTCGCTGCCATTATTATGCCAGTCTAGAAACACTTGATTCTCTTACGGAGACATATCAATACATAGGTTTTAAGATTCTTACTAGTCAGATATATTCCTCTGCGGGAAATATGGGGTTTTGAGTCCCTTTCACTGAGGAAGATGTAGATCTTGTCTATTCCATAGTTGGTTTTTGGAATGGTACCTGTGCTTATATCAAACTCTGGTTTTATGAATTCCCCCACCTCTCCTTCCCCCTTAAGCAGGCATACGAGTGTTTTCTAAATGTGAAACTTTGTTCTCTTTCCTAACTCAGTTCCTGTGTAGCCATGTTTACAGGATCTTCATAAGTGATATCTTATGATAAGCTTCTTTTTCTGTGTGACTTATTTCACTTAGAATCATCGTACCTAAATCCACTCATTTTGCGGCTACTGGTCTTATGACATTGATTTCATGGCTGAGGGATATTCCATCGTAAGTAAGTACCACAATTTTTTTAACCATATTTATATTTCCTGGGATATTTAAGGTGTACCCAAGTTGAGGTTCTTGTGAACAGTGTAGACCTAAATTTTGGGGTGGCTCTGTCTTATTGATTTTCATTTTTCCCAAGGTATATTCCCTACACTGAAAGTGCCCTTGGCTCTGTAGCTCTGTTGTTTACTTGTATTTGGGAACACAATGCACTCCTCCAGAGAGGCAGTTGGCAAATTACATCCCGCCTATCAACATAACAAGGCTCCCTGTTCTCCAGGGCCTGTCTTGCCTTTCTGGTTTTTACCCATTTTGTGTATGTCCCTTTTGACCGGTGGGAAGTGATAGTTCTTTGTAGTGCAGACTTGCATTGCCCACTTGCTTGCTTGGCCAAAAAGGGCGTATGCGTTTTCTCCTGAATATATTCAGGAGAAAACGCATACGCCCTTTTTGGCTAAGTGCATCATTGTCGAAGTTGTGCCCCTCTTCCTGTGCTTTAAAGGTGATTCCAACGTACCTCTTTAATCTGTTTCCTGCTATTCTGCCTCGCTTTCAAGTCCGACTCGTTGCCTCCCCTCAACAAATTGTTGGACGATAGTCGCCCTTTATTACTCTGTCTTTTTGTGAATTGCTGTGCCCCTGAGCTACATTATTTAACTCGTTTATTTGTAAGCTGAACGCAAGTCCAATATTTTGGTTCAGGACCTATACTGGTTTTCGGTGGGTGGCTGAGACTTTGGTTAATTCTTCTTCCTCCCGGGAAATAAGAGTGACATATGCCCGTCCAAATGCGTAACAGCTACTCTCTCATTGGTTCTCCCTCTTCCCATTCATCCTCTGCCAAATTGGAAACCTGTGCGAAACAGGAGGTTAAAGGTGCTGTCTCTCTAGGTTGGGAGATTGATAGTAAAGTAGTTGGAAAGTCAAACCGGAGCACCAGGAGGGGGAGTATTCTTTGCGTTTTAGAGACCTTTCGTATTCACATTGTGTCCATTCTCTAGGTTTCCCGTACATGTTATAGCTGTAGTAATATTCCCTTCAACCTGGAGAGTTGGGACCCATGGAATGGGTGCCATGCTTTATTGCTTTAAAGGGTCTGCATTTGCTCACCCAATCTCACCAATCCTCTCAGTCCCATGTATCCAGCCTTATGCCACATCCAGCTGTCATTGTAGATAGGGTCATTCCAGGTTTCATCAGAGACCCTGAAGGAATTGTAAAGAATTTCCCTGTTTTTTTGTTTTCTTTTTGAAATTCCTTTTTATAGTGGGTTTGAGCTGATTCTCGCTGCCATGTTTATGCCAGTCTAGACACACTTGATTCCCTTACGGAGACATATCTATACATAGGTTTTAAGAATCTTACTAGTCAGATATATTCCTCTGCGGGAAATATGGTGTTTTGAGTCCCATTCACTGAGGAAGGTGTAGGTCTTGTCTATTCCATAGGTGGTTTTTGGAACAGTACCTCTGCTTTTATCAAACTCTGGTTTTATGCATCACCCCACCTCTCCTTCCCCCTTAAGCAGGCATAAGAGTGTTTTCTAAATGTGAGACTCTGTTCTCTTTCCTAACTCAGTTTATGTGTAGCCATGTTTACAGGATCTTAAACAAGTGATATATTATGATAAGTTTCTTTTTCTGTGTGACTTATTTCACTTAGAATCATGGTACCTGAATCCTTTCATTTTGCTGCTACTGGTCTTATGACATTGATTTCATGGCTGAGGGATATTCCATCATATGTAAGTACCACAATATTTTGAACAATTTTTACCTTTCCTGGGATACTTAAGGTGTACCCAAGTTGAGTTTCTTGTAAGCAGTGCAGCCCTAAATTTTCGGGTGTCTCGGTCTTATTGATTTTCAGTTTTCCCAAGGTATATTCCCTAGACTGGAAGTGCCCTTGGCTCTGTAGCTCTGTTGATTACTTGTTTTACAGAACACAATGCACTCCTCCAGAGAGGCAGTTGGCAATTTACATCCCGACCATCAGCATAAAAAGGCTCCCAGTTCTCCAATGCCTGTCTTGCCTTTCTGGATTTTATCAATTTTGTGGATGTCCCTTATGACCGATGGGAAGGGATACTTCTTTGTAGTGCAGATTTGCATTGCCCACTTGCTTGCTAGGCCAAATAGGTCGTATGCGTTTTCTCCTGAACATATTCAGGAGAAAACGCATACGCCCTTTTTGGCCATGTGCATCATTGTCGAAGTTGTGCCCCTCTTCCTGTGCTTTAAATGTGATTCCAATGTACCGCTTGAAATCTGTTTCCTGCTATTCTGCCTCGCTTTCAAGTCCGCCTCGTTGCCTTCCCTCAACAGATTTTTGGAAGGTAGTTGTCCTTTATTACTCTGCCTGTTTGTGAATTGCTGTGCCCCTGGGCTACATTATTTAACTCGTTTTTTCTGAGCTGAACGCAAGTTTAATATTTTGGTTCAGTACCTATACTGGTTCTCGGTGGGTGGCTGAGACTTTGGTTAATTCTTCTTCCTCCCGGGAAATAAGAGTGACATGTGCCCGTCCAAATGCCTAAGAGCTACTCTCTCATTGGTTCTCCCTCTTCCCATTCATCCTCTGCCAAATAGGCAACCTGTGCGAAATAGGAGGTTAAAGTTACTGTCTCTCCAGGGTTGGAGACTGATAGTAAAGCAGTTGGAAAATCAAACCGGAGCCCCTGGACGGGGAGTATTCGTTGAGTTTTAGAGACCTTTCGTATTCACAGTGTGTCCATTCTCTAGGTTTCCCATACATGTTATAGCTGTAGTAATATTCCCTTCAACCAGGAGAGTTGGGACCCATGGAATGGGTGCCATGCATTATTGCTTTAAAGGTTCTGCATTTGCTCACCCAGTGTCACCAATTCTCTCAGTCCCATGTGTCCAGCATTATGCCACATCTAGCTATCATTGTAGATAGGGTCATTCCAGGTTTCATCAGAGACCCTGAAGGAATTGTAAATAATTTTCCTGTTTTTTTGTTTTGTTTTTGAAATTCATTTTTTTAGTGGGTTTGAGCTGATTCTCGCTGCCATGTTTATGCCAGTCTAGACACACATAATTCCCTTATGGAGACATATCAATACATAGTTTTTAAGATTCTTACGAGTCAGATATATTCCTCTGCGGGAAATATGGGGTTTTGACTCCCTTTCACTGAGGAAGGTGTAGGTTTTGTCTATTCCATAGTTGGTTTTTGGAACGGTACCTGTGCTTATATCAAACTCTGGTTTAATGCATCACCGCCCCTCTCCTTCCCCCTTAAGCAGGCATAAGAGTGTTTTCTAAATGTGAGACCCTGTTCTCTTTCCTAACTCAGTTCATGTGTATCCATGTTTACAGGACCTTCATAAGTGATATCTTATGATAAGTTTGTTTTTCTGTGTGACTTATTTCACTTAGAATCATCGTACCTGAATCCACTCATTTTGCTGCTACTGGAATTAAGACATTGATTTCATGGCTGAGGGATATTCCATCGTACGCAAGTACCACAATTTTTTGAACCATTTTTATATTTCCTGGGATATTTAAGATGTACCCAAGTTGAGGTTGTTGTAAGCAGTGAAGCCCTAAATTTGGGGGTGGCTCTGTCTTATTGATTTTCAGTTTTCCCAAGGTATATTCCCTAGACTGGAAGTGTCCTTGGCTCTGTAGCTCTGTTGTTTACTTGTTTTAGGGAACACAGTGCACTCATGCAGAGAGGCAGTTGGCAATTTACATCCAACCCATCAGCATAACAAGGCTCCCTGTTCTCCAGGGCCTGTCTTGCCTTTCTGAATTTTACCCATTTTGTGGATGTCCCTTTTGACCGGTTGGAAGTGATACTTCTTTGTAGTAAAGACTTGTATTGCCCACATGCTTGCTTGGCCCAAAAGGGCTTATGCCTTTTCTCCTGAATATACTCAGGATAAAACGCATACGCCCTTTTTGGCCAAGTGCATCATTGTCGATGTTGTGCCCCTCTTCCTGTGCTTTAAAGGCGATTCCAACAATCTCTTGAAATCTGTTTCCTGCTATTCTGCCTCAGTTTCAAGTCCGCCTCGTTGCCTTCCCTCAACACATTTTTGGATGATAGCTGGCCTTTATTACTCTGCCAGTTTGTGAATTGCTCTGCCCCATAGCTCCATTTATTTACTCGTTTTTTGTGAGCTGAACGCAAGTCCAATATTTTGCTTCAGGACCTATACTGGTTCCCGGTGGGTGGCTGAGACATTGGTTAATTCTTCTTCCTCCCAGGAAATAAGAGTGACAGGTGCCCGTCCAAATGCCTAACAGCTACTCTCTCATTGGTTCTCCCTGTTCTCTTTCATCCTTTGCCAAATTGGCAAGCTGAGCGCACCAGGAGTTTAAAGTTGCTGTCTCTCCAAGTTGGGAGATTGATAGTAAAGCAGTTGGAAAGCCAAACTGGAGCACCAGGAGAGGCACTATTCGTTGAGTTTTAGAAAACTTTCGTATTCACAGTGTGTCCATTCTCTAGGTTTCCCATACATGTTATAGCTGTAGTAATATTCCCTTCAACCTTGAGAGTTGGGACCCATGGAATGGGTGCCATGCATTATTGCTTTAAAGGGGCTGTATTTGCTCACCCTATCTCACCAAGCCTCTCAGTCCCATGTGTCCAGCTTTATGTCACATCCAGCTGTCATTTTAGATAGGGTCATTCCAGGTTTCAAAGGAGAACCTGAAGGAACTGTAAAGCATTTCCCTGTTTTTTTGTTTTGTTTTTGAAATTCCTTTTTATAGTGGTTTTGAGCTGATTCTCGCTGCCATTATTATGCCAGTCTAGAAACACTTGATTCTCTTACGGAGACATATCAATACATAGGTTTTAAGATTCTTACTAGTCAGATATATTCCTCTGCGGGAAATATGGGGTTTTGAGTCCCTTTCACTGAGGAAGATGTAGATCTTGTCTATTCCATAGTTGGTTTTTGGAATGGTACCTGTGCTTATATCAAACTCTGGTTTTATGAATTCCCCCACCTCTCCTTCCCCCTTAAGCAGGCATACGAGTGTTTTCTAAATGTGAAACTTTGTTCTCTTTCCTAACTCAGTTCCTGTGTAGCCATGTTTACAGGATCTTCATAAGTGATATCTTATGATAAGCTTCTTTTTCTGTGTGACTTATTTCACTTAGAATCATCGTACCTAAATCCACTCATTTTGCGGCTACTGGTCTTATGACATTGATTTCATGGCTGAGGGATATTCCATCGTAAGTAAGTACCACAATTTTTTTAACCATATTTATATTTCCTGGGATATTTAAGGTGTACCCAAGTTGAGGTTCTTGTGAACAGTGTAGACCTAAATTTTGGGGTGGCTCTGTCTTATTGATTTTCATTTTTCCCAAGGTATATTCCCTACACTGAAAGTGCCCTTGGCTCTGTAGCTCTGTTGTTTACTTGTATTTGGGAACACAATGCACTCCTCCAGAGAGGCAGTTGGCAAATTACATCCCGCCTATCAACATAACAAGGCTCCCTGTTCTCCAGGGCCTGTCTTGCCTTTCTGGTTTTTACCCATTTTGTGTATGTCCCTTTTGACCGGTGGGAAGTGATAGTTCTTTGTAGTGCAGACTTGCATTGCCCACTTGCTTGCTTGGCCAAAAAGGGCGTATGCGTTTTCTCCTGAATATATTCAGGAGAAAACGCATACGCCCTTTTTGGCTAAGTGCATCATTGTCGAAGTTGTGCCCCTCTTCCTGTGCTTTAAAGGTGATTCCAACGTACCTCTTTAATCTGTTTCCTGCTATTCTGCCTCGCTTTCAAGTCCGACTCGTTGCCTCCCCTCAACAAATTGTTGGACGATAGTCGCCCTTTATTACTCTGTCTTTTTGTGAATTGCTGTGCCCCTGAGCTACATTATTTAACTCGTTTATTTGTAAGCTGAACGCAAGTCCAATATTTTGGTTCAGGACCTATACTGGTTTTCGGTGGGTGGCTGAGACTTTGGTTAATTCTTCTTCCTCCCGGGAAATAAGAGTGACATATGCCGTCCAAATGCGTAACAGCTACTCTCTCATTGGTTCTCCCTCTTCCCATTCATCCTCTGCCAAATTGGAAACCTGTGCGAAACAGGAGGTTAAAGGTGCTGTCTCTCTAGTTTGGGAGATTGATAGTAAAGTAGTTGGAAAGTCAAACCGGAGCACCAGGAGGGGGAGTATTCTTTGCGTTTTAGAGACCTTTCGTATTCACATTGTGTCCATTCTCTAGGTTTCCCGTACATGTTATAGCTGTAGTAATATTCCCTTCAACCTGGAGAGTTGGGACCCATGGAATGGGTGCCATGCTTTATTGCTTTAAAGGGTCTGCATTTGCTCACCCAATCTCACCAATCCTCTCAGTCCCATGTATCCAGCCTTATGCCACATCCAGCTGTCATTGTAGATAGGGTCATTCCAGGTTTCATCAGAGACCCTGAAGGAATTGTAAAGAATTTCCCTGTTTTTTTGTTTTCTTTTTGAAATTCCTTTTTATAGTGGGTTTGAGCTGATTCTCGCTGCCATGTTTATGCCAGTCTAGACACACTTGATTCCCTTACGGAGACATATCTATACATAGGTTTTAAGAATCTTACTAGTCAGATATATTCCTCTGCGGGAAATATGGTGTTTTGAGTCCCATTCACTGAGGAAGGTGTAGGTCTTGTCTATTCCATAGGTGGTTTTTGGAACAGTACCTCTGCTTTTATCAAACTCTGGTTTTATGCATCACCCCACCTCTCCTTCCCCCTTAAGCAGGCATAAGAGTGTTTTCTAAATGTGAGACTCTGTTCTCTTTCCTAACTCAGTTTATGTGTAGCCATGTTTACAGGATCTTAAACAAGTGATATATTATGATAAGTTTCTTTTTCTGTGTGACTTATTTCACTTAGAATCATGGTACCTGAATCCTTTCATTTTGCTGCTACTGGTCTTATGACATTGATTTCATGGCTGAGGGATATTCCATCATATGTAAGTACCACAATATTTTGAACAATTTTTACCTTTCCTGGGATACTTAAGGTGTACCCAAGTTGAGTTTCTTGTAAGCAGTGCAGCCCTAAATTTTCGGGTGTCTCGGTCTTATTGATTTTCAGTTTTCCCAAGGTATATTCCCTAGACTGGAAGTGCCCTTGGCTCTGTAGCTCTGTTGATTACTTGTTTTACAGAACACAATGCACTCCTCCAGAGAGGCAGTTGGCAATTTACATCCCGACCATCAGCATAAAAAGGCTCCCAGTTCTCCAATGCCTGTCTTGCCTTTCTGGATTTTATCAATTTTGTGGATGTCCCTTATGACCGATGGGAAGGGATACTTCTTTGTAGTGCAGATTTGCATTGCCCACTTGCTTGCTAGGCCAAATAGGTCGTATGCGTTTTCTCCTGAACATATTCAGGAGAAAACGCATACGCCCTTTTTGGCCATGTGCATCATTGTCGAAGTTGTGCCCCTCTTCCTGTGCTTTAAATGTGATTCCAATGTACCGCTTGAAATCTGTTTCCTGCTATTCTGCCTCGCTTTCAAGTCCGCCTCGTTGCCTTCCCTCAACAGATTTTTGGAAGGTAGTTGTCCTTTATTACTCTGCCTGTTTGTGAATTGCTGTGCCCCTGGGCTACATTATTTAACTCGTTTTTTCTGAGCTGAACGCAAGTTTAATATTTTGGTTCAGTACCTATACTGGTTCTCGGTGGGTGGCTGAGACTTTGGTTAATTCTTCTTCCTCCCGGGAAATAAGAGTGACATGTGCCCGTCCAAATGCCTAAGAGCTACTCTCTCATTGGTTCTCCCTCTTCCCATTCATCCTCTGCCAAATAGGCAACCTGTGCGAAATAGGAGGTTAAAGTTACTGTCTCTCCAGGGTTGGAGACTGATAGTAAAGCAGTTGGAAAATCAAACCGGAGCCCCTGGACGGGGAGTATTCGTTGAGTTTTAGAGACCTTTCGTATTCACAGTGTGTCCATTCTCTAGGTTTCCCATACATGTTATAGCTGTAGTAATATTCCCTTCAACCAGGAGAGTTGGGACCCATGGAATGGGTGCCATGCATTATTGCTTTAAAGGTTCTGCATTTGCTCACCCAGTGTCACCAATTCTCTCAGTCCCATGTGTCCAGCATTATGCCACATCTAGCTATCATTGTAGATAGGGTCATTCCAGGTTTCATCAGAGACCCTGAAGGAATTGTAAATAATTTTCCTGTTTTTTTGTTTTGTTTTTGAAATTCATTTTTTTAGTGGGTTTGAGCTGATTCTCGCTGCCATGTTTATGCCAGTCTAGACACACATAATTCCCTTATGGAGACATATCAATACATAGTTTTTAAGATTCTTACGAGTCAGATATATTCCTCTGCGGGAAATATGGGGTTTTGACTCCCTTTCACTGAGGAAGGTGTAGGTTTTGTCTATTCCATAGTTGGTTTTTGGAACGGTACCTGTGCTTATATCAAACTCTGGTTTAATGCATCACCGCCCCTCTCCTTCCCCCTTAAGCAGGCATAAGAGTGTTTTCTAAATGTGAGACCCTGTTCTCTTTCCTAACTCAGTTCATGTGTATCCATGTTTACAGGACCTTCATAAGTGATATCTTATGATAAGTTTGTTTTTCTGTGTGACTTATTTCACTTAGAATCATCGTACCTGAATCCACTCATTTTGCTGCTACTGGAATTAAGACATTGATTTCATGGCTGAGGGATATTCCATCGTACGCAAGTACCACAATTTTTTGAACCATTTTTATATTTCCTGGGATATTTAAGATGTACCCAAGTTGAGGTTGTTGTAAGCAGTGAAGCCCTAAATTTGGGGGTGGCTCTGTCTTATTGATTTTCAGTTTTCCCAAGGTATATTCCCTAGACTGGAAGTGTCCTTGGCTCTGTAGCTCTGTTGTTTACTTGTTTTAGGGAACACAGTGCACTCATGCAGAGAGGCAGTTGGCAATTTACATCCAACCCATCAGCATAACAAGGCTCCCTGTTCTCCAGGGCCTGTCTTGCCTTTCTGAATTTTACCCATTTTGTGGATGTCCCTTTTGACCGGTTGGAATTGATACTTCTTTGTAGTAAAGACTTGTATTGCCCACATGCTTGCTTGGCCCAAAAGGGCTTATGCCTTTTCTCCTGAATATACTCAGGATAAAACGCATACGCCCTTTTTGGCCAAGTGCATCATTGTCGATGTTGTGCCCCTCTTCCTGTGCTTTAAAGGCGATTCCAACAATCTCTTGAAATCTGTTTCCTGCTATTCTGCCTCAGTTTCAAGTCCGCCTCGTTGCCTTCCCTCAACACATTTTTGGATGATAGCTGGCCTTTATTACTCTGCCAGTTTGTGAATTGCTCTGCCCCATAGCTCCATTTTTTTACTCGTTTTTTGTGAGCTGAACGCAAGTCCAATATTTTGCTTCAGGACCTATACTGGTTCCCGGTGGGTGGCTGAGACATTGGTTAATTCTTCTTCCTCCCAGGAAATAAGAGTGACAGGTGCCCGTCCAAATGCCTAACAGCTACTCTCTCATTGGTTCTCCCTGTTCTCTTTCATCCTTTGCCAAATTGGCAAGCTGAGCGCACCAGGAGTTTAAAGTTGCTGTCTCTCCAAGTTGGGAGATTGATAGTAAAGCAGTTGGAAAGCCAAACTGGAGCACCAGGAGAGGCACTATTCGTTGAGTTTTAGAAAACTTTCGTATTCACAGTGTGTCCATTCTCTAGGTTTCCCATACATGTTATAGCTGTAGTAATATTCCCTTCAACCTTGAGAGTTGGGGCCCATGGAATGGGTGCCATGCATTATTGCTTTAAAGGGGCTGTATTTGCTCACCCTATCTCACCAAGCCTCTCAGTCCCATGTGTCCAGCTTTATGTCACATCCAGCTGTCATTTTAGATAGGGTCATTCCAGGTTTCAAAGGAGAACCTGAAGGAACTGTAAAGCATTTCCCTGTTTTTTTGTTTTGTTTTTGAAATTCCTTTTTATAGTGGTTTTGAGCTGATTCTCGCTGCCATTATTATGCCAGTCTAGAAACACTTGATTCTCTTACGGAGACATATCAATACATAGGTTTTAAGATTCTTACTAGTCAGATATATTCCTCTGCGGGAAATATGGGGTTTTGAGTCCCTTTCACTGAGGAAGATGTAGATCTTGTCTATTCCATAGTTGGTTTTTGGAATGGTACCTGTGCTTATATCAAACTCTGGTTTTATGAATTCCCCCACCTCTCCTTCCCCCTTAAGCAGGCATACGAGTGTTTTCTAAATGTGAAACTTTGTTCTCTTTCCTAACTCAGTTCCTGTGTAGCCATGTTTACAGGATCTTCATAAGTGATATCTTATGATAAGCTTCTTTTTCTGTGTGACTTATTTCACTTAGAATCATCGTACCTAAATCCACTCATTTTGCGGCTACTGGTCTTATGACATTGATTTCATGGCTGAGGGATATTCCATCGTAAGTAAGTACCACAATTTTTTTAACCATATTTATATTTCCTGGGATATTTAAGGTGTACCCAAGTTGAGGTTCTTGTGAACAGTGTAGACCTAAATTTTGGGGTGGCTCTGTCTTATTGATTTTCATTTTTCCCAAGGTATATTCCCTACACTGAAAGTGCCCTTGGCTCTGTAGCTCTGTTGTTTACTTGTATTTGGGAACACAATGCACTCCTCCAGAGAGGCAGTTGGCAAATTACATCCCGCCTATCAACATAACAAGGCTCCCTGTTCTCCAGGGCCTGTCTTGCCTTTCTGGTTTTTACCCATTTTGTGTATGTCCCTTTTGACCGGTGGGAAGTGATAGTTCTTTGTAGTGCAGACTTGCATTGCCCACTTGCTTGCTTGGCCAAAAAGGGCGTATGCGTTTTCTCCTGAATATATTCAGGAGAAAACGCATACGCCCTTTTTGGCTAAGTGCATCATTGTCGAAGTTGTGCCCCTCTTCCTGTGCTTTAAAGGTGATTCCAACGTACCTCTTTAATCTGTTTCCTGCTATTCTGCCTCGCTTTCAAGTCCGACTCGTTGCCTCCCCTCAACAAATTGTTGGACGATAGTCGCCCTTTATTACTCTGTCTTTTTGTGAATTGCTGTGCCCCTGAGCTACATTATTTAACTCGTTTATTTGTAAGCTGAACGCAAGTCCAATATTTTGGTTCAGGACCTATACTGGTTTTTGGTGGGTGGCTGAGACTTTGGTTAATTCTTCTTCCTCCAGGGAAATAAGAGTGACATATGCCCGTCCAAATCCCTAACAGCTACTCTCTCATTGGTTCTCCCAATTCCCATTCATCCTCTGCCAAATTGGCAACCTGTGCGAAACAGGAGGTTAAAAGTGCTGTCTCTCTAGGTTCGGAGATTGATAGTAAAGCAGTTGGAAAGTCAAACAGGAGCACCAGGAGGTGGAGTATTCGTTGAGTTTTAGAGATCTTTCGTATTTACAGTGTGTCCATTCTCTAGGTTTCCCATACATGTTATAGCTGTAGTAATATTCCCTTCAACCTGGAGAGTTGGGACCCATGGAATGGGTGCCATGCATTATTGCTTTAAAGGGTCAGCATTTGCTCACCCAATCTCACCAATCCTCTCTGTCCCATGTGTCCAGCCTTATGCCACATCCAGCTGTCATTGTAGATAGGGTCATTCCAGGTTTCATCAGAGACCCTGAAGGAATTGTAAAGAATTTCCCTGTTTTTTTGTTTTTGAAATTCCTTTTTATAGTGGGTTTGAGCTGATTCTCACTGCCATGTTTATGCCAGTCTAGACACACTTGATTCCCTTATGGAGACATATCAATTCATAGGTTTTAAGATTCTTACTAGTCAGATATATTCCTCTGCGGGAAATATTGGGTTTTGAGTCCCTTTCACTGAGGAAGGTGTAGGTCTTGTCTATTCCATACTTGGTTTTTGGAACGGTACCTGTGCTTATATCAAACACTGGTTTTATGCATCACCCCAACTCTCCTTACCCCTTAAGCAGGCATAAGAGTGTTTTCTAAATGTGAGACTCTGTTCTCTTCCCTAACTCAGTTCATATGTAGCCATGTTTACAGGATCATCATAAGTAATATCTTATGATAAGTTTCTTTTTCTGTGTGACTTATTTCACTTAGAATCATCATGCCTGAATCTACTCATTTTGCTGCTACTATTCTTATGTCATTGATTTCATGGCTTAAGGATATTCCTTCGTATGTAAGTACCACAATTTTTTGAACCATTTTTATTTTTCCTGGGATATTTAAGGTGTACCCAAGTTGAGGTTCTTGTAAGCAGTGTAGCCCTAAATTTTGGGTTGGCTTTGTCTTATTGATTTTCAGTTTTCCCAAGGTATATTCCCTAGACTGGAAGTGCCCTTGGCTCTGTAGCTCTGTTGTTTACTTGTTTTAGGGAACACAGTGCAATCCTCCATAGAGGCAGTTGGCAATTTACATCCCGCCCATCAGCATAACAAGGCTCCCTGTTCTCCAGGGCCTGTCTTGCCTTTCTGGTTTTTACCCATTTTGTGCATGTCCCTTTTGACCGGTGGGAAGTGATACTACTTTGTAGTGCAGACTTGCATTGCCCACTTGCTTGCTTGGCGAAAAAGGGCATAAGCGTTTTCCCCTGAATATATTCAGGCGAAAACACATACGCCCTTTTTGGCCACGTGCATCATTGTCGAAGTTGTGCCCCTCTTCCTGTGCTTTAAAGGCGATTCCAACAATCTCTTGAAATCTGTTTCCTGCTATTCTGCCTCAGTTTCAAGTCCGCCTCGTTGCCTTCCCTCAACACATTTTTGGATGATAGCTGGCCTTTATTACTCTGCCAGTTTGTGAATTGCTCTGCCCCATAGCTCCATTTTTTTACTCGTTTTTTTGTGAGCTGAACGCAAGTCCAATATTTTGCTTCAGGACCTATACTGGTTCCCGGTGGGTGGCTGAGACATTGGTTAATTCTTCTTCCTCCCAGGAAATAAGAGTGACAGGTGCCCGTCCAAATGCCTAACAGCTACTCTCTCATTGGTTCTCCCTGTTCTCTTTCATCCTTTGCCAAATTGGCAAACTGAGCGCACCAGGAGTTTAAAGTTGCTGTCTCTCCAAGTTGGGAGATTGATAGTAAAGCAGTTGGAAAGCCAAACTGGAGCACCAGGAGAGGCACTATTCGTTGAGTTTTAGAAAACTTTCGTATTCACAGTGTGTCCATTCTCTAGGTTTCCCATACATGTTATAGCTGTAGTAATATTCCCTTCAACCTTGAGAGTTGGGGCCCATGGAATGGGTGCCATGCATTATTGCTTTAAAGGGGCTGTATTTGCTCACCCTATCTCACCAAGCCTCTCAGTCCCATGTGTCCAGCTTTATGTCACATCCAGCTGTCATTTTAGATAGGGTCATTCCAGGTTTCAAAGGAGAACCTGAAGGAACTGTAAAGCATTTCCCTGTTTTTTTGTTTTGTTTTTGAAATTCCTTTTTATAGTGGTTTTGAGCTGATTCTCGCTGCCATTATTATGCCAGTCTAGAAACACTTGATTCTCTTACGGAGACATATCAATACATAGGTTTTAAGATTCTTACTAGTCAGATATATTCCTCTGCGGGAAATATGGGGTTTTGAGTCCCTTTCACTGAGGAAGATGTAGATCTTGTCTATTCCATAGTTGGTTTTTGGAATGGTACCTGTGCTTATATCAAACTCTGGTTTTATGAATTCCCCCACCTCTCCTTCCCCCTTAAGCAGGCATACGAGTGTTTTCTAAATGTGAAACTTTGTTCTCTTTCCTAACTCAGTTCCTGTGTAGCCATGTTTACAGGATCTTCATAAGTGATATCTTATGATAAGCTTCTTTTTCTGTGTGACTTATTTCACTTAGAATCATCGTACCTAAATCCACTCATTTTGCGGCTACTGGTCTTATGACATTGATTTCATGGCTGAGGGATATTCCATCGTAAGTAAGTACCACAATTTTTTTAACCATATTTATATTTCCTGGGATATTTAAGGTGTACCCAAGTTGAGGTTCTTGTGAACAGTGTAGACCTAAATTTTGGGGTGGCTCTGTCTTATTGATTTTCATTTTTCCCAAGGTATATTCCCTACACTGAAAGTGCCCTTGGCTCTGTAGCTCTGTTGTTTACTTGTATTTGGGAACACAATGCACTCCTCCAGAGAGGCAGTTGGCAAATTACATCCCGCCTATCAACATAACAAGGCTCCCTGTTCTCCAGGGCCTGTCTTGCCTTTCTGGTTTTTACCCATTTTGTGTATGTCCCTTTTGACCGGTGGGAAGTGATAGTTCTTTGTAGTGCAGACTTGCATTGCCCACTTGCTTGCTTGGCCAAAAAGGGCGTATGCGTTTTCTCCTGAATATATTCAGGAGAAAACGCATACGCCCTTTTTGGCTAAGTGCATCATTGTCGAAGTTGTGCCCCTCTTCCTGTGCTTTAAAGGTGATTCCAACGTACCTCTTTAATCTGTTTCCTGCTATTCTGCCTCGCTTTCAAGTCCGACTCGTTGCCTCCCCTCAACAAATTGTTGGACGATAGTCGCCCTTTATTACTCTGTCTTTTTGTGAATTGCTGTGCCCCTGAGCTACATTATTTAACTCGTTTATTTGTAAGCTGAACGCAAGTCCAATATTTTGGTTCAGGACCTATACTGGTTTTTGGTGGGTGGCTGAGACTTTGGTTAATTCTTCTTCCTCCAGGGAAATAAGAGTGACATATGCCCGTCCAAATCCCTAACAGCTACTCTCTCATTGGTTCTCCCAATTCCCATTCATCCTCTGCCAAATTGGCAACCTGTGCGAAACAGGAGGTTAAAAGTGCTGTCTCTCTAGGTTCGGAGATTGATAGTAAAGCAGTTGGAAAGTCAAACAGGAGCACCAGGAGGTGGAGTATTCGTTGAGTTTTAGAGATCTTTCGTATTTACAGTGTGTCCATTCTCTAGGTTTCCCATACATGTTATAGCTGTAGTAATATTCCCTTCAACCTGGAGAGTTGGGACCCATGGAATGGGTGCCATGCATTATTGCTTTAAAGGGTCAGCATTTGCTCACCCAATCTCACCAATCCTCTCTGTCCCATGTGTCCAGCCTTATGCCACATCCAGCTGTCATTGTAGATAGGGTCATTCCAGGTTTCATCAGAGACCCTGAAGGAATTGTAAAGAATTTCCCTGTTTTTTTGTTTTTGAAATTCCTTTTTATAGTGGGTTTGAGCTGATTCTCACTGCCATGTTTATGCCAGTCTAGACACACTTGATTCCCTTATGGAGACATATCAATTCATAGGTTTTAAGATTCTTACTAGTCAGATATATTCCTCTGCGGGAAATATTGGGTTTTGAGTCCCTTTCACTGAGGAAGGTGTAGGTCTTGTCTATTCCATACTTGGTTTTTGGAACGGTACCTGTGCTTATATCAAACACTGGTTTTATGCATCACCCCAACTCTCCTTACCCCTTAAGCAGGCATAAGAGTGTTTTCTAAATGTGAGACTCTGTTCTCTTCCCTAACTCAGTTCATATGTAGCCATGTTTACAGGATCATCATAAGTAATATCTTATGATAAGTTTCTTTTTCTGTGTGACTTATTTCACTTAGAATCATCATGCCTGAATCTACTCATTTTGCTGCTACTATTCTTATGTCATTGATTTCATGGCTTAAGGATATTCCTTCGTATGTAAGTACCACAATTTTTTGAACCATTTTTATTTTTCCTGGGATATTTAAGGTGTACCCAAGTTGAGGTTCTTGTAAGCAGTGTAGCCCTAAATTTTGGGTTGGCTTTGTCTTATTGATTTTCAGTTTTCCCAAGGTATATTCCCTAGACTGGAAGTGCCCTTGGCTCTGTAGCTCTGTTGTTTACTTGTTTTAGGGAACACAGTGCAATCCTCCATAGAGGCAGTTGGCAATTTACATCCCGCCCATCAGCATAACAAGGCTCCCTGTTCTCCAGGGCCTGTCTTGCCTTTCTGGTTTTTACCCATTTTGTGCATGTCCCTTTTGACCGGTGGGAAGTGATACTACTTTGTAGTGCAGACTTGCATTGCCCACTTGCTTGCTTGGCGAAGAAGGGCGTAAGCGTTTTCCCCTGAATATATTCAGGCGAAAACACATACGCCCTTTTTGGCCACGTGCATCATTGTCGAAGTTGTGCCCCTCTTCCTGTGCTTTAAAGGCGATTCCAACGTACCTCTTGAAATCTGTTTCCTGCTATTCTGCCTAGCTTTCAAGTCCGCCTCATTGCCTCCCCTCAACAGATTGTTGGACGATAGTTGCCCTTTATTACTCTGCCATTTTGTGAATTGCTCTGCCCCTGAGATACATTATTTACATCGTTTTTTTGTGAGCTGAACGCAAGTCCAATATTTTGGTTCAGGACCTATACTGGTTTTCGTTGGGTGGCTGACACTTTGGTTAATTCTTCTTCCTCCCGGGAAATAAGAGTGACATATGCCCGTCCAAATGCGTAACAGCTACTCTCTCATTGGTTCTCCCTCTTCCCATTCATCCTCTGCCAAATTGGAAACCTGTGCGAAACAGGAGGTTAAAGGTGCTGTCTCTCTAGGTTGGGAGATTGATAGTAAAGCAGTTGGAAAGTCAAACCGGAGCACCAGGAGGGGGAGTATTCTTTGCGTTTTAGAGACCTTTCGTATTCACATTGTGTCCATTCTCTAGGTTTCCCGTACATGTTATAGCTGTAGTAATATTCCCTTCAACCTGGAGAGTTGGGACCCATGGAATGGGTGCCATGCTTTATTGCTTTAAAGGGTCTGCATTTTCTCAACCAATCTCACCAATCCTCTCAGTCCCATGTGTCCAGCCTTATGCCACATCCAGCTGTCATTTTAGATAGGGTCATTCCAGGTTTCATCAGAGACCCTGAAGGAATTGTAAAGAATTTCCCTGTTTTTTTGTTTTCTTTTTGAAATTCCTTTTTATAGTGGGTTTGAGCTGATTCTCGCTGCCATGTTTATGCCAGTCTAGACACACTTGATTCCCTTACGGAGACATATCTATACATAGGTTTTAAGAATCTTACTAGTCAGATATATTCCTCTGCGGGAAATATGGTGTTTTGAGTCCCATTCACTGAGGAAGGTGTAGGTCTTGTCTATTCCATAGGTGGTTTTTGGAACAGTACCTCTGCTTTTATCAAACTCTGGTTTTATGCATCACCCCACCTCACCTTCCCCCTTAAGCAGGCATAAGAGTGTTTTCTAAATGTGAGACTCTGTTCTCTTTCCTAACTCAGTTTATGTGTAGCCATGTTTACAGGATCTTAAACAAGTGATATATTATGATAAGTTTCTTTTTCTGTGTGACTTATTTCACTTAGAATCATGGTACCTGAATCCTTTCATTTTGCTGCTACTGGTCTTATGACATTGATTTCATGGCTGAGGGATATTCCATCATATGTAAGTACCACAATATTTTGAACAATTTTTACCTTTCCTGGGATACTTAAGGTGTACCCAAGTTGAGTTTCTTGTAAGCAGTGCAGCCCTAAATTTTCGGGTGTCTCGGTCTTATTGATTTTCAGTTTTCCCAAGGTATATTCCCTAGACTGGAAGTGCCCTTGGCTCTGTAGCTCTGTTGATTACTTGTTTTACAGAACACAATGCACTCCTCCAGAGAGGCAGTTGGCAATTTACATCCCGACCATCAGCATAAAAAGGCTCCCAGTTCTCCAATGCCTGTCTTGCCTTTCTGGATTTTATCAATTTTGTGGATGTCCCTTATGACCGATGGGAAGGGATACTTCTTTGTAGTGCAGATTTGCATTGCCCACTTGCTTGCTAGGCCAAATAGGTCGTATGCGTTTTCTCCTGAACATATTCAGGAGAAAACGCATACGCCCTTTTTGGCCATGTGCATCATTGTCGAAGTTGTGCCCCTCTTCCTGTGCTTTAAATGTGATTCCAATGTACCGCTTGAAATCTGTTTCCTGCTATTCTGCCTCGCTTTCAAGTCCGCCTCGTTGCCTTCCCTCAACAGATTTTTGGAAGGTAGTTGTCCTTTATTACTCTGCCTGTTTGTGAATTGCTGTGCCCCTGGGCTACATTATTTAACTCGTTTTTTCTGAGCTGAACGCAAGTTTAATATTTTGGTTCAGTACCTATACTGGTTCTCGGTGGGTGGCTGAGACTTTGGTTAATTCTTCTTCCTCCCGGGAAATAAGAGTGACATGTGCCCGTCCAAATGCCTAAGAGCTACTCTCTCATTGGTTCTCCCTCTTCCCATTCATCCTCTGCCAAATAGGCAACCTGTGCGAAATAGGAGGTTAAAGTTACTGTCTCTCCAGGGTTGGAGACTGATAGTAAAGCAGTTGGAAAATCAAACCGGAGCCCCTGGACGGGGAGTATTCGTTGAGTTTTAGAGACCTTTCGTATTCACAGTGTGTCCATTCTCTAGGTTTCCCATACATGTTATAGCTGTAGTAATATTCCCTTCAACCAGGAGAGTTGGGACCCATGGAATGGGTGCCATGCATTATTGCTTTAAAGGTTCTGCATTTGCTCACCCAGTGTCACCAATTCTCTCAGTCCCATGTGTCCAGCATTATGCCACATCTAGCTATCATTGTAGATAGGGTCATTCCAGGTTTCATCAGAGACCCTGAAGGAATTGTAAATAATTTTCCTGTTTTTTTGTTTTGTTTTTGAAATTCATTTTTTTAGTGGGTTTGAGCTGATTCTCGCTGCCATGTTTATGCCAGTCTAGACACACATAATTCCCTTATGGAGACATATCAATACATAGTTTTTAAGATTCTTACGAGTCAGATATATTCCTCTGCGGGAAATATGGGGTTTTGACTCCCTTTCACTGAGGAAGGTGTAGGTTTTGTCTATTCCATAGTTGGTTTTTGGAACGGTACCTGTGCTTATATCAAACTCTGGTTTAATGCATCACCGCCCCTCTCCTTCCCCCTTAAGCAGGCATAAGAGTGTTTTCTAAATGTGAGACCCTGTTCTCTTTCCTAACTCAGTTCATGTGTATCCATGTTTACAGGACCTTCATAAGTGATATCTTATGATAAGTTTGTTTTTCTGTGTGACTTATTTCACTTAGAATCATCGTACCTGAATCCACTCATTTTGCTGCTACTGGAATTAAGACATTGATTTCATGGCTGAGGGATATTCCATCGTACGCAAGTACCACAATTTTTTGAACCATTTTTATATTTCCTGGGATATTTAAGATGTACCCAAGTTGAGGTTGTTGTAAGCAGTGAAGCCCTAAATTTGGGGGTGGCTCTGTCTTATTGATTTTCAGTTTTCCCAAGGTATATTCCCTAGACTGGAAGTGTCCTTGGCTCAGTAGCTCTGTTGTTTACTTGTTTTAGGGAACACAGTGCACTCATGCAGAGAGGCAGTTGGCAATTTACATCCAACCCATCAGCATAACAAGGCTCCCTGTTCTCCAGGGCCTGTCTTGCCTTTCTGAATTTTACCCATTTTGTGGATGTCCCTTTTGACCGGTTGGAAGTGATACTTCTTTGTAGTAAAGACTTGTATTGCCCACATGCTTGCTTGGCCCAAAAGGGCTTATGCCTTTTCTCCTGAATATACTCAGGATAAAACGCATACGCCCTTTTTGGCCAAGTGCATCATTGTCGATGTTGTGCCCCTCTTCCTGTGCTTTAAAGGCGATTCCAACAATCTCTTGAAATCTGTTTCCTGCTATTCTGCCTCAGTTTCAAGTCCGCCTCGTTGCCTTCCCTCAACACATTTTTGGATGATAGCTGGCCTTTATTACTCTGCCAGTTTGTGAATTGCTCTGCCCCATAGCTCCATTTTTTTACTCGTTTTTTGTGAGCTGAACGCAAGTCCAATATTTTGCTTCAGGACCTATACTGGTTCCCGGTGGGTGGCTGAGACATTGGTTAATTCTTCTTCCTCCCAGGAAATAAGAGTGACAGGTGCCCGTCCAAATGCCTAACAGCTACTCTCTCATTGGTTCTCCCTGTTCTCTTTCATCCTTTGCCAAATTGGCAAGCTGAGCGCACCAGGAGTTTAAAGTTGCTGTCTCTCCAAGTTGGGAGATTGATAGTAAAGCAGTTGGAAAGCCAAACTGGAGCACCAGGAGAGGCACTATTCGTTGAGTTTTAGAAACCTTTCGTATTCACAGTGTGTCCATTCTCTAGGTTTCCCATACATGTTATAGCTGTAGTAATATTCCCTTCAACCTTGAGAGTTGGGACCCATGGAATGGGTGCCATGCATTATTGCTTTAAAGGGGCTGTATTTGCTCACCCTATCTCACCAAGCCTCTCAGTCCCATGTGTCCAGCTTTATGTCACATCCAGCTGTCATTTTAGATAGGGTCATTCCAGGTTTCAAAGGAGAACCTGAAGGAACTGTAAAGCATTTCCCTGTTTTTTTGTTTTGTTTTTGAAATTCCTTTTTATAGTGGTTTTGAGCTGATTCTCGCTGCCATTATTATGCCAGTCTAGAAACACTTGATTCTCTTACGGAGACATATCAATACATAGGTTTTAAGATTCTTACTAGTCAGATATATTCCTCTGCGGGAAATATGGGGTTTTGAGTCCCTTTCACTGAGGAAGATGTAGATCTTGTCTATTCCATAGTTGGTTTTTGGAATGGTACCTGTGCTTATATCAAACTCTGGTTTTATGAATTCCCCCACCTCTCCTTCCCCCTTAAGCAGGCATACGAGTGTTTTCTAAATGTGAAACTTTGTTCTCTTTCCTAACTCAGTTCCTGTGTAGCCATGTTTACAGGATCTTCATAAGTGATATCTTATGATAAGCTTCTTTTTCTGTGTGACTTATTTCACTTAGAATCATCGTACCTAAATCCACTCATTTTGCGGCTACTGGTCTTATGACATTGATTTCATGGCTGAGGGATATTCCATCGTAAGTAAGTACCACAATTTTTTTAACCATATTTATATTTCCTGGGATATTTAAGGTGTACCCAAGTTGAGGTTCTTGTGAACAGTGTAGACCTAAATTTTGGGGTGGCTCTGTCTTATTGATTTTCATTTTTCCCAAGGTATATTCCCTACACTGAAAGTGCCCTTGGCTCTGTAGCTCTGTTGTTTACTTGTATTTGGGAACACAATGCACTCCTCCAGAGAGGCAGTTGGCAAATTACATCCCGCCTATCAACATAACAAGGCTCCCTGTTCTCCAGGGCCTGTCTTGCCTTTCTGGTTTTTACCCATTTTGTGTATGTCCCTTTTGACCGGTGGGAAGTGATAGTTCTTTGTAGTGCAGACTTGCATTGCCCACTTGCTTGCTTGGCCAAAAAGGGCGTATGCGTTTTCTCCTGAATATATTCAGGAGAAAACGCATACGCCCTTTTTGGCTAAGTGCATCATTGTCGAAGTTGTGCCCCTCTTCCTGTGCTTTAAAGGTGATTCCAACGTACCTCTTTAATCTGTTTCCTGCTATTCTGCCTCGCTTTCAAGTCCGACTCGTTGCCTCCCCTCAACAAATTGTTGGACGATAGTCGCCCTTTATTACTCTGTCTTTTTGTGAATTGCTGTGCCCCTGAGCTACATTATTTAACTCGTTTATTTGTAAGCTGAACGCAAGTCCAATATTTTGGTTCAGGACCTATACTGGTTTTTGGTGGGTGGCTGAGACTTTGGTTAATTCTTCTTCCTCCAGGGAAATAAGAGTGACATATGCCCGTCCAAATCCCTAACAGCTACTCTCTCATTGGTTCTCCCAATTCCCATTCATCCTCTGCCAAATTGGCAACCTGTGTGAAACAGGAGGTTAAAAGTGCTGTCTCTCTAGGTTCGGAGATTGATAGTAAAGCAGTTGGAAAGTCAAACAGGAGCACCAGGAGGTGGAGTATTCGTTGAGTTTTAGAGATCTTTCGTATTTACAGTGTGTCCATTCTCTAGGTTTCCCATACATGTTATAGCTGTAGTAATATTCCCTTCAACCTGGAGAGTTGGGACCCATGGAATGGGTGCCATGCATTATTGCTTTAAAGGGTCAGCATTTGCTCACCCAATCTCACCAATCCTCTCAGTCCCATGTATCCAGCCTTATGCCACATCCAGCTGTCATTGTAGATAGGGTCATTCCAGGTTTCATCAGAGACCCTGAAGGAATTGTAAAGAATTTCCCTGTTTTTTTGTTTTTCAAATTCCTTTTTATAGTGGGTTTGAGCTGATTCTCACTGCCATGTTTATGCCAGTCTAGACACACTTGATTCCCTTATGGAGACATATCAATTCATAGGTTTTAAGATTCTTACTAGTCAGATATATTCCTCTGTGGGAAATATTGGGTTTTGAGTCCCTTTCACTGAGGAAGGTGTAGGTCTTGTCTATTCCATACTTGGTTTTTGGAACGGTACCTGTGCTCATATCAAACACTGGTTTTATGCATCACCCCAATTCTCCTTACCCCTTAAGCAGGCATAAGAGTGTTTTCTAAATGTGAGACTCTGTTCTCTTCCCTAACTCAGTTCATATGTAGCCATGTTTACAGGATCATCATAAGTAATATCTTATGATAAGTTTCTTTTTCTGTGTGACTTATTTCACTTAGAATCATCATGCCTGAATCTACTCATTTTGCTGCTACTATTCTTATGTCATTGATTTCATGGCTTAAGGATATTCCTTCTTATGTAAGTACCACAATTTTTTGAACCATTTTTATTTTTCCTGGGATATTTAAGGTGTACCCAAGTTGAGGTTCTTGTAAGCAGTGTAGCCCTAAATTTTGGGTTGGCTTTGTCTTATTGATTTTCAGTTTTCCCAAGGTATATTCCCTAGACTGGAAGTGCCCTTGGCTCTGTAGCTCTGTTGTTTACTTGTTTTAGGGAACACAGTGCAATCCTCCATAGAGGCAGTTGGCAATTTACATCCCGCCCATCAGCATAACAAGGCTCCCTGTTCTCCAGGGCCTGTCTTGCCTTTCTGGTTTTTACCCATTTTGTGCATGTCCCTTTTGACCGGTGGGAAGTGATACTACTTTGTAGTGCAGACTTGCATTGCCCACTTGCTTGCTTGGCGAAAAAGGGCGTAAGCGTTTTCCCCTGAATATATTCAGGCGAAAACACATACGCCCTTTTTGGCCACGTGCATCATTGTCGAAGTTGTGCCCCTCTTCCTGTGCTTTAAAGGCGATTCCAACGTACCTCTTGAAATCTGTTTCCTGCTATTCTGCCTAGCTTTCAAGTCCGCCTCATTGCCTCCCCTCAACAGATTGTTGGACGATAGTTGCCCTTTATTACTCTGCCATTTTGTGAATTGCTCTGCCCCTGAGATACATTATTTACATCGTTTTTTTGTGAGCTGAACGCAAGTCCAATATTTTGGTTCAGGACCTATACTGGTTTTCGTTGGGTGGCTGACACTTTGGTTAATTCTTCTTCCTCCCGGGAAATAAGAGTGACATATGCCCGTCCAAATGCGTAACAGCTACTTTCTCATTGGTTCTCCCTCTTCCCATTCATCCTCTGCCAAATTGGAAACCTGTGCGAAACAGGAGGTTAAAGGTGCTGTCTCTCTAGGTTGGGAGATTGATAGTAAAGCAGTTGGAAAGTCAAACCGGAGCACCAGGAGGGGGAGTATTCTTTGCGTTTTAGAGACCTTTCGTATTCACATTGTGTCCATTCTCTAGGTTTCCCGTACATGTTATAGCTGTAGTAATATTCCCTTCAACCTGGAGAGTTGGGACCCATGGAATGGGTGCCATGCTTTTTTGCTTTAAAGGGTCTGCATTTTCTCAACCAATCTCACCAATCCTCTCAGTCCCATGTGTCCAGCCTTATGCCACATCCAGCTGTCATTTTAGATAGGGTCATTCCAGGTTTCATCAGAGACCCTGAAGGAATTGTAAAGAATTTCCCTGTTTTTTTGTTTTCTTTTTGAAATTCCTTTTTATAGTGGGTTTGAGCTGATTCTCGCTGCCATGTTTATGCCAGTCTAGACACACTTGATTCCCTTACGGAGACATATCTATACATAGGTTTTAAGAATCTTACTAGTCAGATATATTCCTCTGCGGGAAATATGGTGTTTTGAGTCCCATTCACTGAGGAAGGTGTAGGTCTTGTCTATTCCATAGGTGGTTTTTGGAACAGTACCTCTGCTTTTATCAAACTCTGGTTTTATGCATCACCCCACCTCTCCTTCCCCCTTAAGCAGGCATAAGAGTGTTTTCTAAATGTGAGACTCTGTTCTCTTTCCTAACTCAGTTTATGTGTAGCCATGTTTACAGGATCTTAAACAAGTGATATATTATGATAAGTTTCTTTTTCTGTGTGACTTATTTCACTTAGAATCATGGTACCTGAATCCTTTCATTTTGCTGCTACTGGTCTTATGACATTGATTTCATGGCTGAGGGATATTCCATCATATGTAAGTACCACAATATTTTGAACAATTTTTACCTTTCCTGGGATACTTAAGGTGTACCCAAGTTGAGTTTCTTGTAAGCAGTGCAGCCCTAAATTTTCGGGTGTCTCGGTCTTATTGATTTTCAGTTTTCCCAAGGTATATTCCCTAGACTGGAAGTGCCCTTGGCTCTGTAGCTCTGTTGATTACTTGTTTTACAGAACACAATGCACTCCTCCAGAGAGGCAGTTGGCAATTTACATCCCGACCATCAGCATAAAAAGGCTCCCAGTTCTCCAATGCCTGTCTTGCCTTTCTGGATTTTATCAATTTTGTGGATGTCCCTTATGACCGATGGGAAGGGATACTTCTTTGTAGTGCAGATTTGCATTGCCCACTTGCTTGCTAGGCCAAATAGGTCGTATGCGTTTTCTCCTGAACATATTCAGGAGAAAACGCATACGCCCTTTTTGGCCATGTGCATCATTGTCGAAGTTGTGCCCCTCTTCCTGTGCTTTAAATGTGATTCCAATGTACCGCTTGAAATCTGTTTCCTGCTATTCTGCCTCGCTTTCAAGTCCGCCTCGTTGCCTTCCCTCAACAGATTTTTGGAAGGTAGTTGTCCTTTATTACTCTGCCTGTTTGTGAATTGCTGTGCCCCTGGGCTACATTATTTAACTCGTTTTTTCTGAGCTGAACGCAAGTTTAATATTTTGGTTCAGTACCTATACTGGTTCTCGGTGGGTGGCTGAGACTTTGGTTAATTCTTCTTCCTCCCGGGAAATAAGAGTGACATGTGCCCGTCCAAATGCCTAAGAGCTACTCTCTCATTGGTTCTCCCTCTTCCCATTCATCCTCTGCCAAATAGGCAACCTGTGCGAAATAGGAGGTTAAAGTTACTGTCTCTCCAGGGTTGGAGACTGATAGTAAAGCAGTTGGAAAATCAAACCGGAGCCCCTGGACGGGGAGTATTCGTTGAGTTTTAGAGACCTTTCGTATTCACAGTGTGTCCATTCTCTAGGTTTCCCATACATGTTATAGCTGTAGTAATATTGCCTTCAACCAGGAGAGTTGGGACCCATGGAATGGGTGCCATGCATTATTGCTTTAAAGGTTCTGCATTTGCTCACCCAGTGTCACCAATTCTCTCAGTCCCATGTGTCCAGCATTATGCCACATCTAGCTATCATTGTAGATAGGGTCATTCCAGGTTTCATCAGAGACCCTGAAGGAATTGTAAATAATTTTCCTGTTTTTTTGTTTTGTTTTTGAAATTCATTTTTTTAGTGGGTTTGAGCTGATTCTCGCTGCCATGTTTATGCCAGTCTAGACACACATAATTCCCTTATGGAGACATATCAATACATAGTTTTTAAGATTCTTACGAGTCAGATATATTCCTCTGCGGGAAATATGGGGTTTTGACTCCCTTTCACTGAGGAAGGTGTAGGTTTTGTCTATTCCATAGTTGGTTTTTGGAACGGTACCTGTGCTTATATCAAACTCTGGTTTAATGCATCACCACCCCTCTCCTTCCCCCTTAAGCAGGCATAAGAGTGTTTTCTAAATGTGAGACCCTGTTCTCTTTCCTAACTCAGTTCATGTGTATCCATGTTTACAGGACCTTCATAAGTGATATCTTATGATAAGTTTGTTTTTCTGTGTGACTTATTTCACTTAGAATCATCGTACCTGAATCCACTCATTTTGCTGCTACTGGAATTAAGACATTGATTTCATGGCTGAGGGATATTCCATCGTACGCAAGTACCACAATTTTTTGAACCATTTTTATATTTCCTGGGATATTTAAGATGTACCCAAGTTGAGGTTGTTGTAAGCAGTGAAGCCGTAAATTTGGGGGTGGCTCTGTCTTATTGATTTTCAGTTTTCCCAAGGTATATTCCCTAGACTGGAAGTGTCCTTGGCTCTGTAGCTCTGTTGTTTACTTGTTTTAGGGAACACAGTGCACTCATGCAGAGAGGCAGTTGGCAATTTACATCCAACCCATCAGCATAACAAGGCTCCCTGTTCTCCAGGGCCTGTCTTGCCTTTCTGAATTTTACCCATTTTGTGGATGTCCCTTTTGACCGGTTGGAAGTGATACTTCTTTGTAGTAAAGACTTGTATTGCCCACATGCTTGCTTGGCCCAAAAGGGCTTATGCCTTTTCTCCTGAATATACTCAGGATAAAACGCATACGCCCTTTTTGGCCAAGTGCATCATTGTCGATGTTGTGCCCCTCTTCCTGTGCTTTAAAGGCGATTCCAACAATCTCTTGAAATCTGTTTCCTGCTATTCTGCCTCAGTTTCAAGTCCGCCTCGTTGCCTTCCCTCAACACATTTTTGGATGATAGCTGGCCTTTATTACTCTGCCAGTTTGTGAATTGCTCTGCCCCATAGCTCCATTTTTTTACTCGTTTTTTGTGAGCTGAACGCAAGTCCAATATTTTGCTTCAGGACCTATACTGGTTCCCGGTGGGTGGCTGAGACATTGGTTAATTCTTCTTCCTCCCAGGAAATAAGAGTGACAGGTGCCCGTCCAAATGCCTAACAGCTACTCTCTCATTGGTTCTCCCTGTTCTCTTTCATCCTTTGCCAAATTGGCAAGCTGAGCGCACCAGGAGTTTAAAGTTGCTGTCTCTCCAAGTTGGGAGATTGATAGTAAAGCAGTTGGAAAGCCAAACTGGAGCACCAGGAGAGGCACTATTCGTTGAGTTTTAGAAACCTTTCGTATTCACAGTGTGTCCATTCTCTAGGTTTCCCATACATGTTATAGCTGTAGTAATATTCCCTTCAACCTTGAGAGTTGGGACCCATGGAATGGGTGCCATGCATTATTGCTTTAAAGGGGCTGTATTTGCTCACCCTATCTCACCAAGCCTCTCAGTCCCATGTGTCCAGCTTTATGTCACATCCAGCTGTCATTTTAGATAGGGTCATTCCAGGTTTCAAAGGAGAACCTGAAGGAACTGTAAAGCATTTCCCTGTTTTTTTGTTTTGTTTTTGAAATTCCTTTTTATAGTGGTTTTGAGCTGATTCTCGCTGCCATTATTATGCCAGTCTAGAAACACTTGATTCTCTTACGGAGACATATCAATACATAGGTTTTAAGATTCTTACTAGTCAGATATATTCCTCTGCGGGAAATATGGGGTTTTGAGTCCCTTTCACTGAGGAAGATGTAGATCTTGTCTATTCCATAGTTGGTTTTTGGAATGGTACCTGTGCTTATATCAAACTCTGGTTTTATGAATTCCCCCACCTCTCCTTCCCCCTTAAGCAGGCATACGAGTGTTTTCTAAATGTGAAACTTTGTTCTCTTTCCTAACTCAGTTCCTGTGTAGCCATGTTTACAGGATCTTCATAAGTGATATCTTATGATAAGCTTCTTTTTCTGTGTGACTTATTTCACTTAGAATCATCGTACCTAAATCCACTCATTTTGCGGCTACTGGTCTTATGACATTGATTTCATGGCTGAGGGATATTCCATCGTAAGTAAGTACCACAATTTTTTTAACCATATTTATATTTCCTGGGATATTTAAGGTGTACCCAAGTTGAGGTTCTTGTGAACAGTGTAGACCTAAATTTTGGGGTGGCTCTGTCTTATTGATTTTCATTTTTCCCAAGGTATATTCCCTACACTGAAAGTGCCCTTGGCTCTGTAGCTCTGTTGTTTACTTGTATTTGGGAACACAATGCACTCCTCCAGAGAGGCAGTTGGCAAATTACATCCCGCCTATCAACATAACAAGGCTCCCTGTTCTCCAGGGCCTGTCTTGCCTTTCTGGTTTTTACCCATTTTGTGTATGTCCCTTTTGACCGGTGGGAAGTGATAGTTCTTTGTAGTGCAGACTTGCATTGCCCACTTGCTTGCTTGGCCAAAAAGGGCGTATGCGTTTTCTCCTGAATATATTCAGGAGAAAACGCATACGCCCTTTTTGGCTAAGTGCATCATTGTCGAAGTTGTGCCCCTCTTCCTGTGCTTTAAAGGTGATTCCAACGTACCTCTTTAATCTGTTTCCTGCTATTCTGCCTCGCTTTCAAGTCCGACTCGTTGCCTCCCCTCAACAAATTGTTGGACGATAGTCGCCCTTTATTACTCTGTCTTTTTGTGAATTGCTGTGCCCCTGAGCTACATTATTTAACTCGTTTATTTGTAAGCTGAACGCAAGTCCAATATTTTGGTTCAGGACCTATACTGGTTTTTGGTGGGTGGCTGAGACTTTGGTTAATTCTTCTTCCTCCAGGGAAATAAGAGTGACATATGCCCGTCCAAATCCCTAACAGCTACTCTCTCATTGGTTCTCCCTCTTCCCATTCATCCTCTGCCAAATTGGAAACCTGTGTGAAACAGGAGGTTAAAGGTGCTGTCTCTCTAGGTTGGGAGATTGATAGTAAAGCAGTTGGAAAGTCAAACAGGAGCACCAGGAGGTGGAGTATTCGTTGAGTTTTAGAGATCTTTCGTATTTACAGTGTGTCCATTCTCTAGGTTTCCCATACATGTTATAGCTGTAGTAATATTCCCTTCAACCTGGAGAGTTGGGACCCATGGAATGGGTGCCATGCATTATTGCTTTAAAGGGTCAGCATTTGCTCACCCAATCTCACCAATCCTCTCAGTCCCATGTATCCAGCCTTATGCCACATCCAGCTGTCATTGTAGATAGGGTCATTCCAGGTTTCATCAGAGACCCTGAAGGAATTGTAAAGAATTTCCCTGTTTTTTTGTTTTTCAAATTCCTTTTTATAGTGGGTTTGAGCTGATTCTCGCTGCCATGTTTATGCCAGTCTAGACACACTTGATTCCCTTATGGAGACATATCAATTCATAGGTTTTAAGATTCTTACTAGTCAGATATATTCCTCTGCGGGAAATATTGGGTTTTGAGTCCCTTTCACTGAGGAAGGTGTAGGTCTTGTCTATTCCATACTTGGTTTTTGGAAAGGTACCTGTGCTTATATCAAACACTGGTTTTATGCATCACCCCAACTCTCCTTACCCCTTAAGCAGGCATAAGAGTGTTTTCTAAATGTGAGACTCTGTTCTCTTCCCTAACTCAGTTCATATGTAGCCATGTTTACAGGATCATCATAAGTAATATCTTATGATAAGTTTCTTTTTCTGTGTGACTTATTTCACTTAGAATCATCATGCCTGAATCTACTCATTTTGCTGCTACTATTCTTATGTCATTGATTTCATGGCTTAAGGATATTCCTTCGTATGTAAGTACCACAATTTTTTGAACCATTTTTATTTTTCCTGGGATATTTAAGGTGTACCCAAGTTGAGGTTCTTGTAAGCAGTGTAGCCCTAAATTTTGGGTTGGCTTTGTCTTATTGATTTTCAGTTTTCCCAAGGTATATTCCCTAGACTGGAAGTGCCCTTGGCTCTGTAGCTCTGTTGTTTACTTGTTTTAGGGAACACAGTGCAATCCTCCATAGAGGCAGTTGGCAATTTACATCCCGCCCATCAGCATAACAAGGCTCCCTGTTCTCCAGGGCCTGTCTTGCCTTTCTGGTTTTTACCCATTTTGTGCATGTCCCTTTTGACCGGTGGGAAGTGATACTACTTTGTAGTGCAGACTTGCATTGCCCACTTGCTTGCTTGGCGAAAAAGGGCGTAAGCATTTTCCCCTGAATATATTCAGGCGAAAACACATACGCCCTTTTTGGCCACGTGCATCATTGTCGAAGTTGTGCCCCTCTTCCTGTGCTTTAAAGGCGATTCCAACGTACCTCTTGAAATCTGTTTCCTGCTATTCTGCCTAGCTTTCAAGTCCGCCTCATTGCCTCCCCTCAACAGATTGTTGGACGATAGTTGCCCTTTATTACTCTGCCATTTTGTGAATTGCTCTGCCCCTGAGATACATTATTTACATCGTTTTTTTGTGAGCTGAACGCAAGTCCAATATTTTGGTTCAGGACCTATACTGGTTTTCGTTGGGTGGCTGACACTTTGGTTAATTCTTCTTCCTCCCGGGAAATAAGAGTGACATATGCCCGTCCAAATGCGTAACAGCTACTCTCTCATTGGTTCTCCCTCTTCCCATTCATCCTCTGCCAAATTGGAAACCTGTGCGAAACAGGAGGTTAAAGGTGCTGTCTCTCTAGGTTGGGAGATTGATAGTAAAGCAGTTGGAAAGTCAAACCGGAGCACCAGGAGGGGGAGTATTCTTTGCGTTTTAGAGACCTTTCGTATTCACATTGTGTCCATTCTCTAGGTTTCCCGTACATGTTATAGCTGTAGTAATATTCCCTTCAACCTGGAGAGTTGGGACCCATGGAATGGGTGCCATGCTTTATTGCTTTAAAGGGTCTGCATTTTCTCAACCAATCTCACCAATCCTCTCAGTCCCATGTGTCCAGCCTTATGCCACATCCAGCTGTCATTTTAGATAGGGTCATTCCAGGTTTCATCAGAGACCCTGAAGGAATTGTAAAGAATTTCCCTGTTTTTTTGTTTTCTTTTTGAAATTCCTTTTTATAGTGGGTTTGAGCTGATTCTCGCTGCCATGTTTATGCCAGTCTAGACACACTTGATTCCCTTACGGAGACATATCTATACATAGGTTTTAAGAATCTTACTAGTCAGATATATTCCTCTGCGGGAAATATGGTGTTTTGAGTCCCATTCACTGAGGAAGGTGTAGGTCTTGTCTATTCCATAGGTGGTTTTTGGAACAGTACCTCTGCTTTTATCAAACTCTGGTTTTATGCATCACCCCACCTCTCCTTCCCCCTTAAGCAGGCATAAGAGTGTTTTCTAAATGTGAGACTCTGTTCTCTTTCCTAACTCAGTTTATGTGTAGCCATGTTTACAGGATCTTAAACAAGTGATATATTATGATAAGTTTCTTTTTCTGTGTGACTTATTTCACTTAGAATCATGGTACCTGAATCCTTTCATTTTGCTGCTACTGGTCTTATGACATTGATTTCATGGCTGAGGGATATTCCATCATATGTAAGTACCACAATATTTTGAACAATTTTTACCTTTCCTGGGATACTTAAGGTGTACCCAAGTTGAATTTCTTGTAAGCAGTGCAGCCCTAAATTTTCGGGTGTCTCGGTCTTATTGATTTTCAGTTTTCCCAAGGTATATTCCCTAGACTGGAAGTGCCCTTGGCTCTGTAGCTCTGTTGATTACTTGTTTTACAGAACACAATGCACTCCTCCAGAGAGGCAGTTGGCAATTTACATCCCGACCATCAGCATAAAAAGGCTCCCAGTTCTCCAATGCCTGTCTTGCCTTTCTGGATTTTATCAATTTTGTGGATGTCCCTTATGACCGATGGGAAGGGATACTTCTTTGTAGTGCAGATTTGCATTGCCCACTTGCTTGCTAGGCCAAATAGGTCGTATGCGTTTTCTCCTGAACATATTCAGGAGAAAACGCATACGCCCTTTTTGGCCATGTGCATCATTGTCGAAGTTGTGCCCCTCTTCCTGTGCTTTAAATGTGATTCCAATGTACCGCTTGAAATCTGTTTCCTGCTATTCTGCCTCGCTTTCAAGTCCGCCTCGTTGCCTTCCCTCAACAGATTTTTGGAAGGTAGTTGTCCTTTATTACTCTGCCTGTTTGTGAATTGCTGTGCCCCTGGGCTACATTATTTAACTCGTTTTTTCTGAGCTGAACGCAAGTTTAATATTTTGGTTCAGTACCTATACTGGTTCTCGGTGGGTGGCTGAGACTTTGGTTAATTCTTCTTCCTCCCGGGAAATAAGAGTGACATGTGCCCGTCCAAATGCCTAAGAGCTACTCTCTCATTGGTTCTCCCTCTTCCCATTCATCCTCTGCCAAATAGGCAACCTGTGCGAAATAGGAGGTTAAAGTTACTGTCTCTCCAGGGTTGGAGACTGATAGTAAAGCAGTTGGAAAATCAAACCGGAGCCCCTGGACGGGGAGTATTCGTTGAGTTTTAGAGACCTTTCGTATTCACAGTGTGTCCATTCTCTAGGTTTCCCATACATGTTATAGCTGTAGTAATATTGCCTTCAACCAGGAGAGTTGGGACCCATGGAATGGGTGCCATGCATTATTGCTTTAAAGGTTCTGCATTTGCTCACCCAGTGTCACCAATTCTCTCAGTCCCATGTGTCCAGCATTATGCCACATCTAGCTATCATTGTAGATAGGGTCATTCCAGGTTTCATCAGAGACCCTGAAGGAATTGTAAATAATTTTCCTGTTTTTTTGTTTTGTTTTTGAAATTCATTTTTTTAGTGGGTTTGAGCTGATTCTCGAGGCCATGTTTATGCCAGTCTAGACACACATAATTCCCTTATGGAGACATATCAATACATAGTTTTTAAGATTCTTACGAGTCAGATATATTCCTCTGCGGGAAATATGGGGTTTTGACTCCCTTTCACTGAGGAAGGTGTAGGTTTTGTCTATTCCATAGTTGGTTTTTGGAACGGTACCTGTGCTTATATCAAACTCTGGTTTAATGCATCACCGCCCCTCTCCTTCCCCCTTAAGCAGGCATAAGAGTGTTTTCTAAATGTGAGACCCTGTTCTCTTTCCTAACTCAGTTCATGTGTATCCATGTTTACAGGACCTTCATAAGTGATATCTTATGATAAGTTTGTTTTTCTGTGTGACTTATTTCACTTAGAATCATCGTACCTGAATCCACTCATTTTGCTGCTACTGGAATTAAGACATTGATTTCATGGCTGAGGGATATTCCATCGTACGCAAGTACCACAATTTTTTGAACCATTTTTATATTTCCTGGGATATTTAAGATGTACCCAAGTTGAGGTTGTTGTAAGCAGTGCAGCCCTAAATTTGGGGTTGGCTCTGTCTTATTGATTTTCAGTTTTCCCAAGGTATATTCCCTAGACTGGAAGTGTCCTTGGCTCTGTAGCTCTGTTGTTTACTTGTTTTAGGGAACACAGTGCACTCATGCAGAGAGGCAGTTGGCAATTTACATCCAACCCATCAGCATAACAAGGCTCCCTGTTCTCCAGGGCCTGTCTTGCCTTTCTGAATTTTACCCATTTTGTGGATGTCCCTTTTGACCGGTTGGAAGTGATACTTCTTTGTAGTAAAGACTTGTATTGCCCACATGCTTGCTTGGCCCAAAAGGGCTTATGCCTTTTCTCCTGAATATACTCAGGATAAAACGCATACGCCCTTTTTGGCCAAGTGCATCATTGTCGATGTTGTGCCCCTCTTCCTGTGCTTTAAAGGCGATTCCAACAATCTCTTGAAATCTGTTTCCTGCTATTCTGCCTCAGTTTCAAGTCCGCCTCGTTGCCTTCCCTCAACACATTTTTGGATGATAGCTGGCCTTTATTACTCTGCCAGTTTGTGAATTGCTCTGCCCCATAGCTCCATTTATTTACTCGTTTTTTGTGAGCTGAACGCAAGTCCAATATTTTGCTTCAGGACCTATACTGGTTCCCGGTGGGTGGCTGAGACATTGGTTAATTCTTCTTCCTCCCAGGAAATAAGAGTGACAGGTGCCCGTCCAAATGCCTAACAGCTACTCTCTCATTGGTTCTCCCTGTTCTCTTTCATCCTTTGCCAAATTGGCAAGCTGAGCGCACCAGGAGTTTAAAGTTGCTGTCTCTCCAAGTTGGGAGATTGATAGTAAAGCAGTTGGAAAGCCAAACTGGAGCACCAGGAGAGGCACTATTCGTTGAGTTTTAGAAACCTTTCGTATTCACAGTGTGTCCATTCTCTAGGTTTCCCATACATGTTATAGCTGTAGTAATATTCCCTTCAACCTTGAGAGTTGGGACCCATGGAATGGGTGCCATGCATTATTGCTTTAAAGGGGCTGTATTTGCTCACCCTATCTCACCAAGCCTCTCAGTCCCATGTGTCCAGCTTTATGTCACATCCAGCTGTCATTTTAGATAGGGTCATTCCAGGTTTCAAAGGAGAACCTGAAGGAACTGTAAAGCATTTCCCTGTTTTTTTGTTTTGTTTTTGAAATTCCTTTTTATAGTGGTTTTGAGCTGATTCTCGCTGCCATTATTATGCCAGTCTAGAAACACTTGATTCTCTTACGGAGACATATCAATACATAGGTTTTAAGATTCTTACTAGTCAGATATATTCCTCTGCGGGAAATATGGGGTTTTGAGTCCCTTTCACTGAGGAAGATGTAGATCTTGTCTATTCCATAGTTGGTTTTTGGAATGGTACCTGTGCTTATATCAAACTCTGGTTTTATGAATTCCCCCACCTCTCCTTCCCCCTTAAGCAGGCATACGAGTGTTTTCTAAATGTGAAACTTTGTTCTCTTTCCTAACTCAGTTCATGTGAAGCCATGTTTACAGGATCTTCATAAGTGATATCTTATGATAAGTTTCTTTTTCTGTGTGACTTATTTCACTTAGAATCATCGTACCTAAATCCACTCATTTTGCGGCTACTGGTCTTATGACATTGATTTCATGGCTGAGGGATATTCCATCGTAAGTAAGTACCACAATTTTTTTAACCATATTTATATTTCCTGGGATATTTAAGGTGTACCCAAGTTGAGGTTCTTGTGAACAGTGTAGACCTAAATTTTGGGGTGGCTCTGTCTTATTGATTTTCAATTTTCCCAAGGTATATTCCCTACACTGAAAGTGCCCTTGGCTCTGTAGCTCTGTTGTTTACTTGTATTTGGGAACACAATGCACTCCTCCAGAGAGGCAGTTGGCAATTTACATCCCGCCTATCAACATAACAAGGCTCCCTGTTCTCCAGGGCCTGTCTTGCCTTTCTGGTTTTTACCCATTTTGTGTATGTCCCTTTTGACCGGTGGGAGGTGATAGTTCTTTGTAGTGCAGACTTGCATTGCCCACTTGCTTGCTTGGCCAAAAAGGGCGTATGCGTTTTCTCCTGAATATATTCAGGAGAAAACGCATACGCCCTTTTTGGCTAAGTGCATCATTGTCGAAGTTGTGCCCCTCTTCCTGTGCTTTAAAGGTGATTCCAACGTACCTCTTTAATCTGTTTCCTGCTATTCTGCCTCGCTTTCAAGTCCGACTCGTTGCCTCCCCTCAACAAATTGTTGGACGATAGTCGCCCTTTATTACTCTGTCTTTTTGTGAATTGCTGTGCCCCTGAGCTACATTATTTAACTCGTTTATTTGTAAGCTGAACGCAAGTCCAATATTTTGGTTCAGGACCTATACTGGTTTTTGGTGGGTGGCTGAGACTTTGGTTAATTCTTCTTCCTCCAGGGAAATAAGAGTGACATATGCCCGTCCAAATCCCTAACAGCTACTCTCTCATTGGTTCTCCCAATTCCCATTCATCCTCTGCCAAATTGGCAACCTGTGCGAAACAGGAGGTTAAAAGTGCTGTTTCTCTAGGTTCGGAGATTGATAGTAAAGCAGTTGGAAAGTCAAACAGGAGCACCAGGAGGTGGAGTATTCGTTGAGTTTTAGAGATCTTTCGTATTTACAGTGTGTCCATTCTCTAGGTTTCCCATACATGTTATAGCTGTAGTAATATTCCCTTCAACCTGGAGAGTTGGGACCCATGGAATGGGTGCCATGCATTATTGCTTTAAAGGGTCTGTATTTGCTCACCCAATCTCACCAATCCTCTCAGTCCCATGTGTCCAGCCTTATGCCACATCCAGCTGTCATTGTAGATAGGGTCATTCCAGGTTTCATCAGAGACCCTGAAGGAATTGTAAAGAATTTCCCTGTTTTTTTTGTTTTTGAAATTCCTTTTTATAGTGGGTTTGAGCTGATTCTCACTGCCATGTTTATGCCAGTCTAGACACACTTGATTCCCTTATGGAGACATATCAATTCATAGGTTTTAAGATTCTTACTAGTCAGATATATTCCTCTGCGGGAAATATTGGGTTTTGAGTCCCTTTCACTGAGGAAGGTGTAGGTCTTGTCTATTCCATACTTGGTTTTTGGAACGGTACCTGTGCTTATATCAAACACTGGTTTTATGCATCACCCCAACTCTCCTTACCCCTTAAGCAGGCATAAGAGTGTTTTCTAAATGTGAGACTCTGTTCTCTTCCCTAACTCAGTTCATATGTAGCCATGTTTACAGGATCATCATAAGTAATATCTTATGATAAGTTTCTTTTTCTGTGTGACTTATTTCACTTAGAATCTTCGTACCTGAATCCACTCATTTCGCTGATACTGGTCTTATGACATTGATTTCGTGACTGATGGATGTTCTGTCATACGTAAGTACCACAATTTTTTGAACCATTTTTATATTTCCTGAGATATTTACGGTGTACCCAAGTTGAGGTTCTTGTAAGCAGTGCAGCCGTAAATTTTGGGGTGGCTCTGTCTTATTGATTTTCAGTTTTCCCAAGCTATATTCCCCAGAGTGGAAGTGTCCTTGCCTCTCTAGCTCTGTTGTTTACTTGTTTTAGGGAACACAATGCCCTCCTCCAGAGAGGCAGTTGGCAATTTACATCCCGCCCATAAGCATAACAAGGCTCCCTGTTCTCCAGGGCCTGTCTTGAATTTCTGGTTTTTACCCTTTTTTTGGATGTACCTTTGGACCGGTGGGAAGTGATACTTCTTTGTAGTGCAAACTTACATTGTCCGCTTGCTTGTTTGGCCAAAAAGGGCATATGCGTTTTCTCTTGAATATACTCAGGAGAAAACACATACGCCCTTTTTGGACAAGTGCATCATTGTCGAAGTTGTGCCCCTCTTCCTGTGCTTTAAAGGCGATTCCAACGTACCTCTTGATATATGTTTCCTGCTGTTCTGCCTCACTTTGAAGTCCGCCTCGTTGCCTTCCCTTAACAGATTTTTGGATGATAGTTGTCCTTTATTACTCTGACAGTTTTTGAATTGCTCAGCCCTATAGCTCCATATTTAACTAGTTTTTTGTGAGCTGAACGCCAGTCCCATATTTTGGTTCAGGACCTATACTGGTTCCGGTGGGTGGCTGAGATTTTGGTTAATTCTTCTTCCTCCCGGGTAATAAGAGTGACATGTGCCCATCCAAATGCCTAACAGCTACTCTCTCTTTGGTTCTCCCTCTTCCATTTCATCTTTTGCCAAATTGGCAACATATGCGAACCAGGAGGTTAAAGGTGCTGTCTCTCCAGGTTGGGAGATTGATAGTAAAACAGTTAGAAAGTCAAACTGGAGCACAAGGGGAGGGACTATTCGTTGAGTTTTAGAAACTTTTCATATTCACATTGTGTCCATTCTCTTGGTTTACCATACAGGTTATAGCTGTAGTAATATTCCCTACAACCTGGAGAGTTGGGACCCATAGAATTGATGCCATGCATTATTCTTTTTAAGGGTCTGCATTTGCTCACGAATCTCAGCAATCCTCTCAATACCATGTATACAGCCTTCTGCCACCTCCAGGTGTCGTTGTAGATAGGGTCATTCCAGGTTTCATCATAGATCCTGAAGGAATTATAAAGAATTTCGCTGCTTTTTTGTTTTGTTTTTGAAATTCCTTTTTAGAGTGGGTTTGAGCTGATTCTCGCTGCCATCTTTATGCCAGTCTAGACACAATTGATTCCCTTACAGAGACATATCAATACACAGGTTTTTAGAATCTTACTAGTCAGATATATTCCTCTGCGGGAAATTTGGGGTTTTGAGTCCCTTTCCCTGAGGAAGCTGTAGGTCTTGTCTATTCCATAGTTGGTTTTTGGAACGATACCTGTGCTTATATCAAACTCTGGTTTTATGCATCACCCCACCTCTCCTTCCCCGTTAAGCAGGCATAAGAGTGTTTTCTAATTTTGATACTCTGTTCTCTTTCCTAACTCAGTACATGTGTAGCCATGTTTACAGGATCTTCGTAAGTGATATCTTATGATAAGTTTCTTTTTCTGTGTGACTTATTTCACATGGAATCATCGTACCTGAATCCACTCATTTTGCTGCTACTGGTCTTATGACATTGATTTCATGGCTGAGGGATATTCCATCATACGTAAGTACCACAATTTTTTGAACAAATTTTATCTTTCCTGGATACTTAAGTTGTACCCAATTTGAGGTTCTTGTAAGCAGTGCAGCCCTAAATTTTGGCGTGGCCCTGTCTTATAGATTTTCAGTTTTCCCAAGGTATATTCCCTAGACTGGAAGTGCCCTTGGCTCTGTAGCTCTGTTGTTTACTTGTTTTAGGGAACACAATGCACTCCTCCAGAGAGGCAGTTGGCAATTTACATCCCTCCCATCAGCATAACAAGGCTCCCTGTTCTCCAGGGCCTGTCTTGCCTTTCTGGGTTTTACCCATTTTGTGGATGTCCCTTTTGACCAGTGGGAAATGATACTTCTTTGTAGTGCAGATTTGCATTGTCCGCTTGCTTGTTTGGCCAAAAAGGGCGTATGCGTTTTCTGCTGAATATATTCAGGGGAAAACGCATACGCCCTTTTTGGCCTAGTGCATCATTGTCGAAGTTGTGCACTTCTTTCTGTGCTTTAAAGCCGATTCCAACATACCTCTTGAAATCTGTTTCCTGCTATTCTGCCTCGCTTTCAAGTCCACCTTATTGCCTTCCCTCAACTGATTTTTGAATGATAGTTGTCCTTTATTACTCTGCCTGTTTGTGAATTGCTGTGTCCTTGAGCTCCATTTTTCAACTCGTTTTTTGTGAGCTGAACGCATGTCCAAAATTTTGATTCAGGACCTATATTGTTTCCCAGTGGGTGGCTGCGACTTTGATTAATTATTCTTCCTGCCGGGAAATTAGAGTGACATATGCCCGTCCAAATGCCTAACAGCTACTCTCTCTTTGGTTCTGCCTCTTCCCTTTCATCCTCTGCCATATTGGCCACCTGTGAGAACCAGGAGGTTAAAGGGGCTGTCTCTCCAAGTTGGGAGATTGATAGTAAAGCAGTTGGAATGTCAAACTGGAGCACCAGGAGAGGGACTATTCGTTGAGTTTTAGAAACCTTTCATATTCAGAGTGTGTCCATTCTCTTGGTTTCCCGTACATGTTATAGCTGTAGTAATATTCCCTTCAACCTGGAGAGTTGGGACCCATGGAATGGGTGCCATGCATTATTGCTTTAAAGGGTCTGCATTTGCTCACCCAATCTCACCAATCCTTTCAGTCCCATGTGTCCAGCCTTATGCCACATCCAGCTGTCGTTGTAGATAGGGTCATTCCAGGTTTCATCAGAGACCCTGAAGGAATTGTTAAGAATTTCCCTGTTTTTTTGTTTCGTTTTTGAAATTCCTTTTTATCGTGGGTTTGAGCTGATTCTCACTGCCGTGTTTATGCCTGTCTAGACACACTTGATTCCATTATGGGGACATATCAATACATAGGTTTTAATATTCTTACTAGTAAGATATATCCCTCTGCATGGAATATGGGGAGTTGAGTCCCTTTCACTGAGCAAGGTGTAGTTCTTGTCTATTCCGTATATGGTTTGTGGAACGGTACCTGAACTAATATCAAACTCTGGTTTTATGCATCACCCCACCTCTCCTTCGCCCTTAAGCAGGCATAAGAATGTTTTCTAAATGTCAAACTCTCTTCTCTTTCCTAACTCAGTTCATGTGTAGCCATGTTTACAGGACCTTCATAAGTGATATCTTATGATAAGTTTCTTTTTCTGTGTGACTTATTTCACTTAGAATCATCGTACCTGAATCCACTCATTTTGCTGCTACTGGTCTTATGACATTGATTTCATGGCTGAGGGATATTCCATCGTACGTAAGTACCACAATTTTTTGAACCATTTTTTATGTTTCCAGGGATATTTAATGTGTAGACAAGTTGAGGTTCTTGTAAGCAGTGCAGCCCTAAATTTTGGGCTGTCTCTGTCTTATTGATTTTCAGTTTGCCCAAGGTATATTCCCTAGACTGGAAGTGCTCTTGGCTGTGTAGCTCTGTTGTTTACTTGTTTTAGGGAACACAATGCACTCCTCCAGAGAGGCAGTTGGCAATTTACATCCCGGCAATCAGCATAACAAGGCTCCCTTTTCTCCAGGGCCTGTCTTGAATTTCTGGTTATTACCCTTTATGTGGATGTCCCTTAGGACTGGTGGGTAGTGATACTTCTTTATAGTGCAGATTTGCATTGCCCACTTGCTTGCTAGGCCAAAAAGGTCGTATGCGTTTTCTCCTGAACATATTCAGGAGGAAACACATACTCCCTCTTTGGCCAAGTGCATCATTGTCGAAGTTGTGCCGCTCTTCCTGTGCTTTAAAGGCGATTCCAACGTACCTCTTGAAATCTGTTTCCTGCTATTCTGCATCACATTCATGTCCGCCTCATTGCCTTCCCTCAACTGATTTTTGAATGATAGTTGTCCTTTATTACTCTGCCAGTTTGTGAATTGCTGTGCCCCTGAGCTCCATTTTTTAACTCGTTTTTTGTGAGCTGAACGCAAGTCCCATATTTTGGTTCAGGACCTATACTGGTTCCCGGTGGGTGGCTGAGACTTTGGTTAATTCTTCTTCCTCCCAGGAAATAAGAGTGACATGTGCCCGTCCAAATGCCTAACAGCTACTCTCTCTTTGGTTCTCCCTCTTCCCTTTCATCCTTTGCCAAATTGGCAACATGTGCAAACCAGGAGGTTAATGGTGCTGTCTCTCCAAGTTGGGAGATTGATAGTAAAGCAGTTGGAATGTCAAACTGGAGCACCAGGAGAGCGATTATTTGTTGCGTTTTAGAAAGTTTTCGTATTCACAGTGTGTCCATTCTCTAGGTTTCCCATACCTGTTATAGCTGTAGTAATATTCCCTTCAATCTGGAGATTTGGGACCCATGGAATGGGTGGCATGCATTATTGCTTTACAGGGTCTGCATTTGCTCACCCAATCTCACCAATCCTCTCAGTCCCATGTGTCCAGCCTTATGCCACCTCTAGCTGTCATTTTAGATAAGGTCATTCCAAGGTTCATCAGAGAGCCTGAAGGAATTGTAAGGAATTTCGCTGTTTTTTTGTTTTGTTTTTGAAATTCCGTTTTATAGTGGGTTTCGTCTGATTCTCGCTGCCATCTTTATGCCAGTCTAGACACACTTGATTCCCTTACGGAGACATATCAATACATAGGTTTTAACATTCTTACTAGTCAGATATATTCCTCTGCGGGAAATGTGGGGTTTTGAGTCCCTTTCACTGAGGAAGGTGTAGGTGTTTTTTATTCCATAGTTGGTTTTTGGAGGGGTACCTGTGCTTATATCAAACTCTGGTTTTATGCATCACCCCACCTCTCCTTCCCCCTTAAGCAGGCATACGAGTGTTTTCTAAATGTGAGACTCTCTTCTCTTTCCTAACTCAGTTCATGTGTAGCCATGTTTACAGGATCTTCATAAGTGATATCTTATGCTAAGTTTCTTTTTCTCTGTGACTTAATTCACTTAAAATCATAGTAACTGAATCCACTCATTTTGCGCTACTGGTCTTATGACATTGATTTCATGGCTGAGGGATATTCCATCATACGTAAGTACCACAATATTTTGAACAATTTTTACCTTTCCTGGGATACTTAAGTTGTACCCAAGTTGAGTTTCTTGTAAGCAGTGCAGTCCTAAATTTTGGGGTGGCTCTGTCTTATTCATTTTCATTTTTCCCAAGGTATATTCCCTAGACTGGGAGTATACTTGGTTCTGTAGCTCTGTCGTTTACTTGTTTTAGGGAACACAATGCATTGCTCCAGAGAGGCAGTTGGCAATTTACATCCTGGCCATCAGCATAACAAGGCTCCCTGTTCTCCAGGGCCTGTCTTGCCTTTCTGGTTTTTACCCATTTGTGGATGTCCCTATTGACTGGTGGGAAGGGATACTTCTTTGTAGTGCAGACTTGCATTGCCCACTTGCTTGCTTGGCCAAAAGTGCGTATGTGTTTTCCCCTGAATATATTCAGGAGAAAAAGCATATGGCATTTTTTGCCATGTGCATCATTGTCGAAGTTGTGCTCCTCTTCCTGTGTTTTAAAGGCGATTCCAACGTACTTCTTGAAATCTGTTTCCTGCTATTCTGCCTAGCTTTCAAGTCCGCCTAGTTGCTTTCCCTCAACAGATTGTTGGAAGATAGTTGCCCTTTATTACTCTGCCAGTTTGTGAATTGCTTTGCCCATGAGCTCCATTTTTCAACTCGTTTTTTGTGAGCTGAACGCAAGTACAATATTTTGGTTCAGGAACTATACTGGTTTTCGGTGGGTGGCTGAGACTTCAATTAATTCTTCTCCTTCCGGGAAATAAGAGTGATATGTGCCCGTCCAAATGCCTGAGAGCTACTCTCTCATTGGTTCTCCCTATTCCTTTCATCCTTTTCCAAATTGGCAACCTGTGTGAACCAGGGGGTTAAAGGTGCTGTCTCTCCAATTTGGGAGATTGACAGTAAAGCAGATGGAAAGTCAAACTTGAGCACAAGGAGTAGGAATATTCGTTGAGTTTTAGAGAACTTTCGTATTCACAATGTGTCCAACTTATGTTTCCTGTACATGTTATTACTGTAGTTATATTCCTTTCAACCTGGGGAGTTGGGACCCATGGAATGGGTGCCATGCATTATTGCATTAAAGGGTCTGCATTTGCTCACCCATTCTCACAAATCCTCTCATTCCCAGGTATCCAGCCTTATGCCATATCCAGCTGTCTTTGTAGATACGGTCATTCCAGGTTTCATCAGAGACCCTGAAGGAATTCTAAAGAATTTCCCTTTTTTTTTGTTTTTGAAATTCCTTTTTCTAGTGGGTTTGAGCTGATTCTCGCTGCCATATTTATGCCAGTCTAGACACACTTGATTCCCTTACGGAGACATATCAATACATAGGTTTTAAGATTCTTACTAGTCAGATATATTCCTCTGCGGGAAATATGGGATTTTGAATCCCTTTCACTGAGGAAGGTGTAGGTCTTGTCTATTCCATAGTTGGTTTTTGGAACGGTACCAGTGCTTATATCAAACTCTGGTTTTATGCATCACCCCACCTCTCAATCCCCCTTAAGCAGGCATAAGAGTGTTTTCTAAATGTGAGACTCTGTTCTCTTTCCTAACTCAGTTCATGTGTAGCCATGTTTACAGGATCTTCATAAGTGATAGATTATGATAAGTTTCTTTTTCTGTGTGACTTATTTCACTTAGAATCATAGTACCTGAATCCACTCATTTTGCTGCTACTGGTCTTATGATATTGATTTCATGGCTGAGGGATATTCTATCGTACATAAGCACCACAATTTTTTGAGCCATATTTATCTTTCCTGGGATATTTAAGGTGAACCCAAGTTGAGGTTCTTGTAAGCAGTGAAGCCCTAAATTTGGGGTGGCTCTGTCTTATTGATTTTAAGTTTTCCAAAGGTATATTCCCTAGACTGGGAGTGCCCTTGGCTCTGTAGCTCTGTTGTTTACTTGTTTTAGGTAACACAATGCACTCCTCCAGAGAGGCAGTTGGCAATTTACATCCCGCTCATCAGCATAAAAAGGCTCCCTGTTCTCCAGGGCCTGTCTAGCCTTTCTGATTTTTGCCCATTTTGTGGATGTCCCTTTTGACCGGTGGGAAGTGATACTTCTTTGTACTGCAGATTTGCATTGCCTACTTGCTTGCTTGGCCAAAAAGGGCGTACGCTTTTTCTCCTGAATATATTCAGGGGAAAACGCATACGCCCTTTTTGGCCAAGTGCATCATTATCGAAGTTGAGCCCCTCTTCCTGTCCTTTAAAGCCGATTCCAAATTTCCTCTTGTAATCGGTTTCCTGCTATTCTGTCTCGCTTTCAAGTCCGGCTCGTTGCCTTCCCTCAACAGATTTTGCGATGATAGTTGTCCTTTATTACTCTGCCAATTTGTGAATTGCTAAGCCCCTGAGCTCCATTTTTTAACTCGTTTTTTGTGAGGTGAAGGCACGTCCAATATTTTGGTTCAGGAACTATACTGGTTCCAATTGGGTGGCTGAGACTTTGGTTAATTCTTTTTCCGCCCTGGAAATAAGAGTGACATGTGCCCGTCTAAATGCCTAACAGCTACTCTCTCATTGGTTCTCCCTCTTCCCTTTCATCCTCTGCCAAATTGGCAACCTGTGCGAACCAGGAGGTTAAAGTGGCTGTCTCTCCAATTTGGGAGATTGATAGTAAAGCAGTTGGAATGTCAAACCGGAGCACCAGGAGAGGGACTATTCGTTGAGTTTTAGAGACCTTTCGTATTCACAATGTGCCCATTCTCTAGGTTTCACATACATGTTATAGATGTAGTAATATTCCCTTCAACCTGGAGAGTTGGGACCCATGGAATGGGTGCCATTAATTATTGTTTTAAAGGGGCTGCACTTGCTCACCGAATCTCACCAATCCTCTCATTCCCAAGTGTCCAGCCTTATGCCACATCCAGCTGTCATTGTAGACAGGGTCTTTCCACGTTTCATCAGAGACCCTGAAGGAATTGTAAAGAATTTCCCTGTTTTTTTGTTTTGTTTTTGAAATTCCTTTTTATAGTGGGTTTGAGATGATTCTCGATGCCATGTTTATGCCAGTCTAGAAACAGTTGATTCCCTTACAGAGGCATATCAATACATAGGTTTTAAGATTATTACTAGTCAGATATATTCCTCTGCGGGAAATATGGTGTTTTGAGGCCCTTTCACTGAGGAAGGTGTCGGTCTTGTCTATTCCATAGGTGGTTTTTGGAACAGTACCTCTGCTTTTATCTAACTCTGGTTTTATGCATCACCCCACCTTTCCTTCCCCCTTAAGCAGGCATAAGAGTGTTTTGTAAGTGTGAGACTCTGTTCTCTTTCCTAACTCAGTTTATGTGTAGCCATGTTTACAGGATCTTAAACAAGTGATATCTTATGATAAGTTTCTTTTTCTGTGTGACTTATTTCACTTAGAATCATGGTACCTGAATCCATTCATTTTGCTGCTACTGGTCTTATGACATTGATTTCATGGCTGAGGGATATTCCATCATATGTAAGTACCACAATATTTTGAACAATTTTTACCTTTCCTGGGATACTTAAGGTGTACCCAAGTTGAGTTTCTTGTAAGCAGTGCAGCCCTAAATTTTGTGGTGTCTCGGTCTTATTGATTTTCAGTTTTCCCAAGGTATATTCCCTAGACTGGAAGTGCCCTTGGCTCTGTAGCTCTGTTGATTACTAGTTTTACGGAACACAATGCACTCCTCCAGAGAGGCAGTTGGCAATTTACATCCCGGCCATCAGCATAAAAAGGCTCCCAGTTCTCCAATGCCTGTCTTGCCTTTCTGGATTTTATCCATTTTGTGGATGTCCCTTATAACCGATGGGAAGGGATACATCTTTGTAGTGCATATTTGCATTGCCCACTTGCTTGCTAGGCCAAATAGGTCGTATGCGTTTTCTCCTGAACATATTCAGGAGAAAACGCATACGCCCTTTTTGGCCATGTGCATCATTGTCGAAGTTGTGCCCCTCTTCCTGTGCTTTAAAGGTTATTGCAATGTACCGCTTGAAATCTGTTTCCTCCTGTTCTGCCTCGCTTTCACGTCCGCCTCTTTGCCTTCCCTCAACAGATTTTTGGAAGATAGTTGTCCTTTATTACTCTGCCTGTTTGTGAATTGTTGTGCCCATGGGCTACATTATTTAACTCGTTTTTTCTGAGCTGAATGCAAGTTTAATATTTTGGTTCAGTACCTATACTGGTTCTCGGTGAGTGGCTGAGACTTTGGTTAATTCTTCTTCCTCCCGGGAAATAAGAGTGACATGTGCCCGTCCAAATGCCTAACAGCTACTCTCTCATTGGTTCTCCCTCTTCCCATTCAACCTCTGCCAAATAGGCAACCTGTGCGAAATAGGAGGTTAAAGTTACTGTCCCTCCAGGGTTGGAGACTGATAGTAAAGCAGTTGGAAAATCAAACCGGAGCCCCTGGAGGGGGAGTATTCTTTGAGTTTTAGAAATCTTTCGTATTCACAGTGTGTCCATTCTCTAGGTTTCCCATACATATTATAGCTATAGTAATATTCCCTTCAACCTGGAGAGTTGGGACCCATGGAATGGGTGCCATGCATTATTGCTTTAAAGGTTCTGCATTTGCTCACCCAGTCTCACCAATCCTCTCAGTCCCATGTGTCCAGCATTATGCCACATCTAGCTATCGTTGTAGATAGTGTCATTCCAGGTTTCATCAGAGACGCTGAAGGAATTGTAAAGAATTTTCCTGTTTTTTTGTTTTGTTGTTGAAATTCATTTTTTTAGTGGGTTTGAGCTGATTCTCGCTGCCATGTTTATGCCAGTCTAGACACAAATAATTCCCTTATGGAGACATATCAATACATAATTTTTAAGATTCTTACGAGTCAGATATATTCCTCTGCGGGAAATATGGGGTTTTGAGTCCCTTTCACTGAGGAAGGTGTAGGTCTTGTCTATTCCATAGTTGGTTTTTGGAATGGTACCTGTGCTTATATCAAACTCTGGTTTAATGCATCACCACACCTCTCCTTCCCCCTTAAGCAGGCATAAGAGTGTTTTATAAATGTGAGACTCTGTTCTCTCTCCTATCTCAGTTCATGTGTATCCATGTTTACAGGACCTTCATAAGTGATATCTTATGATAAGTTTGTTTATCTGTGTGACTTATTTCACTTAGAATCATCGTACCTGAATCCACTCATTTTGCTGCTACTGGAATTAAGACATTGATTTCATGGCTGAGGGATATTCCATCGTACGCAAGTACCACAATTTTTTGAACCATTTTTATATTTCCTGGGATATTTAAGGTGTACACAAGTTGAGGTTGTTATAAGCAGTGCAGCCCTAAATTTGGGGGTGGCTCTGTCATATTGATTTTCAGTTTTCCCAAAGTATATTCCCTGGACTGGAAGTGTCCTTGGCTCTGTAGCTCTGTGGTTTACTTGTTTTAGGGAACACAGTGCACTCCTGCAGAGAGGCAGTTGGCAATTTACATCCCACCCATCAGCACAACAAAGCTCCCTGTTCTCCAGGGCCTGTCTTGCCTTTCTGAATTTTACCCATTTTGTGGATGTCCCTTTTGACCGGTTGGAAGTGATACTTCGTTGTAGTAAAGGCTTGTATTGCCCACTTGCTTGCTTGGCCCAAAAGGGCGTATGCCTTTTCTCCTGAATATGCTCAGGAGAAAACACACACGCCCTTTTTGGCCAAGTGCATCATTGTCGATGTTGTGCCCCTCTTCCTGTGCTTTAAAGGCGATTCCAACAATCTCTTGAAATCTGTTTCCTGCTATTCTGCCTCAGTTTCATGTCCACCACGTTGCCTTCCCTCAACACATTTTTGGATGATAGTTGGCCTTTATTACTCTGCCAGTTTGTGAATTGCTCTGCCCCATAGCTCCATTTTTTTACTCGTTTTTTGTGAGCTGAACGCAAGTCCAATATTTTGCTTCAGGACCTATACTGGTTCCCGGAGGGTGCCTGAGACATTGTTTAATTCTTCTTCCTCCCAGGAAATAAGAGTGACAGGTGCCCGTCCAAATGTCTAACAGCTACTCTCTCATTGGTTCTCCCTGTTCTCTTTCATCCTTTGCCAAATTGGCAAGCTGAGCGCACCAGGAGTTTAAAGTTGCTGTCTCTCCAAGTTGGGAGACTGATAGTAAAGCAGTTGGAAAGTCAAACTGGAGCACCAGGAGAGGCACTATTCGTTGAGGTTTAGAAACCTTTCGTATTCACAGTGTGTCCATTATCTAGGTTTCCCATACATGTTATAGCTGTAGTAATATTCCCTTCAACCTTGAGAGTTGGGACCCATGGAATGGGTGCCATGCATTATTGCATTAAAGGGTCTGTATTTGCTCACCCAATCTCACCAAGCCTCTCAGTCCCATGTGTCCAGCTTTATGCCACATCCAGCTGTCGTTTTAGATAGGGTCATTCCAGGTGTCAAAGGAGAACCTGAAGGAACTGTAAAGAATTTCCCTGTTTTTTTATTTTGTTTTTGAAATTCCTTTTTATAGTGGTTTTGAGCTGATTCTCGCTGCCATGATTATGCCAGTCTAGAAACTCTTGATTCTCTTACGGAGACATATCAATACATAGGTTTTAATATTCTTACTAGTCAGATATATTCCTCTGCGGGAAATATGGGGTTTTGAGTCCCTTTCACTGAGGAAGATGTAGATCTTGTCTATTCCATAGTTGGTTTTTGGAATGGTACCTGTGCTTATATCAAACTCTGGTTTTATGAATCCCCCCACCTCTCCTTCCCCCTTAAGCAGGCATACGAGTGTTTTATAAATGTGAGACTTTGTTCTCTTTCCTAACTCAGTTCATGTGAAGCCATGTTTACAGGATCTTCATAAGTGATATCTAATGATAGGTTTCTTTTTCTGTGTGACTTATTTCACTTAGAATCATCGTACCTAAATCCACTCATTTTGCTACTACTGGTCTTATGTTATTGATTTCATGACTGAGGGATATTCCATCCTATGTAAGTACAACAATTTTGAATCATTTTTATATTTCCTGGTATATTTAAGGTGTACCGTAGTTGAGGTTCTTGTTAGCAGTGCAGCCCTAAATTTTGGGGTGGCTCTGTCTTATTGATTTTCAGTTTTCCCAAGGTATATTCCCCAGACTGGAAGTGCCCTTGGCTCTGTAGCTCTGTTTTTTACTTGTTTTAGGGAACACAATGCACTCCTCCAGAGAGGCAGTTGGCAATTTATATCCCGCCCATCAGCATACAAGGCTCCCTGTTCTCCAGGGGCTGTCTTTCCTTTCTGGTTTTTACCCAATTTGTGGATGTCCCTTTTGACCGGTGGGAAGTGACACTTCTTTGTAGTGCAGATTTGCATTGCCCCCTTGCTTGCTTGGCCAAAAAGCCTGTATGCGTTTTCTCCTGAATATATTCAGGAGAAAACGCTTACGCACTTTTTGGCCAAGTGCAACATTGTCGATGTTGTGCCCTTCTTCCTGTGCTTTAAAGGTGATTCCTACGTAACTCGTGAAATCTGTTTCCTGCTATTCTGCCTCGCATTTAAGTCCGCCAGGTTTCCTTCCCTCAACAGATTTTTGGACGATAGTTGTCCTTTATTACTCTGCCAGTTTGTGAATTGCTGTGCCCCTGAGCTCCAATTTTAACTTGATTTTGTGAGCTGAACACAAGTCCAAAATTTTGGTTCAAGACCTATACTGGTTCTCGGTGGGTGGCTGAGACTTTGTTTAATTCTTCTTCCTCCCGGGATATAAGAGTGACATGTGCCCGTCCAAATGCCTAACAGCTACTCTCTCATTTGTTCTCCCTCTTCCCTTTCCTCCTCTGTCAAATTGGCAACCGGTGCGAACCAGGAGGTTAAAGGTGCTTTCTCTCCAAGTTGGGAGATTGATAGTAAAGCAGTTGGAAAGTCAAACCGGAGCACCAGGAGAGGGACTATTCTTTGAGTTTTAGAGACCTTTCTTATTCACAGTGTGTCCATTCTCAAGGTTTCCCGTACATTTTATAGCTGTAGTAATATTCCCTTCAACCTGGAGACATGGGACCCATGGAATGTGTGCCATGCATTATTGCTTTAAAGGGTCTGCATTTGCTCACCCAATCTCACCAATCCTCTCAGTTCCATGTGTCCAGCCTTATGCCACATCCAGCTGTCATTGTAGATAGGGTCATTCCAGGTTTCATCAGAAACCCTGAAGGAATTGTAAAGAATTTCCCTGTTTTTTTTTGTTTTTCAAATTCCTTTTTATAGTGGATTTGAGCTGATTCTCACTGCCATGTTTATGCCAGTCTAGACACACATGATTCCCTTATGGAGACATATCAATTCATAGGTTTTAAGATTCTTACTAGTCAGATATATGCCTCTGCGGGAAATATGGGGTTTTGAGTCCCTTTCACTGAGGAAGGTGTAGGTCTTGTCTATTCCATACTTGGTTTTTGGAACGGTACCTGTGCTTATATCAAACACTGGTTTTATGCATCACCCCAACTCTCCTTACCCCTAAAGCAGGCATTTGTGTTTTCTAAATATGAGACTCTGTTCTCTTTCCTAACTCATTTCATATGTAGCCATGTTTACAGGATAATCATAAGTAATATCTTATGATAAGTTTCTATTTCTGTGTGACTTATTTCACTTAGAATCATCATGCCTGAATCTACTCATTTAGCTACTACTATTCTTATGACATTGATTTCATGGCTGAGGGATATTCCTTCATATGTAAGTACCACAATTTTTTGAACCATTTTTATATTTCCTGGGATATTTAAGGTGTACCCAAGTTGAGGTTCTTGTAAGCAGTGTAGCCCTAAACTTTGGGTTGGCTTTGTCTTATTGATTTTCATTTTTCCCAAGGTATATTCCCTAGACTGGAAGTGCCCTTGGCTCTGTAGCTCTGTTGTTTACTTGTTTTAGGGAACACAATGCAAAACTCCATAGAGGCAGTTGGCAATTTACATCCCGCCCATCAGCATAACAAGGCTCCATGTTCTCCAGGGCCTGTCTTGCCTTTCTGGTTTTTACCCATTTTGTGCATGTCCCTTTTGACCGGTGAGAAGTGATACTACTTTGTAGTGCAGACTTGCATTGCCCACTTGCTTGCTTGGCGAAAAAGGGTGTAAGCGTTTTCCCCTGAATATATTCAGGCGAAAACACATACGCCCTTTTTGGCCACGTGCATCATTGTCGAAGTTGTGCCCCTCTTCCTGTGCTTTAAAGGCGATTCCAACGTACCTCTTGAAATCTGTTTCCTGCTATTCTGCCTCGCTTTCCAGTCCGCCTCTTTGCCTCCCCTCAACAGATTGTTGGACGATAGTTGCCCTTTATTACTCTGCAATTTTGTGAATTGCTCTGCCCCTGAGATATATTATTTACATCGTTTTTTTGTGAGCTGAACGCAAGTCCAATATTTTGGTTCAGGACCTATACTGGTTTTCGTTGGGTGGCTGACACTTTGGTTAATTCTTCTTCCTCTCAGGAAATAAGAGTGACATATGCCCGTCCAAATGCCTAAGAGCTACTCTCTCATTGGTTCTCCCTCTTCCCATTCATCTTCTGCCAAATTGGAAACCTGTGCGAAAAAGGAGGTTAAATGTGATGTCTCTCTAGGTTGGGAGATTGATAGTAAAGCAGTTGGAAAGTCAAACCGGAGCACCAGGAGGGGGAGTATTCTTTGCGTTTTAGAGACGTTTCGTCTTCACAGTGTGTCCATTCTCTAGGTTTCCCGTACATGTTATAGCTGTAGTAATATTCCCTTCAACCTGGAGAGCTGGGACACATGGAATGGGTGCCATGCATTATTCCTTTAAAGGGTCTGCATTTTCTCAACCAATCTCACCAATCCTCTCAGTCCCATGTGTCCAGACTTATGCCACATCGAGCTGTCGTTGTAGATAGGGTCATTCCAGGTTTCATCAGAGACCCTGAAGGAATTGTAAAGAATTTCCATGTTTTTTTGTTTTCTTTTTGAAATTCCTTTTTATAGTGGGTTTGAGCTGATTCTCGCTGCCATGATTATGCCAGGCTAGACACACTTGATTCTCTTATGGAGACATATCAGTACATAGGTTTTAAGATTCTTACTAGTCAGATATATTCCTCTGCGGGAAATATGGGGTTTTGAGTCCCTTTCACTGAGGAAGGTGGAGGTCTTTTCTATTTCATAGTTGGTTTTTGGAACGGTACCTGTGATATATCAAACTGTGGTTTTATGCATCACCCCTCCTCTCCTTCCCCCTTAAGCAGGCATAAGAGTGTTTTCTAAATGTGGGACTCTGTTCTCTTTCCTCACTCAGTTCATATGTAGCCATGTTTACAGGATCTTCATAAGTGATATCTTATGATACGTTTCTTTTTCTGTGTGACTTATTTCACTTAGAATCATCGTACCTGAATCCACTCATTTTGCTGCTACTTGTCTTATGACATTGATTTCATGGCTGAGGGATATTCCATCATACGAACGTACCACAATTTTTTGAACAATTTTTATCTTTCCTGGGATACTTAAGGTGTACCCAAGTTGAGGTTCTTGTAAGCAGTGCAGCCCTAAATTTTGGGGTGGCTCTGTCTTATTGATTTTCAGTTTTCCCAAGGGATATTCCCTAGACTGGAAGTGTCCTTGGCTCTGTAGCTCTGTTGTTTACTTGTTTTAGGGAACACAATGCACTCCTCCAGAGAGGCAGTTGGCAACTTACATTCCACCCATTAGCATAACAAGGCTCCCTTTTCTTCAGGTCCCCTCTTGCCTTTCTGGTTTTTACAAATTTTGTGGATGTCCCTATTGACTGGTGGGAAGTGATACTTCTTTGTACTGCAGATTTGCATTGCCTGCTTGCTGGCTTGGCCAAAAAGGGCGTATGTGTTTTCTCCTGAATATATTCAGGAGAAAACACGTACACTATTTTTGGCCAAGTGCATCATTGTCGTAGTTGTGCCCCTCTTCCTGTGCTTTACAGCTGATTCCAAAGTACCCCTTGAAATCTTTTTCCTGCTATTCTGCCTCGCTTTCAAGTCCGCCTCGTTGTCTTCCTTCAAAAGATTTTTGGACGATAGTTGTCCTTTATTACACTGCCAGTTTGTGAATTGCTGTGCCCCTGAGCTCAATTTATCAAATCGTTTTTTGTGAGCTGACCGCAAGTCCAAAATTTCGGTTCAAGAACTATCCTGGTTCCCAGCAGGGGGATGAGTCTTTGGTGAATTCTTTTTTCTGCCAGGCAATTAGAGTGACATGTGCCCGTCCTAATGCCTAACAGCTATTCTCTCATTGGTTCTCCCTGTTCCCTTTCATCCTCTGCCAAATTGGCAACCCGTGTTATCCAGGAGATTAAAGGGGCTGTCTCTCCAAGTTGGGAGATTGATAGTAAAGCAGTTGGAAAGTCAAACTGGAGCACCAGGAGAGGGACAACTAGTTGAGTTTTAGAAAACTTTCGTATACACAGTGTGTCCATTCTCTAGGTTTCCCGTACATATTATAGCTGTAGTAATATTCCCTTCAAACTGGAGAGTTTAGAACCATGGAATGGAGGCCATGCATTATTTCTTTAAACGGTCTGTGTTTGCTCACCCAGTCTTACCATTCCTCTTAGTCCCAAGTGTCCAGCCTTATGCCACATCAAGCTGTAGTTGTAGATATGTTCATTCCACGTTTCATCAGAGACCCTGAAGGAATTGTAAAGAATTTCCCTGTTTTGTTGTTTTGTTATTGAAATTCCTTTTTATAGTGTGTTTGAGCTGACTCTCACTGCCGTGTTTATGCCAGTCTAGACACACTTGATTCCCTGACGGAGACCTACCAATACATAGGTTTTAAGATTCTTACTAGTCAGATATATTCCTCTGCATAAAATATACGTTTTTGAGTCCCTTTCCCTGAGAAAGTTGTAGGTCTTGTCTATTCCATAGTTGGTTTTTGGAACGGTACCTGTGCTTATATCAAACTCTGGTTTTATGCATCACCCCACCTCTCCTTCCCCCTTAAGCAGGCATAAGAGAGTTTTCTAAATGTGAGACAATGTTCTCTTTCCTCACTCACTTCATGTGTAGCCATGTTTACAGGATCTTCTTAAGAGATATCGTATGATAAGATTCTTTTTCTGTGTGACTTATTTCACTTAGAATCATCATACCTTTATCCACTCATTTTGCTGCTACTGCTCTTATGACATTGATTTCATGGCTGAGGGATATTCCTTCGTACGTAAATACCACAATTTTTTGAACAATTTTTAACTATCCTGGGATATTTAAAGTGTACCCAAGTTGAGGTTCTTGTAAGCAGTGCATCCCTAAATTTTGAGGTGGCTCTGTCTTATTGATTTTCAGTTTTCCCAAGGTATATACCCTAGACTGGAAGTGCCCTTCGCTATGTAGCTCTGTTGTTTAATTGTTTTAGGGAACACAGTGCACTCCTCCAGAGAGGCAGTTGCCAACTAACATCCCGCCCATCAGCATAACAAGGCTCCCTGTTCTGCAGGCCCTCTCTTGCCTTTCTGGTTTTTACACATTTTGCCGATGTCCCTTTTGACCCGTGGGAAGGGATACTTCTTTGTAATGCAGATTTGCATTGCCCGCCTGCTTGCTTGGCCAAAAAGTGTGTATGCGTTTTCTCCAGAATATATTCAGAAGAAAACGAATAAACCATTTTTGGCCAAGTGTATCATTGTCGAAATTGTGTCCCTCTTCCTGTGCTTTACAGGTGATTCCAACGTACCTCTTGAAATCTGTTTCTGCAATTCTGCCTCAGTTTCAAGTCCGCCTCGTTGCCTTCCTTCAAAATATTTTTGGACGATAGTTGTCCTTTATTACTCTGCCAGTTTGTGAATTGCTGTGCCCCTGTGCTCCATTTATCAAATCGTTTTTTGTGAGCTGACCGCAAGTCCAAAATTTCGGTTCAGGACCTATACTGGTTCCCGACAGGGGGATGAGTCCTTGGTTAATTATTCTTCCTGCCGGGCAATTAAAGTGACAAATGCCCGTCCAAATGCCTAACAGCTACTCTCTCATTGGTTCTCCCTGTTCCCTTTCATCCTCTGCCAAATTGGCAACCTGTGTTATCCAGGAGGTTAAAGGGGCTGTCTCTCTAAGTTGAGAGATTGATAGTAAAGCAGTTGGAAACTCAAATTGGAGCACCAGGAGAGGGACAATTAGTTGAGTTTTAGAAACCTTTCGTACACACAGTGTGTCCATTCTCTAGGTTTCACGTACATGTTATAGCTGTAGTAATATTCCCTTCCACCTGGAGAGTTTGGAACCATGGAATGGAGGCCATGCATTATTGCTTTAAACTGTCTGTATTTGCTCACCCAGTCTCACCAATCCTCTCAGTCCCAAATGTCCAGCATTATGCCAAATCAAGCTGTAGTTGTAGATAGGTTCATTTCAGGTTTCATCAGAGACCCTGAAGGAATTGTAAAGAATTTCCCTGTTTTGTTGTTTTGTTATTGAAATTCCTTTTTATAGTGAGTTTGAGCTGATTCCCACTGCATTTTTATGCCAGTCTAGACACACTTGATCCCTTACGGAGACATATCAATATATAGGTTTGAAGATTCTTACTAGTCAGATATATTCCTCTGAGGGAAGTATGGGGTGTTGATTCCTTTTCAGTGAGGAAGGTGTAGATCTTTTCTATTCTGTATTTGGTTTCTGGAATGGAGCCTTTACTAATATCAAACTCTGGTTTTATGCAACACCCCACCTCTCCTTACCCCTTAAGCAGGGGTAAGAGTGTTTCCTAAATGTGAGACTCTCTTCTCTTTACTAACTCAGTTCATGTGTAGCCATGTTTACATGACCTTCATAAGTGATATCTTATGCTAAGTTTATTTTACTCTGTGACTAATTTAACTTAGAATCCTCGTAACTGAATCCACTAAATTTGCTGCTACTGGCCTGATGACATTGATTTCATGGCAGAGAAATATTCCATCGTATGTAATTACCACAATCTCTTGAAAAAATTTTGTCTTTCCTGGGATATTTAAGGTGTAGCCTAGTTGAGGTTCTTGTAAGCAGTGCAGCCCTAAATTTTGGGGTGGCTCTGTCTTACTGATTTTCAGTTTTCCCAAGGTATATACCCTAGACTGGAAGTGCCCTTGTCTCTGTAGCTCTGTTGTTTACTTGTTTTAGGGAACAAAATGCACTCCTCCAGAGAGGCAGTTGGCAATTTACATCCCGCCCATCAGCATAAAAAGGCTCCATGTTCTCCAGGCACTGTCTTGCCTTTCTGCTTTTTACCCATTTTGTGGATATCCCTTTTGACCTGTGGGAAGTGATACTTCTTTGTAGTGCAGATTTGCATTGCCCGCTTGCTTGCTTGGCCAAAAAGGGCGTATGCGTTTTCTCCTGAATATATTCAGGAGAAAACGCATACGCCCTTTTTGGCCAAGTGCATCATTTTCGAAGTTGTGCCCCTCTTCCTGTGCTTTAAAAGTGATTCCAACGTATCTGTTGAAATCTGTTTCCTTCTATTCTGCCTCGCTTTCAATTCCACCTCGTTGCCTTCCCTCAGCAGATTTTTGTACGATAGTTGTCCTTTATTACTCTACCAGTTTGTGTATTGCAGTGCCCCTGAGCTCCATAATTTAACTCGTTTATTGTGAGCTGAACGCAAGTCCAATATTTTGGTTCAGGTCCTCTACTTGTTCACGGTGGGTGGCTTAGACTTTGGTTAATTCTTCTACCTCCAGGGAAATAAGAGTGACATGTGCCCGACCAAATGCCTAACAGCTACTCTCTCATTGGTTCTCCCTCTTAACTTTCATCCTCTGCCAAATTGGCAACCTGTGCAAAACAGGAGGTTAAAGGTGCAGTCTCTCCAAGCTGGGAGATTGATAGTAAAGCAGTTGGAAAGTCAAACCTGAGCACCAGGAGAGGGACTATTCGTTGAGTTTTAGAGACCATTCGTATTCACAATGTGTCCATTCTCTAGGTTTCCCGTACATGTTATAGCTGTATTAATATACTCTTCAACCTGGAGAGTTGGGATCCATGGAATGGTTGCCATGCATTATTGCTTTATAGGGTCTGTATTTGCACACCCAATCTCACCAATCCTCTCAGTCCCATGTGCCCAGCCTTATGCCACATCCAGCTGTCATTGTAGATAGGGTCATTCCAGGTTTCATCAGAAACCCTGAAGGAATTGTAAAGAATTTCCTTTTTTTTTTCAACTTCCTTTTTATAGTGGGTTGGAGCTGATTCTAGCTGTCATGTTTATGCCAGTCTAGACACACTTGATTCCCTTAGGGAGACATATCAATACATTGGTTTTAAGATTCTTACTAGTCAGATATATTCCTCTGCGGGAAATATGGGGTTTTGTGTCCCTTTCCCTGAGGTAGGTGTAGGTCTTGTATATTCGATAGTTGGTTTTTGGAACGGTACCTGTGCTTATATCAAACTTTTCTTTTATGCATCACCCTACTTCTCCTTCCCCCTTAAGCAGGCATAAGAATGTTTTCTAAATGTGAATCTCTCTTCTCTTTCCTAACTCATTTCATGTGTAGCCATGTTTACAAGACCTTCATAAGTGATATCTTATGATAAGTTTCTTTTTCTGTGTGACTTATTTCACTTAGAATCATCGTACCTGAATCCACTCATTTTGCTGCTACTGGTCTTATGATATTTATTTCATGGCTGAGGGATATTCCAGCGTACGTAAGTACAAAAACTTTTTGAACCATTTTTATCTTTCCTGGGATACTTAAGGTGTACCCAAGTTGAGGTTCTTGTAAGCAGTGCAGCCCTAAATTTTGGGGTGGCTCTGTCTTATTGATTTTCAGTTTTCCCAAGGTATATTCCCTAGACTGGAAGTGACCTTGGCTCTGTAGCTCTGTTGTTTACTTGTTTTGGGAACACAATGAACTCCTCCAGAGAGGCAGTTGGCAATTTACATCCCGCCCTTCTGCATAACAAGGATCCCTGTTCTCCAGGGCCTGTCTTGCCTTTCTGAATTTTACCCATTTTCTGGATGTCCCTTTTGACCGTTGGGAAGTGATACTTTTTTGTAGTGCAGATTTGCATTGCCCTCTTGCTTGCTTGGCCAAAAAGGGCGTATGCGTTTTCTCCTGAATATATTCAGGAGAAAACGCATACGTCCTTTTTGGCCAAGTGCATCATTGTCAAATTTGTGCCCCTCTTCATGTGCTTTAAAGGGAAATCCAACGTACCCCTTGAAATCTGTTTCCTGCTATTCTGCCTCGCTTTCCAGTCCGCCTCTTTGCTTTCCCTCAACAGATTGTTGGACGATAGTTGTCCTTTATTACTCTGCCTGTTTCTGAATTGCTGTGCCCCTGAGCTCCATTATTTAACTCATTTTTTGTGAGCTGAAGGCAAGTCCAATATTTTGGTTCAGGAAATATACTGGTGACCGTTGGGTGGCTGAGACTTTGTTTAGTTCTTCTTCCTCCCGGGAAATAAGTGTGACATATGCCCGTCCAAATGCCTAACAGCTACTCTCTCATTGGTTCTCCCTATTCCCTTTCATCCACTGCCAAATTGGCAACGTGTGCGAACCAGGAGGTTAAAGGTGCTGTCTCTCCAAGCTGTGAGATTGATAGTAAAGCAGTTGGAAAGTCAAACCGGAGCACCAGGAGAGGGACTATTCGTTGAATTTTAGAGATCTTTGATATTCACAGTGTGTCCATTCTCTAGGTTTCCCATATATGTTATAGCTGTAGTAATATTCCCTTCAACCTGGAGACATGGGACCCATGGAATGGGTGCCATGCATTATTGCTTTAAAGGGTCTGCATTTGCTCACCCAATCTTACCAATCCTCTCAGTCCCATGTGTCCAGCCTTATTCCACATACAGCTGTCATTGTAGATAGGGTCATTCCAGGTTTCATCAGAAACCCTGAAGGAATTGTAAAGAATTTCCTTTTATTTGTTTTTCAAATTCCTATTTATAGTGGGTTGTAGCTGATTCTCGCTGTCATGTTTATGCCAGTCTAGACATACTTGATTCCCTTATGGAGACATATCAATACCTAGGTTTTAAGATTCTTACTTGTCAGATATATTCCTCTGTGGGAAATATGGGGTTCTGAGTCCCTTTCACTGAGGAAGGTGTAGGTCTTGTCTATTCCATAGTTGGTTTTTGGAACGGTACCTGTGCTTATATCAAACTCTTGTTTTATGCATCACCCCACCTCTCCTTCCCCCTTAAGCAAGCATAAGAGTGTTTTCTAAATGTGAGACTCTGTTCTCTTTCCTAACTCAGTTCATGTGTAGCCATGTTTACAGGATCTTCATAAGTGATATCTTATGATAAGTTTCTTTTTCTGTGTGAATTATTACACTTAGAATCATCGTACCTGAATCCACTCATTTTGCTGCTACTGGTCTTATGACATTGATTTCATGGCTGAGGGATATTCCATCGTACGTAAGTACCAAAATTATTTGAACCATTTTTATCTTTCCTGGGATACTTAAGGTGTACCCAAGTTGAGGTTCTTGTAAGCAGTGCAGCCCTAAATTTTGGTGTGGCTCTGTCTTATTGATTTTCAGTTTTCCCAAGGTATATTCCCTAGACTGGAAGTGCCCTTGGCTCTGTAGCTCTGTTGTTTACTTGTTTTGGGAACACAATGAACTCCTCCAGAGGGGCAGTTGGCAATTTACATCCCGCCCATCAGCATAACAAGGTTCCCTCTTCTCCAGGGCCTGTCTTGCCTTTCTGAATTTTACCCATTTTGTGGATAACCCTTTTGACTGGTGGGAAATGATACTTCTTTGCAGTGCAGATTTGCATTGCCCGCTTGCTTGCTTGGCAAAAAGGGCGTATGCATTTTCTCCAGAATATATTCAGGATAAAACGCATACGCCCTTTTTGGCCAAGTGCATCATTGTCGAAGTTGTGCCCCTCTTCCTGTGCTTTAAAGGCGATTCCAATGTACCTGTTGAAATCTGTTTCCTGCTATTCTGCCTCACTTTCAAGTCCGCCTCGTTGCCTTCCCTCAACAGATTGTTGGATGATAGTTGTCCTTTATTACTCTGCCTGTTTGTGAATTGCTGTGATCTTGAGCTCCATTTTTAACTCGTTTTTTGTGAGCTGAACGCATGTCCAAAATTTTGGTTCAGTACCTATACTGGTTCCCGGTGGGTGTCTGAGACTTTGGTTAATTCTTCTTCCACCCGGGAAATAAGAGTGACATGTGCCCTTCCAAATGCCTAAAAGCTACTCTCTCATTGGTTCTCCCTCTTCCCTTTCATCCTCTGTCAAATTGGCAACCTGTGCAAACCAGGATGTTAAACGGGCTGTCTCTCCAAGTTGGGAGATTGATAGTAAAGCAGTTGGAAATTCAAACCGGGGCACCAGGAGGGGGAGTATTCGTTGAGTTTTAGAGACCTTTCATATTCACAGTGTGTCCATTCTCTAGGTTTCCCGTACATGTTATAGCTGTAGTAATATTCCCTTCAACCTGGAGATATTGGCCCCATGGAATGGGTGCCATGCATTATTGCTTTAAAGGGTCTGCATTTGCTCACCCAATCTCAACAATCCTCTCAGTCCCATGTGTCCAGCTTTATACCACATCCAGCTGTCATTGTAGATAGGGTCATTCCAGGTTTCATCAGAGACCCTGAAGGAATTGTAAAGAATTTCCCTGTTTTTGTTTTTTGGGGAATTCATTTTTATAGTGTGTTTGAGGTGATTATCACTGCCATGTTTATGCCAGTCTAGACAGACTTGATTCCCTTACAGAGACATATCAATACATAGGTTTTAAGATTATTACTAGTCAGACTTCCGGGTAAGATGGCGGAAGAGTAAGACACGGAGATCACCTTCCTCCCCACGGATACACCAGAAATACAGCTACACGTGGAACAACTCCTACAGAACACCTACTGAACGCTGGCAGAAGACCCCAGACCTCCCAAAAGGCAAGAAACTCCCCACATACCTGGTTAGGGCAAAGCGGAGAGATCCGCACACAGAGGATCGGTGCCGAGCGGCACTCACCAGCCCGAGAGGCTTGTCTGCTCGCCCGCCGGGGCACGCAGCGCTGGAAGCTGAGGCTCGGGCTTCGGTCAGAGCACAGGGAGAGGACTGGGGCTGGCGGCGAGAACTCAGCCTGAAGGGGGCTAATGTGCCACAGCTAGCCGGGAGGGTGTCCGTGAAAACTCTGGAGCTGCCGAAGAGGCAAGAGACTTTTTCTTCCCTCTTGGTTTCCTGGTGCGCGAGGAGAGGGGATTAAGAGCGCTGCTTAAACGGGCTCCACAGACGGGCGCGAGTCGCGACTGAAAGCGCGGAGCCCAGTGACGGGCGTGGGACGCTGGGGCTGCTGCTGCCGCCGCCAAGAAGCCTGTGTGCGAGCGCAGGTCACTGCCCACACCGCCCTTCCGGGAGCCTGTGCAGCCCGCCACTGCCGGGGTCCCGGGATCCAGGGGCGGCTTCCCTGGGAGAACGCACGGCGCGCCTCGGGCTGGTGCAACATCACGCCGACCTCTGCCGCTGCAGGCTCGCCCCGCACTCCGTGCCCCTCCCTCCCTCCCGGCCTGAGTGAGCCAGAGTCCCCGAAGAGGCTGCTCCTTTAACCCTGTCCTATCTGAGCGAAGAGCAGACGCCCTCCGGCGACCTACACGCAGAGGCGGGGCCAAATCCAAAGCTGAGACCCAGGAGCTGTGAGAACAAAGAAGAGAAAGGGAAACCTCTCCCAGCAGCCTCAGAAGCAGCGGATTAAAGCTCCACAATCAACTTGATGTATCCTGCATCTGTGGAATACATGAATAGACAACAAATCATCCCAAATTGAGGAGCCCAGAGTCAGTGCTGTGCCTCTGAGGTGGGAGAGCCAACTTCAGGACACTGGTCCACAAGAGACCTCCCAGCTCCACATAATATCAAACGGCGAAAATCTTCCAGAGATCTCCATCTCAACACCAGCACCCAGCTTCACTCAACGACCAGCAGGCTACAGTGCTGGACACCCTGAGCCAAACAACTAGCAAGACAGGAACACAACGGCACCCATTAGCAGAGAGGTGGCCTAAAATCATAAAAAGTCCACAGACACCCCAAAACACACCACCAGACGTGGACCTGCCCACCAGAAAGACAAGATCCAGCCTCATCCACCAGAACACAGGCACTAGTCCCCTCCACCAGGAAGCCTACACAACCCACTAAACCAACCTTAGCCACTGGGGACAGACACCAAAAACAACAGGAACTACGAACCTGCAGCCTGCAAAAAGGAGACCCCAAACACAGTAACATAAGCAAAATGAGAAGACAGAAAAACACACAGCAGGAGAAGGAGCAAGATAAAAACCCACCAGACCTAACAAATGAAGAGGTAATAGGCACTCTACCTGAAAAAGAATTCAGAATAATGATGGTAAAGATGATCCAAGATTCTATTTCCCAGATCCAAAATCTTGGAAATAGAATAGACAAAATGCAAGAAACAGTTAACAAGGACCTAGAAGAACTAAAGATGAATCAAGCATCGATTAAAAACACAATAAATGAAATAAAAAATACTCTAGATGGGATCAATAGCAGAATAACTGAGGCAGAGGAACGGATAAGTGAGGTGGAAGATAAAATAGTGGAAATAACTGCTGCAGAGCAAAATAAAGAAAAAAGAATGAAAAGAACAGAGGACAGTCTCAGAGACCGCTGGGACAACATTAAACGCACCAACATTCGAATTATAGGGGTTCCAGAAGAAGAAGAGAAAAAGAAAGGGACTGAGAAAATATTTGAAGAGATTATAGTTGAAAACTTCCCTAATATGGGAAAGGAAATAGTTAATCAAGTCCAGGAGGCACAGAGAGTCCCATACAGAATAAATCCAAGGAGAAATACGCCAAGACACATATTAATCAAACTGTCAAAAATTAAACACAAAGAAATCATATTAAAAGCAGCAAGGCAAAAACAACAAATAACACACAAGGGAATCCCCATCAGGATAACAGCTGATCTCTCAGCAGAAACTCTACAAGCCAGAAGGGAGTGGCAGGACATACTTAAAGTGATGAAGGAGAAAAACCTGCAACCAAGATTACTCTACCCAGCAAGGATCTCATTCAGATTTGATGGAGAAATTAAAACGTTTACAGACAAGCAAAAGCTGAGAGAGTTCAGCACCACCAAACCAGCTTTACAACAAATGCTAAAGGAACTTCTCTAGGCAAGAAACACAACAGAAGGAATATACCTACAATAATGAACCCAAAACAATTAAGAAAATGGGAATAGGAACATACATATCGATAATTACCTTAAATGTAAATGGACTAAATGCTCCCACCAAAAGACACAGAGTGGCTGAATGGATACAAAAACAAGACCCATATATATGCTGTCTACAAGAGACCCACTTCAGACCTAGAGACACATACAGACTGAAAGTAAGGGGATGGAAAAAGATATTCCATGCAAATGGAAACCAAAAGAAAGCTGGAGTAGCAATTCTCATATCAGACAAAATAGACTTTAAAATAAAGACTACTAGAAGAGATAAAGAAGGACACTACATAATGATCAAGGGATCGATCCAAGAAGAAGATATAACAATTGTAAATATTTATGCACCCAACATAGGAGCACCTCAATACATAATGCAAATACTAACAGCCATAAAAGGAGAAATCGACAGTAACACAATCATAGTAGGGGACTTTAACACCCCACTTTCACCAATGGACAGATCATCCAAAATGAAAATAAATAAGGAAACACAAGCTTTAAATGATACATTAAACAAGATGGACTTAATTGATATTTATAGGACATTCCATCCAAAAACAACAGAATACACATTTTTCTCAAGTGCTCATGGAACATTCTCCAGGATAGAACATATCTTGGGTCACAAATCAAGCCTTGGTAAATTTAAGAAAATTGAAATTGTATCAAGTATCTTTTCCGACCACAATGCTATGAGACTAGATATCAATTACAGGAAAAGAGCTGTAAAAAATACAAACACATGGAGGCTAAACAATACACTACTTCATAACGAAGTGATCACTGAAGAAATCAAAGAGGAAATTAAAAAATACCTAGAAACAAATGACAATGGAGACACGACGACCCAAAACCTATGGGATGCAGCAAAAGCAGTTCTAAGAGGGAAGTTTATAGCAATACAATCCCACCTTAAGAAACAGGAAACATCTCGAATAAACAACCGAACCTTGCACCTAAAGCAATTAGAGAAAGAAGAACAAAAACATCCCAAAGTTAGCAGAAGGAAAGAAATCATAAAAATCAGATCAGAAATAAATGAAAAAGAAATGAAGGAAACGATAGCAAAGATCAATAAAACTAAAAGCTGGTTCTTTGAGAAGATAAACAAAATTGATAAACCATTAGCCAGACTCATCAAGAAAAAAAGGGAGAAGACTCAAATCAATAGAATTAGAAATGAAAAAGGAGAAGTAACAACTGACACTACAGAAATACAAAAGATCATGAGAGATTACTATAAGCAACTCTATGCCAATAAAATGGACAACCTGGAAGAAATGGACAAATTCTTAGAAATGCACAACCTGCCAAGACTGAATCAGGAAGAAATAGAAAATATGAACAGACCAATCACAAGCACTGAAATTGAAACTGTGATAAAAAATCTTCCAACAAACAAAAGCCCAGGACCAGATGGCTTCACAGGCGAATTCTATCAAGCATTTAGAGAAGAGCTAACACCTATCCTTCTGAAACTCTTCCAAAATATAGCAGAGGGAGGAACACGCCCAAACTCATTCTACGAGGCCACCATCACCTTGATACCAAAACCAGGCAAGGATGTCACAAAGAAAGAAAACTACAGGCCAATATCACTGATGAACATAGATGCAAAAATCCTCAACAAAATACTAGCAAACAGAATCCAACAGCACATTAAAAGGATCATACACCATGATCAAGTGGGGTTTATTCCAGGAATGCAAGGATTCTTCAATATATGCAAATCAATCAACGTGATACACCATATTAACAAATTGAAGGAGAAAAACCATATGATCATCTCAATAGATGCAGAGAAAGCTTTCGACAAAATTCAACACCCATTTATGATAAAAACCCTGCAGAAAGTAGGCATAGAGGGAACTTTCCTCAACATAATAAAGGCCATATATGACAAACCCACAGCCAGCATCGTCCTCAATGGTGAAAAACTGAAACCATTTCCACTAAGATCAGGAACTAGACAAGGTTGCCCACTTTCACCACTCTTATTCAACCTAGTTTTGGAAGTTTTAGCCACAGCAATCAGAGAAGAAAAGGAAATAAAAGGAATCCAAATTGGAAAAGAAGAAGTAAAGCTGTCACTGTTTGCAGATGACATGATACTATACATAGAGAATCCTAAAGATGCTACCAGAAAACTACTAGAGTTAATCAATGAATTTGGTCAAGTTGCAGGATACAAAATTAATGCACAGAAATCTCTGGCATTCCTATATACTGATGATGAAAAAAGTGAAAGTGAAATCAAGGAAACACTCCCATTTACCATTGCAACAAAAAGAATAAAATATCTAGGAATAAACCTACCTAAGGACACAAAAGACCTGTATGCAGAAAATTATAAGACACTGATGAAAGAAATTAAAGATGATACAAATAGATGGAGAGATGTACCATGTTCTTGGATTGGAAGAATCAACATTGTGAAAATGACTCTACTACCCAAAGCAATCTACAGGTTCAATGCAATCCCTATCAAACTACCACTGGCATTTTTCACAGAACTAGAACAAAAAATTTCACAATTTGTATGGAAACACAAAAGACCCCGAATAGCCAAAGCAATCTTGAGAACGAAAAATGGAGCTGGAGGAATCAGGCTCCCTGACTTCAGACTATACTACAAAGCTACAGTAATCAAGACAGTATGGTACTGGCACAAAAACAGAAAGATAGATCAATGGAACAGGATAGAAAGCCCAGAGTTAAACCCACGGACATATGGTCACCTTATCTTTGATAAAGGAGGCAGGAATGTACAGTGGAGAAAGGACAGTCTCTTCAATAAGTGGTGCTGGGAAAACTGGATAGGGACATGTAAAAGTATGAGATTAGATCACTCCCTAACACCATACACAAAAATAAGCTCAAAATGGATTAAAGACCTAAATGTAAGGCCAGACACTATCAAACTCTTAGAGGAACACATAGGCAGAACACTCTATGACATAAATCACAGCAAGATCCTTTTAGACCCACCTCCTAGAGAAATGGAAATAAAGACAAAAATAAACACATGGGACCTAATGAAACTTAAAAGCTTTTGCACAGCAAAGGAAACCATAAACAAGACCAAAAGACAACCCTCAGAATGGGAGAAAATATTTGCAAATGAAGCAACTGACAAAGGATTAATCTCCAAAATTTATAAGCAGCTCATGCAGCTCAATAACAAAAAAACAAAGAACCCAATCCAAAAATGGGCAGAAGACCTAAATAGACATTTCTCCACAGAAGATATACAGACTGCCAACAAACACATGAAAGGATGCTCAACATCTTTACTCATTAGAGAAATGCAAATCAAAACTACAATGAGATATCACCTCACACCAGTCAGAATGGCCATCATCAAAAAGTCTAGAAACAATAAATGCTGGAGAGGGTGTGGAAAAAAGGGAACACTCTTGCACTGCTGGTGGGAATGTGAATTGGTACAGCCGCTATGGAGAACGGTATGGAGGTTCCTTAAAAAACTACAAATAGAACTACCATATGACCCAGCAATCCCACTACTGGGCATATACCCTGAGAAAACCATAATTCAAAAATAGACATGTACCAAAATGTTCATAGTAGCCCTATTTACAATAGCCCGGAGATGGAAACAACCTAAGTGTCCATCATCGGATGAATGGATAAAGAAGATGTGGCACATATATACAATGGAATATTACTCAGCCATAAAAAGAAATGAAATTGAGCTATTTGTAATGAGGTGGATAGACCTAGAGTCTGTCATACAGAGTGAAGTAAGTCAGAAAGAGAAAGACAAATACTGTATGCTAACACATATATATGGAATTTAAGAAAAAAAATGTCATGAAGAACATAGGGGTAAGACAGGAATAAAGACACAGACCTACTAGAGAATGGACTTGAGGATATGGGGAGGGGGAAGGGTAAGCTGTGACAAAGTGAAAGAGCGGCATGGACATATATACACTACCAAACGTGAGGTAGATAGCTAGTGGGAAGCAGCCGCATAGCACAGGGAGGTCAGCTCGGTACTTTGTGACCGCCTGGAGGGGTGGGATAGGGAGGGTGGGAGGGAGACGCAAAAGGGAGGGCTTATGGAAACATATGTATATGTATAACTGATTAAATTTGTTATAAAAAAATAAAAATAAATAAAATAAAAAAATAATAATAAAATAGTGAAATTTGAATGTAATCTAAATATTCAAAACTAGATGATTTGTGATATGCCTGTGTAGCATAAATATATGCAATCAATAAATTAAAATGTGGTTTCAAAATTGTACGTTTTGAAATGAAAACAAAATAAAATGTATATAATGTCTTTTCAATTTAAAAAAAAAAAGATTATTACTAGTCAGATATATTCGTCTGCGGGGAATACGGTTTGATGAGTCCCTTTCACTGAGGAAGTTGTAGGTCTTGTCTATTCCGTATTTGGTTTTTGGAACGTTACCTGTACGAATATCAAACTCTGGTTTTATGCATCACCCCACCTCACCTTCCCTCTTTAGCCGGCAACAGAGAGTTTTCTAAATGTGAGTCTCTGTTCTCTTTCCTAACACAGTTCATGTGTAGCCATGTTTATAGGACCTTCATACTTGATATCTTATGATAAGTTTCTTTTCCTGTGTGACTTATTTCTCTTAGAATCATCGTACCTGTATCCACTCATTTTGTTGCTACTGGCCTTATGACATTGATTTCATGACTGAGGGATATTCCATCATACGTAAGTACCACAATTTCTTGAAGCATTTTTGTCTTTCCTGGGATATTTAAGGTGTACCCAACTTGAGGTTCTTGTAAGCAGTGCAGCCCTAAAATATGGGGTGGCTGTGTCTTATTGATTTTCAATTTTCCCAAAGAATATTCCCAAGACTGGGATTGCCCTTGGCTCTGTAGCTCTGTTGTTTACTTGTTTTAGGGAACACAATGCACTCCTCCAGAGAGGCAGTTGGAAATTTACATCCCGCCCATCAGCATAACAAGGCTCCCTGTTCTCCAGGGCCTGTCTTGCCTTTCTGCTTTTTTCACATTTTGAAGATGTCCATTTTGACTGGTGGGAAGTGATGCTTCTTTGTAGTGCAGATTTGCATTGCCTGCTTGCTTGCTTGGCCAAAAAGTGCATATGCGTTTTGAATTGAATATATTCAGGAGAAAACGCATACACCCTTTTTGGCCAAGTGCAACATTTTCGAAGTTGTGCCCCTCTTCCTGTGTTTAAAGGTGATTCCAATGTACATCTTGAAATCTGTTTCCTGTTATTCTGCCTCGCTTTCAAGTCCGCCTCGTTGCCTTCCCTCAACACATTTTTGGACGATAGTTGTCATTTATTACTCTGCCAGTTTGTGAATTGCTGTGCCCCTAGCTCCATTTTTCAACTCGTTTTTTGTGAGCTGACCGCAAGTCGAAAATTTTGGTTCACGACCTATACTGGTTTCTGGCGGGTGGCTGAGGCTTTGGTTAATTCTTCTTCCTGCCGGGCAATTAGAGTGACATGTGCCCCTCCAAATGCCTAACAGCTACTCTCTCATTGGTTCTCCCTCTTCCCTTTCATCCTTTGCCAAATTGGCAAACTTTGCACACCAGGTGGTTAAAGCGGCTGTCTCTCCAAGTTGGGAGATTGATAGTAAAGCAGTTGGAAAGTCAAACCTGAGCACCAGGAGAGGGAGTATTCGTTGAGTTTTAGAGACCTTTCCTATTCACAGTGTGTCCATTCTCTAGGTTTCCCTTACGTGTTACAGCTGTAGTAATATTCCCTTCAACATGGAGAGTTGGGACCCTTGGAATGTGTGCCACACATTATTGCTTTAAATGGTCTGCATTTGCTCACCCAACTTAACTCATCCTCTCAGTCCCAAGTGTCTCAGCCTTATGCCACCTCCATCTGTCGTTGTAGATAGGGTCATTCCAGGTTTCATCAAAGACTCTGAAGGAATTGTAAAGAATTTCCCAGTTTTTTTCATTTGTTTTTGAAATTCCTTTTTTTAGTGGGTTTGAGCTGATTCTCACTGCCATGTTTATGCCAGTCTAGGCACACTTGATTCCCTTATGGAGACATATCAATACATAGGTTTTAAGATTCTTACTAGTCAGATATATTCCTCTGTAGGGAATATGGTGTGTTGAGTCCCTTTCACTGAGGAAGGTATAGGTATTGTGTGTTCCATTGTAGGTTTTTGGAACGGTACATGTGCTTATATCAAACTCTGGTTTTATGCATCACCCCACCTCTCCTTCCCCCTTAAGCAGGCATAAGAGTGTTTTCTAAATGTGAGACTGTGTTGTCTTTCCTAACTCAGTTCATGTGTAGCCATGTTTACAGGATTTTCATAAGTGATATCTTATGATAAGCTTATTTGTCTGTGTGACTTATTTCACTTAGAATCATCGGACCTGAATCCACTCATTTTGCTGCTAATGGCCTTATGACATTGATTACATGGCTGAGGGATATTTCTTGTACATAAGTAGCACAATTTCGTGAACCATTTTTGTCTTTCCTGGGAAATTTAAGGTGTAACCAAGTTGAGGTTCTTGAAAGAAGTGCAGCCCTAAATTTGGGGGTGGCTCTGTCTTATTGATTTCCAGTTTTCCGATGGTTTATTCCCTAGACTGGAAGTGCCGTTGGCTCTGTAGCTCTGTTGTTTATTTGTTTTACGGAACAGAATGCACTCCTCCAGAGAGGCAGTTGGCAACTTAATCCCCCCAATCAGCATAACAAGGCTCCATGTTCTCCAGTGCCTGGCTTGCCTTTCTGGTTTATACAGATTTTGTGGATGCCCCTTTTGACCCGTGAGATGTGATACTTCTTTGTAGTGCAGATTTGCATTGCCCGCTTGCTTGCTTGGCCAAAATGGGTGTATGTGTTTTCTCCAATATATATTCAGGAGAAAACTCATACGCCCTATTTGGCCAAGTGCATCATTGTCGAAGTTGTGCCCCTCTTCCTGTCCTTTAAAGGCACTTCCAACGTACCTCTTGAAATCTCTTTCTGGCTATTCTGCCTCGCTTTCAAGTCTGCCTCGTTGCCTTCCCTCAACAGATTTTTGCAAGATAGTCGTCCTTTACTACTCTGCCAATTTGTGAATTGCTGCGCCCCTGAGCTCCATTTTTCAACTCGTTTTTGTGAGCTGAATGCAAGTCCAAAATTTTGGTTCAGGACCTATACTGGTTCTTGGTGGGTGGCTGAGACTTTGGTTAATTCTTCTTCCTGCCGGGAAATTAGTGTGATATGTGCCCCTCCAAATGCCTAACAGCTACTCTCCCATTGGTTCTTCCTCTTCCCTTTCATCCTCTGCCAAATTGGCAACCTGTGCAAACCAGGAGGTTAAAGGGGCTGTCTCTCCAATTTGGGAGATTGATAGTAAAGCCATTGGAAAGTCAAACTGGAGCACCAGGAGAGGGACTATTAGTTGAGTTTTAGAAACATTTCGTGTTCACAGTGGGTCCATTCTCTTGGTTTCCCGTACATGTTATAGCTGTAGTAATATTTCCTTCAACATGGAGAGTTGGGACCCATGGAATGGGTGCCACACATTATTGCTTTAAAGTTTCTGCATTTGCCCACCCAATCTCACCAATCCTCTGATTCCCAAGTGTCCAGGCATATGCCACATCCTGCTGTCATTGTAGATAGAGTCATACCAGGTTTCATCAGAGACCCTGAAAGAATTGTAAAGAACTTACCTGTTTTTTTGGTTTGATTTTGAAATTCCTTTTTATAGTGGGTTTGAGCTGATTCTCACTGCCATGTTTATGCCAGTCTAGACATACATGATGCCCTTACGGGGATATATCAATACATAAGTTTTAAGATTCTTATTAGTTAGATATATTCCTCTGAGGGTAATATGGGTTGTTGAGTCCCTTTCCCTGAGGAAGATGTAGGTCTTGTCTATTCCGTATTAGGTTTTTTGAAAGGTACCTGTACTAATTCAAACTCTGGTTTTATGCATCACCCCACCCTCTCAATCCCCCTTAAGTAGGCATAAGAATGTTTTCTAAATGTGAGTCTCTCTTCTCTTTCCTAACACAGTTCATGTGTAGCCATGTTTACAGGATTTTCATAAGTGATATCTTATGATTATTTTCTTTTTCTGTGTGACTTATTTCACTTAGAATCATCGTACCTGGGGCTTCCCTGGTGGCGCAGTGGTTGAGAGTCCGCCTGCCGATGCAGGGGACGCGGGTTCGTGCCCCTGTCCGGGAGGATCCCACATGCCGCGGAGCGGCTGGGCCCGTGAGCCATGGCCGCTGGGCCTGCGCGTCCAGAGCCTGTGCTCCGCAACGGGAGAGGCCACAACAGTGAGAGGCCTGCGTAATGCAAAAAAAAAAAAAAAAAAAAAAAAAAAAAGAATCATCGTACCTGAATCCACTCATTTTGCTGCTAATGGCCTTATGACATTGATTACATGGCGGAGGGATATTCCTTGTACATAAGTACCACAATTTCTTGAACCATTTTTGTCTTTCCTGGGATATTTAAGGTGTACACAAGTTGATGTTCTTGAAAGAAGTGCAACCCTAAATTTAGGGGTGACTCTGTCTTACTGATTTCCAGTTTTCTAAAGGTATATTCCCTAGACTGGAAGTGCCCTTGGCTCTGTAGCTCTGTTGTTTATTTGTTTTATGGAACACAATGCCCTCCTCCAGAGAGGCAGTTGGCAACTTATTCCCGCCAATCAGCATAACAAGGCACCCTGTTCTCCAGGGCCTGTCTAGCCTCTCTGGTTTTTACATATTTTGCTGATGCCCCTTTTGACTGGTGGGAAGTGATACTTCTTTGTAGTGCAGATTTGCATTGTCCGCTGCTTGCATGGCCAAAAAGGGCGTATGTGTTTTCGCCTGAATATATTCAGGAGAAAACTTATACGCCCTTTTTGGCCAAGTGCATCATTGTCGAAGTTGTGCCCCTCTTCCTGTGCTTTAAAGGCACTTCATACGTACCTCTTGAAATCTGTTTCCGGCTATTCTGCCTCGCTTTGAAGTACACCTCGGTGCCTTTCCTCAACAGATTTTTGCACGATAGTGGTCTTTTACTCCTTTGCCAGTTTGAGAATTGCTGTGTCCCTGAGCTCCATTTTTCAACTCATCATTTGGGAGCTGACAGCAAGTCCAAAATTTTGGTTCAAGACCTATACTTGTTCCAAGCGGGTGGCTAATTCTTCTTCCTCTCGGGAAATTAGAGTGACATGTACCTGTCCAAATGCCTAACAGCTACTCTCTCATTGGTTCTTCCTCTTCCCTTTCATACTCTGCCAAATTGGCAACCTGTGTGAACCAGGAGGATAAAGGGGCTGTCTGTCCAAGTTGGGAGATTGATAGTAAAGCAGTTGGAAAATCAAATCAGAGCACCAGGAGAGGGACTATTAGTTGACTTATAGAAACCTTTCTTATTCACAGTGTGTCCATTCTCTAAGTTTCCCGTACATGTTATAGCTGTAGTAATACTCCCTTCAACATGGAGAGTTGGACCCATGGAATGGGTGCTACAAATTATTGCTTTAAAGGGTCTGCATTTGCTCATCCAGTCTCACCAATCCTCTCAGTCCCAACTGTCCAGCCTTATGCCACATCCAGCTGTCGTTGTAGATAGGGTCATTCCAGGTTGCATCAGAGACCCTGAAGGAATTGTAAAGAATTTTCCTGTATTTTTGTTTTGTTTTTGAAATTCCATTATATAGTGGGTTTGAGATGATTCTCACTGCTATGTTTATGCCAGTCTAGACACACTTGATTCCCTTACGGAGACATATCAATACATAGGTTTTAAGATTCTTACTAGTCAGATATATTCCTCTGCGGGAAATATGGGGTTTTGGGTCCCTTTCACTGAGGAAGATTTAGGCCTTGTCTATACCATCGTTGGTTTTTGGAACGGTACATGTGTTTATATCAAACTCTGGTTTTATGCGTCACCCCACCTCTCCTTCCCACTTAATCAGGCATAAGAGTGTTTTCTAAATGTGAGACTCTGTTCTCTTTCCTAACTCAGTTCATGTGTAGCCATGTTTAAGGATCTTCATAAGTGATATCTTATGATAAGTTTCTTTTTCTGTGTGACTTATTTCACTTAGAATCATCGTACCTGAATCCACTCATTTGGCTGCTACTGGCCTTAAGACATTGATTTCATGGCTGAGGGATATTCCATCGTACTTAAGTTCCACAATTTCTTAAACCCTTTTTGTATTTCCTGGGATATTTAAGGTGGTCCCAAGTTGAGGATCTTCTAAGCAGTGCAAACCTAAATTTTGGGGTGTCTCTGGCTTATTGATTTTCAATTTTCCCAAGGTATATTCCTTAGCCTGGAAGAGCCCTTGGCTCTGTAGCTCTGTTGTTTATTTTTTTAGTGAACACAATGCACTCCTCCAGAGAGGCAGTTGGCATCTTACGTCCCCACCATCATCATAACAAGGCTCCCTGTTTTACAGGGCCTGTCTTGCGTTTCTGGTTTTTACACATTTTGCGGATGTCCCTTTTGACCGGTGGGAAGTGATACTTCTTTGTAGTGTAGATTCGCATTGCCCGTTTGCTTGCCTGGCCAAAAAGGTTCTATGTGTTTTCTCCTGAATATATTCAGGAGAAAACTCATACGCCCTTTTTGGCCAAGTTCATCATTGTCGAAGTTTTGCCCCTCTTCCTGTGCTTTAACGGCACTTCCAACGTACCTCTTGAAATCTGTTTCCGCCTATTCTGCCTTGCTTTCAAGTCCGCCTCATTGCCTTCCCTCAACAGATTTTTGCACGATAGTGGTCCATTACTCCTCTGCCAGTTTGTGAATTAGTCTGCCCCTGAGCTCCATTTTTCAACTCGTTTTTTGTGTGCTGAATGCAAGTCCAAAATTTTGGTTCAGGACCTATACTCGTTCCCAGCGGGTGGCTGAGACGTTGGTTAATTCTTTTTCCTCCCAGGAAATAAGAGTGACATATGCCCGTCCAATTGCCTAACAGCTACTCTCTCATTGGTTCACCCTCTTCCCTTTCATGCTCTGCCAAATTGTCAACCTGTGCGAACCAGGAGGTTAAAGAGGCTGTCTCTGCAAGTTGGGAGATTGATAGTAAACCAGTTGGTATTCAAACCGGAGCACCAGGAGAGGGACTATTCATTGAGTTTTAGAGACCTTTTGTATTCACAGTGTGTCCATTCTCTAGGTTTCCCGTACATGTTATAGCTGTAGTAATATCCCCTTCAACCTGCAGAGTTGGGACACATGGAATGGGTGCCATGCATTATTGCTTTAAAGGGTCTGCAATTGTTCACACAATCTCACCAATCCTCTCAGTCCCAAGTGTCCAGCATTATGCCACATCCTGCTGTCATTGTAGGTAGAGTCATACCAGGTTTCATCAGAGACCCTGAAGGACTTGTAAAGAATTTCCCGGTGTTTTTGGTTTGATTTTGAAATTCCTTTTTATATTGGGTTTGAGCTGACTCTCACTGCCATGTTTATGCCAGTTTAGATATACGTGATTCCCTTACGTAGATATATCAATACATAGGTTTTAAGATTCTTAATAGTATGATAAAATCCTCTGCGGGAAATATGGGTTGTTGAGTCCCTTTCCCTGAGGAAGGGGTAGGTCTTGTCTATTCCGTATTAGGTTTTTGGAAATGTACATTCTCTTGGTTTCTGGTACATGTTATAGTTGTTGCAATATTCCCTTCAGCCTGGAGAGTTGGGAACCATGGAATGGGTGGAAGGCATTATTGCTTTAAAGGGTCTGCATTTTTTCACCCAATCTCACCAATCCTCTCAGTCCCAAGTGACCAGCCTTATGCCACATCCAGCTGTCATTGTAGATACGGTCATTACAGGTTTCATCAGAACCCCTGAAGGTATTGTGTAAGAATTTTACTGTTTTTATGTTTTGTTTTGAAATTCATTTTTTATAGTGGGTTTGAGCTGATTCTCACTGCCATGTTTATATCGTTCTAGATACACTTGGTTCCCTTACAGAGACATATCAATACATAGGTTTTAAAATTCTTACTAGTCAGATATATTTCTCTGCGGGGAATAGGGATGTTGAGTTCTGTTCACTGAGGAAGGAGTAGGGCTTGTTTCTTCTGTTTTTGGATTATGGAACGGTACCTGTGCTAATATCAATATTATGTTTTGTGCATCTCCCCACCTCTATTTCCCCTTAAGCAAGCGTTAGATGGTTTTCTAAATCTGAGACACTGTTCTCTTCCCTAAATCAGTTCATATGAAGCCAGGTTTACATTCCCTTCATAAGTGATATCTTATGTCAGAATGCACCATGGCCGTTCTCATAATAATGCTCCATGACCCCTGTCATCACAATGCACCATGCCCTGGTTGTCAAAATGCTCCATGTCCCTTGTCATCAAAATTCTCCAGGTCCTTGTAATCACAAGGCTACATGACACTTCTCATCAAAATGTTACATGCTCTTGTCATCACAATTCTCCATCCACTTGACATTGCAATGCTCCATGCACTTTTCATCACAATGCTCCATGCACTTGTCATCACAAAGCTCCATGCCCTTGTCATCACAATGCTCCATGACCCCTGTCATCAAAATACTCTGTGACACCCGTCATCACAATGCTTCATGCCCCTTGTCATTTCAGTGCTCCATGATGCTCGACATCACAATTACCCAAGGTCTTCTAATCACAATGCTCATTGGCCAATATCATCACAATGCTCCATGACCACTGTCATCACAACACTCCTTGACACCTGACAACACAATGATTCGGGACTCTTGTCATCACAATGTTCCATTCCCTAGTCATCACAATGCTCCATGACACCTGTCATCACAATACTCCATGAACATTTTCAGCCCAATGTTCCATGACCCTTGTCATCACAATGATCCATGTCCTTGTCATCCGTATGCTCCATGACCATTGTTTTCACAATGCTCCGTGACGCTTATCATCACAGTGCTCCATGACCCCTGTCATCACAATGCTCCATGCCTTTTTCAGCAAAATGCTACATGGCCTTTTCATTACAATGCTCTATGCGCTTGTCATCAAAATACTCCATTACCATTGTCATCACATTCCTCCATGAACATTGGGATCACTTTGCTTCATGCCCTTGTCATCACAATGCTCCATGCTCCTTCAAAGCAAAATGATCCATGACATCTGTCATCACAATGCATCAATCCCTTGTGATCACAATGTTCCATAACACTTGTCATCAAAATGCTCCATGACACCTGACATCACAATGTTCCATAACCCCTGTCATCAAAATGCTCCATGAACCTTTTCGTCCCAAAGCTCCAAGACCCCTGACATCACAATGTTCTATAACCCCTGCCATCAAAATATTCCATTACACTTTTCATCAAATTGCTGCATGACACGGTCATCAAAATGCTCCCTGCCCTTCTCATCACAATGCATCATGCCCTTGTCATCAAAATGCTCCATGACTTGTCATCACAAAGCTCCATGACCCTTGGCATCACAATGCTCCATGTCATTGTCATCACAATGCTCTATGAAACCTCTCATCACATTACTCAATGCCCTTGTGATCAGAAGGCTCCATGACACTTGTCATCAAAATGCTCGATGCCCTTCTCATCACAATGCTCCATGCACTTGTCACAACAATCCTGCATGACCCATGTATCATAGTGTTCTGTGCCCTTATCCTCACAATGCTTCATGCCCACTCTCATAACAATAATCCATGAAACATTTCAGACCAATGTTCCATGCCCTTCTCATCAAAATGCTCCATTACACCTGTCATAACAATGCACCATGACCCCTGCCATCACAATGTTCCACGGCCTAGTCATCACAAGGTTCCATGACACTTATCATCACAATGCTCAATACCACTGAAATCACAATGCTCCATGCCCTTGTCATCACAATGCTCCATGACGCATGTCATCAGAATGTTCCATCGCCTTCTCATCACCATGCTCCATGCCCTTGTCATCAAAATGCTCCAAGACCCTTGTAATCACAATGTTCCATGCCACTTTTCATCTCAATGCTCCATGAACCCTGTCATCACAGTGCACCATGCCCATCATCATAATGCTTCAGGTTATTGTCATCACCATGAAATCAATATTCTCCATGACCTCTGTCATCAAAATGCTTCAAACCCTTGTGATCACAATGTTCCATAACACTTATCAACACAACACCTCATGACGATCATCATCACAATTATCCATGGTCTCCTCATCACCATACTCCATGATCGTTGTCATCACAATGCTCAAATCACTTGTCATCACAATGCTCACTGACACTTGTCGTCAGTATGCTCCTTGAACCCTGTCATGACAAGGCTCCATGCCTTTTTCATCACAATAATCTATGCCCTTTTCTTGACAATGTTCCAAGATCCCTGTAATCAAAATGCTCCATGCCCTTATCATCAAAAAGCTCGATGACGCATGTCATCAGAATGCTTCATGGCCTTCTCATCACAATGCCCCATGCCTTTGTCATCATAATGCTCCAAGACCCCTGTAATCACAATGCCCCATGCCCCTTTTCATCAGAATTCTCCATGAGAATTGTCATCACAAGTCTCCATGGTCTTCTCATCACAATGCTCCATTCCCGTGTCATCACAATGCTCCTTGACCACTGTCATTACAATAATACATGAACATTTTCAGCCCAATGCTCCACGACCTATTCATCACAATGCTCCATGGCCAATATCATCACAATGTTCCATGACAACTGTCAATACAACACTCCATGACAGCTGACAACACAATGATCCCGGACTCTTGTCATCACAATGATCCATTCCCTAGTCATCACAATGCTCCATGACCCCTGTCATCACAACACTCCATGAAAATTTTCAGCCAAGTGCTCCATCACACTTGTCATCACAATTATCCATGCCCTTGTCATCCCAATGCTCCATGACCCCTGTATTCACAATGCTCCGTGACGCTTGTAATCACAGTGCTCCATAAACATGTCATCACAATGCTCCATGCCTTTGTCAGCAAAATGCTACATGACCTTGTCATTACAATGCTCTATGCACTTGTCATCACAATACTCCATTTCCATTGTCATCACAATCCTCCATGAACCTTGGGATCACATTGTTTCATGCCCTTGTCATCACAATGCTCCATGCTCCTTGAAATCAAAATGATCCATGACCTCTCTCATCACAATGCTCCAGACACTTGTGATCACAATGTTCCATAACACTTGTCATCACAAGGCTCCATGATGCCTGTCATCACAATACTCCATGCCCTTTTCATCACAATGCTCCATGACCTTTGTCATCACAATTCTCAATACACATGGCATCACAATGCTCCATGACCCCTGACATCACAATGCTCCGTGACTCCAGTCATCACAATGCTTCATAACGTTTGTCATCACAATGGTCCATGCCCGTGTCATCATAAGGCTCTGTGACCTTTGTAACCACAATGCTCCATGAACATTTCATCACAATTCTCTGTGACCCTTGTCATCACAATGCTCCATTTCTTTGTGAGAACAATGCTCCATGACCATTGTCTTCAAAATGTGCCACGCGCATTTCATCACTACGGTCCACATACTTGTCATTGCCATGCTCCATATACATTTTAATCACAATGCTCCATGCACTTCTCATCAAAATGCTCTCTCACCACTGATATCACAATGCTACATCAGTATTTGTCACAATACTCCCTCACCCCTGTCATCACAATGTTCCATGACTGCTGTCATCACAATGCTACATGCTATTATCATCACAATATTCGATGACCCCTGACATCACATTGTTCCAGAACACCTGTCATCAAAATGTTCCATGACACTTTTCATCAAATTGCTCCATGACCCTGTCATCAGAATGTTCCCTGCCCTTCTCATCACAATGCACAACACACTTGCCATCAAAATGCTCCATGACTTTTGTCATCACAAAGATCCATGACCCTTGGCATCACAGTGCTCCATGTGATTGTCATCACAATGCTCCATGAACGCTCTCATCCCATTGCTCCATGCATTTGTCTTCACAAAGCTCCATGACACGTCATCAGAATGCTCCATGGCCTTCTCATCACAATGCTCCATGCCCTTGCCATCACAATGCTCCATTACCACTGTCATAACAATGCTCCATGACCTCTGCCATCACTATGCTCCATGGCCTTTTCATCACAAAGCTCCATGACCCATCTCATCACAATGCTCCAAGAACCCTTTAATCACAATGCTCTATGCCCCTTTTCATCTCAATGATCCTTGAACCCTGTCATCACAATGCACCATGCCCATCATCATAATGCTTCATGCTATTGTCATCAGAATGAAATCAAAATGCTCCATGACCTCTGTCATAACAATGCTCCAAACCCATGTGATCACAATATTCCAAAGCACTTGTCATCACAATGCCCCTTGACGCTCGTCATCACAATTATACATGGTCTTCTCATCACAATGCTCCATGATCTTTGTCATAAAAATTCTCAAGTACACGTGTCATCACAATGCTCCCTGACACTTGTCGTCAGTATGCTCCTTGAACCCTGTCATAACAAGGCTCTATGCCATTTTCATCACAATGATCCATGCCATTTTCATCACAATGCTCCAAGACCCATGTAATCACAATGCTTCATGCCCTTGTCATCACAATGCCCCAAGAACCCTGTAATCACAATACTCCATGCCCCTTTTCATCAGAATGCTCCAGGAGACTTGTTATTACAAGGCTCCATGGTCTTCTCATCACAATGCTCCAGGAACTTTTTCATCACAGTGCTCCATTCCCTTGTCATCACAATGCTCCATGACCCCTGTCCTCACAATACTTCCTGAATATTTTCAGTCCAATTCTCCAGGAACTTCTCATCACAATGCTTCATGATCCCTATCATCACAATGCTCCATGACCACTGTCATCACAACGCTCCATGACCCCTGACAACACAGTGATGCGGGACTCTTGTCATCACAATGCTCCATTCCCTAGTCATCACAATGCTCCATGAACATTTTCAGCCCAATGCTCCATGACACTTGTCATAACAATGATCCATGGCCTTGCCATCCCTATGCTCCATGACCCCTGTAATCACAATGATCCGTGATGCTTCTCATCACAGTGCTCCATGACCCTTATCATCACAGTGCTCCATGCCTGTGTCAGCAAAATGCTACATGACCTTGCCATCACAATGCTCCATTTGCTTGTCATCACAATACTCCCTTACCATTGTCATCACAATCCTCCATGAAACATGGGATCACATTGCTTCATGCCCTTGTCATCACAATGCTCCATGCACCTTGAAAAATATATGATCCATGACTTCTACCATCACAATGCTCCAAATCATTGTGTTCACAATGTTCCATAACACTTGTCATCACAACGCTCCATGATGCCTGCCATCACAATACTCCATGTCCTTTTCGTCAAAATGCTCCATGATCTTTTTCATCACAATTCTCAATACACTTGTCATCACAATGTTCCCTGACACTTGTCGTCAGAATGCTCCATGAAACCTGTCATGAAATGGCTTCATGCCTTTTTTATCACAATGCTCCATGCCCTTTTCATCACAATGTTCCATGCCTTTGTCGTCACAATACTCCACAAGCTTGTCATCAGAATGCTCCATGACACTTGTCATCACAATGCTCCATGGCCACTGTCATCACAATGCTACATACCCCTTGTCATTACTGTGCTCCATGACGCTCGTCATCACAATTATCCATGGTCTTCTCATCACAATGCTCCACGCCCTTGTCATCAAAATGCTCCATGACCCTTGTCATCACAATGCTCCATGGCCACTCTCATCACAATGCTCCATTCGCCTTGTCATTACAGTGCTCCATGACGCTCGTCATCACAATTATACATGGTCTTCTCATCAAAAAGCTCCACGGTCTTGCCATCACAATGCTCCATGCCCTGGTCATCACAATGCTCCATGTCCCCTGTCATCACAATTCTCCTCGTTCTTGGCTTCACTGTGCACCATGACATTTCTCATCACCGTGTTACATGATTTGTCATCACAATTCTCTATGCACTTGTCATCGCAATGCTCCATGACCCCTGTCATAGGAAGCTCCATGTGCTTGTCATCACAATGCTTCATGAACTTGTCATCAAAATTCTCAATGGCCCTTGTCATCACAATGCTCCATGCCCTTGTCATCACAATGCTCCATGTCCATTGTCATCACAATGCTCCAAGCCCTTGTCATCAAAATGCTCCATTACATTTGTCATCACAATCCTCCATGACACTTGGCATCACAATATTCCATTCCATTGTCATCGCAATGGACCATGACATATGTCATCATAATGCTCCCTGAGACCTGTCCTCAAAATACTCCATGACCTTCTCATCACAATGCTCCATGCCTTTGTCATCACATTGCACCATGCCCACTGTCATCACAATAATCCATGAAACATGTCAGGCCAATGCTCCATGCCCCTGTCATCACAATGCTCATTGCCTTTTCATCACAAAGCTCTATGACCCCTGTCATCACAATGCTCCGTGACTCCAGTCATCACAATGCTTCATGACCTTTGTCATCACAATTGTCCATGCCCTCGTCATCACAAGGCTCTGTGACCTTTGTCACCAAAATGCTCCATGAAATTTTCATCACAATGCTCGGTGACCCTTGTCATCACATTGCTCCATGCCTTTGTCAGCACAAAGCTCCATGATGCATGTCATCAGAACGCTCTATGACATTCTCATCCCAATGTTCCATGCCCTTGTCATCACCATGCTGCAAGACCCCTGTAATCACAATGCTCCATGACCCTTTTCATCAGAATGCTCCATGAGACTTGTCATCACATGGCTCCATGGTCTTCTCATCACAATGATCCAGTACCTTGTCATCACAATGCTCCTTGACCGCTGTCATCACAATATTCCATGAACATTTTCAGCCCAATGCTCCATGACGTTCTCATCACAATGCTCCATGACCTCTGTCATCAAAATGCGCCATGACCACTGTCATCACAACGCTCCATGAACCCTGACAACACAATGATCCGGGAATCTTGTCATCAAAATGCTCCATGCCCTTGTCATCCCAATGCTCCATGAACCCTGTAATCACAATGCTCCATGACGCTTGTCATCACAGTGCTCCATGAACCTTGTCATCACAATGCCTTTGACAGCAAAATGATACATAATCTTGTCATCACAATGCTCCATACACTTGTCATCACAATCCTCCATGACCCTTGGGATCATATTGCTTTATGCCCTTGTCATCTCTATCTTGCCTTTCTGGTTTTTACAGATTTTCGGATGTCCTTTTGGACCGGTGGGAAGTGAAAATTCTTTGTAGTGTGGATTTGCATTGCACGCTTGCTTGATTGGCCAAAAAGGGCCTATGCCTTTTCTCTTGAATATATTCAGGAGAAAAGTCATACGCTGGTTTTGGCCAAGTGCATCTTTCTCGAAGTTGTGATGCCTTTCCTGTGCTTTAAAGGCGATTCCAATTTACCTCTTGAAATATGTTTTGTGCAATTCTGCCTCATTTTCAAGTCCGCTTTGTTGCCTTCCCTCAACAGAATTTTGGAAGAGAGTAGTCCTTTATAACTCTGCAGGTTTTTGATTTGCTTTGCCCCTGAGCTCCAATTTTCAAATCCCATTATTGGGAGCTGACCGCAAATCCAAAATTTTGCTTCAGGACCTATACTGGTTCCAGGGGTGGCTATACTGGTTCCCTGTGGGTGGCTGAGGCTTTGGTTAATTCTTCTTCCTGACGGGAATTTAGAGTGACATGTGTCCGTCCAAATGCCTACATCTACTCTCTGATTTGTTCTCCCTCTTCCCTTTCATCCTCTGCACAATTAGCCAACTGTGCGAACCAGGAGGTTATAGGGGATGACTCTCCTAAGTTGGGAGATTGATAGTAAAGTAGTTGGAATGCCAAACTGTAGCACAAGGAGAGGAAAAAGTAGGAGACTTTCAGAAACCTTTCGCCATCACAGGGTGTCCATTCTCTAGGTTTCCCATACATGTTATAACTGTAGTGATATTCCCTTCTACCTGGAAATTTGGGACCCATGGAATGGTGGCATGCATTACTACTTTAAAGGGTCTGCATTTTCTCTCCCAATCTCACCAGTCCTCTCAGTCCCAAGTGTCCAGCCTTATGTCTCATCCAGCTGTCTTTGCAGATAGGGTCATTCTAGGTTTCATCAGAACCCCTGAAGGAATTGTGTAAGAATTTCGCTGTTTTTTTGTTTTGTATTTGAAATTCATTTTTATAATGGGGTTGAGCTGATTTTCCATGACGTGTTTATGCCGGTCTAGACACACTTGATTCCCTTACGGAGGCATATCAGTACATAGGTTTTAAGATTCTTAGTAATCAGATATATTCCTCTGTGGGGAATAGGGGTTTTGAGTCCCGTTCACTGAGGAAGGTGTAGGTCTTGTCTATTCTGTATTTGGTTTATGGAATTGTACCTGTGCTAATATCAAACTCTGGTTTTATGCATCACCCCACCTCTCCTTCCCCCTTAAGCAGGCATAAGAGGGTTTTCTAAATGTGAGACTCTGTTCTCTTTCCTAACTCAGTTCATGTGTAGCCATGTATACAGGATCTTCATAAGTGATATCTTATGATAAGTTTCTTTATCTGTGTGACGTATTTCACTTAGAATCATCGTACCTGAATCCACTCATTTTGCTGCTACTGGTCTTATGACATTGATTTCATGGCTGAGGGATATTCCATCATACGTAAGTACCACAATTTTTTGAACCATTTTTATATTTCCTGGGATATTTAAGGTGTACCCAAGTTGAGGTTCTTGTAAGCAGTGCAGCCCTAAATGTTGGGGTGGCTCTGTCTTATTGATTTTCAGTTTTCCCAAGGTATATTCCCTAGACTGGAAGTGCCCTTGGCTCTGTAGCTCTGTTGTTTACTTGTTTCAGGGAACACAATGCACTCCTCCAGATAGGCAGTTGGCAATTTACATGCCACCCATCAGCATAACAAGGCTCCCTGTTTTCCAAGGCCTGTCTTGCCTTTCTGGTTTTTACCCATTTGGTGGATGTCCCTTTTGAACAATGGGAAGTGATACTTCTTTGTAGTGTAGATTTGCATTGCCCGCTTGCTTGCTTGGCCAAAAAGGGTGTATGCATTTTCTCCTGAATATATTTAGGAGTAAACGCAAACGCACTTTTTGGCCAAGTGCATCATTGTCGAAGTTGTGACCCTCTTCATGTGCTTTAAAGGCAATTCCAACGTACCTCTTGAAATCTGTTTCCTGTTCTTCTGCCTCGCTTTCAAGTCCGCCTCGTTGCCTTCCCTCAACAGATTTTTGGACGATAGTTGCCCTTTATTACTCTGCCACTTTGTGAATTGCTATGCCCCTGAGCTCCATTTTTATCTCATTTTTTGTGAGCTGAACGCAAGTCCAATATTTTGGTTCAGAAACTATACTGGTTTTCGGTGGGTGGCTGAGTCTTTGGTTAATTCTTCTTCCTCCCGGGAAATAAGAGTGACATGTGCCCGTCCAAATGCCTAACAGCTACTCCTTCATTGGTTCTCCCACTTCCCTTTCATAATTTGCCAAATTGGCAACCTGTGCGAACCTGGAGGTTAAAGGTGCTGTCTCTCCAAGTTGGGAGATTGATAGTAAAGCAGTTGGAAAGTCAAACGGGAGGACCAGGAAAGGGAATATTCGTTGAGTTTTAGAGAACTTTCGTATTCTCAGTGTGTCCATTCTCTAGGTTTCCCGTAAATGTTATAGCTGTAGTAATATTCACTTCAACCTGGAGAGCTGGGACCCATGGGATGGGTGCCTTGCATTATTGCTTTAAAGGGTCTGAATTTGCTCACCCAATCTCACCAATCCTCTCAGTCCCATGTGTCCAGCTTTATGCCACCTCCAGCTGTCATTGTAGATAGGGTCATTCCAGGTTTCATCAGAGATCCTGAAGGAATTGTAAAGAATTTCCCTGTTTTTTTGTTTTGTTTTTGAAATTCCGTTTTATAGTGGGTTTGAGCTGATTCTCGCTGCCATGATTATGCGTGTCTAGAAACACTTGATTCCCTTACGGAGACATATCAATACATAGATTTTAAGATTCTTACTAGTTAGATATATTCTTCTGCGGGAAATATGGGTTTTTGAATCCCTTTCACTGAGGAAGGTGTAGGTCTTGTTTATTCCATAGTTGGTTTTTGGAATGGTACCTGTGCTTATATCAAACTCTGGTTTTATGCATCACCCCACCTCTCCTTCCCCCTTAAGCAGGCATAAGAGTGTTTTCTAACTGTGAGACACTGTTCTCTTTCCTAACTCAGTTCATGAGTAGCCAGGTTTACAGGATCTTCATAAGTGATATCTTATTATAAGTTTCTATTTCTGTGTGACTTCTTTCACTTAGAATCATCGTACCTGAATCCACTCATTTTGCTGCTACTGGTCTTATGACATTGATTTCATGGCTGATGGATATTCCATCGTACGTAAGTACCACAATTTTTTGAACCATTTTTTTTATTTCCTGAGATATTTAAGGTGTACCCAAGTTGAGGTTCTTGTAAGCAGTGCAGCTCTAAATTTTGGGGTGGCTCTGTCTTATTGATTTTCAGTTTTCCCAAGGTATATTCCCTAGACTGGAAGTGTCCTTGGCTCTGTAGCTCCGTTGTTTACTTGTTTTAGAGAACACAATGCACTCCTCCAGAGAGGCAGTTGGCAATTTACATCCCTCCCATCAGCATAATAAGGCTCCCAGTTCTCCAGGGCCTGTCTTGAATTTCTGGTTTTTACCCTTGTGTGGATGTCCCTTTGGACCGGTGGGAAGTGATACTTCTTTGTAGTGCAGACTTGCATTGCCCACTTGCCTGCTTGGCCAAAAAGGGCGTATGCATTTTCTCGTGAATATATTCAGGACAAAACGCATACGCCCTTTTTGGCCAAGTGCATCATTGTCGAAGTTGTGCCCCTATTCCTGTGCTTTACAGGCGATTCCTACGTACCTCTTGAAATCTGTTTCCTGCTATTCTGCCTCACTTTCAATTCCGCCTCGTTGCCTTTCCTCAACAGATTTTTGGATGATAGTTGTCCTTTATTATTCTGCCAGTTTGTGAATTGCTCTGCCCTATAGCTCCATTTTTTAACTCGTTTTTTGTGAGCTGAATGCAAGTCCAATATTTTAGTTCATGACCTATACTGGTTCCCGGTGGATGGCTGAGACTTTGTTTAATTCTTCTTCCTCCCGGGAAATAAGAGTGACATGTGCCCGTCCAAATGCCTAACAGCTACTCTCTCATTGGTTCTCCCTCTTCCCTTTCAACCTTTGCCAAACTGTCAACCTGTGTGAACCAGGAGGTTAAAGGTGCTGTCTTCTCCATGTTGGGAGATTGATAGTAAAGCATTTGGAAAGTCAAACTGGAGAACCAGGAGAATGACTATTCGTTTATATTTAGAATCCTTTCATATTCACAGTGTGTCCATTCTCTAGGTTTCCCATACATGTTATAGCTGTAGTAAAATTCCCTTCAACCTGGATAGTTGGTACCCGTGGAATGGGTGCCATGCATTATTGCATTAAAGGGTCTGCATTTGCTCACCCAATCTCACCAATCCTTTCAGTCCTATGTGTCCAGCCTTATGCCACATCCAGCTTTCGTTGTAGATAGGGTCATTGCAGGTTTCATCAGAGACCCCAAAGGAATTGTAAAGAATTTCCCTGTGTTTTTGTTTTGTTTTTGAAATTCCTTTTTATAGTCGGTGTGTGCTGATTCTCACTGCCAGGTTTATGCCTGTCTTGACACTCTTGATTCCCTTACGGAGACATATCAATACATAGGTTTTAAGATTCTTACTAGTCAGATATATTCCTCTGTGGGAAATATGGGGTTTTGAGTCCCTTTCACTGAGGAAGGTGTAGGTCTTGTCTATTCCATAGTTGGTTTTTGGAACAGTACCTGTGCTTATATCAAACTCTGGTTTTATGCATCACCCCACCTCTCCTTCCCCCTTAAGCAGGCATTAGAGTGTTTTCTAAATGTGAGACTCTGTTCTATTTCCTAACTCAGTTCATGTGTAGCCATGTTTACAGGATCTTCATTAGTGATATCTTATGATAAGTTTCTTTTTCTGTGTGACTAATTTCAGTTAGAATCATCGTACCTGAATCCACTCATTTTGCTGCTACTGCTCTTATGACTTTAATTTCATGGCTGAGGATTATTCCATCATACTTATGTACCACAATTTTTTGAACCATTTTTATCTTTCCTGGGATATTTAAGGTGTACCCAAGTTAACGTTCTTGTATGCATTGCCGGCCTATATTTTGGGTTGGCTCTGTCTTATTGATTTTCAGTTTTCCCAACGTATATTCCCTAGACTGGAAGTGCCCTTGACTCTGTAGCTCTGTTGTTTACTTGTTTTAGGGAACACAATGCACTCCTCCAGAGATGCCGTTTGAATATACATCCCGCCCATCAGCATAACAAGTCTCCCTGTTCTCCAGGGCCTGTCTTGAATTTCTGGTTTTTACCCTTTTTGTGGATGTTCCTGTGGACCGGCGGGAAATGATACTTCTTTGTAGTGCAGACTTTCATGCCGGCTTGCTTGCTTGGCCAAAAATGGTGTATGCGTTTTCTCCTGAATATACTCAGGAGAAAATGCATAAGCCCATTTTGGCCAAGTGCATCATTGTCGAAATTGTGCTCCTCAATGTGCTTTAAAGATGATTCCAACGTACCTCTTGAAATCTGTTTCCTGCTATTCTGCCTCACATTCAAAACCGCCTCGTTGCCTTCCCTCAACAGATTTTTGGATGATAGTTGTCCTTTTTTACTCTGCCAGTTTGTGAATTGCTCTGCCCTATAGCTCCATTTTTTAATTCGTTTTTTGTGAGCTGAACTCAAGTCCCATATTTTGGTTTAGGACCTATACTGGTTCCCGGTGGGTGGCAGAGACTTTGGTTAATTCTTCTTCCTCCCGGGAAATAAGAGTGACATGTGCCCGTCCAAATGCCTAACAGCTACTCTCTGTTTGGTTCTCCCTATTCCCTTTCATCCTTTGCCAAATTGGCAACCTGTGCGAACCAGGAGGTTAAAGGTGCTGTCTCTCCAAGTTGGGAGATTGATAGTAAAGCAGTTAGAAAGTGAAACTGGAGCACCAGGAGAGGGACTATTCGTTGAGATTTAGAAACCTTTCGTATTCACAGTGTGTCCATTCTCAAGGTTCCCCATACATGTTATAGCTGTAGTAATATTCCCTACAACCTGGAGAGTTGGGACCCATGGAATGGGTGCCATGCATTATTGCTTTAAAGGGTCTGCATTTGCTCTCCAATCTCACCAATCCTCTCAGTCCCATGTGTCCAGCCTTATGCCACCTCCAGCAGTCGTTCTAGATAGGGTCATTCCAAGTTTCATCAGAGACACTGAAGGAATTGTAAAGAATTTCGCTGTTTTTTTGTTTTGTTTTTGAAATTCTTTTTTATAGTGGGTTTGAGAGGATTATCGCTGCCATCTTTATGCCAGTCTACACACACTTGATTCCCTTATGGAGACATATCAATACATAGGTTTTAAGATTCTTACTAGTCAGATATATTCCTCTGCGGGAAATAAGGAGTTTTGAGTCCCTTTCACTGAGGAAGGTGTAGTTCTTGTCTATTCCATACTTGGTTTTTGGAACGGTACCTGTGCTTATATCAACCTCTGGTTTTATGCATCACCCCACCTTTCCTTCCCCCTTAAGCAGGCATAAGACTGTTTTCTAAATGTGAGACTCTCTTCTCTTTCCTAACCCAGTTCATGTGTAGCCATGTTTACAGGATCTTCATAAGTGATATCTTATGATAAGTTTCTTTTTCTGTGTGACTTATTTCACTTAGAATCATCGTACCTGAATCCACTCATTTTGCTGCTACTGGTCTTATGACATTGACTTCATGGCTGATGGATATTCCATCGTACGTAAGTTCCAAAATTTTTTGAACCATTTTTATATTTCCTGGGATATTTAAGGTGTACCGAAGTTGAGGTTCTTGTAAGCAGTGCAGCCCTAAATTTTGGGGTGGCTCTGTCTTATTGATTTTAAGTTTTCCCAAGGTACATTCCCTAGACTGGAAGTGTCATTGGCTCTGTAGCTCTGTTTTTGACTTGTTTTAGGGAACACAATGCACTCCTCCAGAGAGGCAGTTGGCAGCTTACATCCCGCCCATCAGCATAACAGGGCTCCCTGTTCTCCAGGGCCTGTCTTGCCTTTCTGGTTTTTACCCTTTTAGTGGATGTCCCTTTGGACCGGTGGGAAGTGATACTTCTTTGTAGTGCAGACTTACATTGTCTGCTTGCTTGCTTGGCCAAAAAGGGCGTATGTGTTTTCTCCTGAATATACTCAGGAGAAAACGCATATGCCCTTTTTGGCCAAGTGCATCATTGTCGAAGTTGTGCCCCTCTTCCTGTGCTTTAAAGGCGATTCCTACATATCTCTTGAAATCTGTTTCATGCTATTCTGCCTCACTTTCAAGACCGCGTGTTTGCCTTCCCTCAACAGATTTTTGGATGATAGTTGTCCTTTATTACTATGCCAGGTTGTGAATTGCTCTGCCTTATAGCTCCATTTTTTAACTCGTTTTTTGTGAGCTGAACGCAAGTCCCATATTTTCGATTAGGACCTATACTGTTTCCCGGTGGGTGGCTGAGAATTTGGTCAATTCTTCTTCCTCCCGGGAAATAAGAGTGACATATGCCCGTCCAAATGCCTAACAGCTACTCTCTCATTGGTTCTCCCTCCTCCCATTCATCGTCTGTGAAATGGGTAACCTGTGCGAAACAGGAGGTTAAAGGTGCTGTCTCTCCAGGTTGGGAGATTGATAGTAAAGCAGTTGGAAAGTCAAAGTGGAGCACCAGGAGAAGGACTATTCGTTGAGTTTTAGAGACCTTTCGTATTCACAGTGTGTCCATTCTCTAGGTTTCCCGTACATGTTATAGTTGTAGTAATATTCCCTTCAACCTGGAGAGTTGGGACCCATGGAATGGGTGCCATGCATTATTGCTTTAAAGGGTCTGCATTTGCTCACCCAATCTCACCAATCCTCTCAGTCCCATGTGTCCAGCCTTATGCCACATCCAGCTGTCATTGTAGATAGGGTCATTCCAGGTTTCATCAGAGACCCTGAAGAATTGTACAGAATTTCCCTGTTTTTTTGTTTTGTTTTTGAAATTCGTTTTTATACTGGGTTTGAGCTGATTTTCGCTGCCATGATTATGCCTGTCTAGAAACACTTGATTCTCTTACGGAGACATATCAATACATAGGTTTTAAGATGCTTACTACTCAGATATATTCCTCTGCGGGAAATATGGGGTTTTGAGTCCTTTTCACTGAGGATGGTGTAGGTCTTGTCTATTCCATAGTTGCTTTTTGGAACGGTACCTGTGCTTATATCAAACTCTGGTTTTATGCATCACCCCACCTCTCCTTCCCCCTTAAGCAGGCATAAGAGTGTTTGCTAAATGTGAGACTCTCTTCTCTTTCCTCACTCAGTTCATGTGTAGCCATGTTTACAGGATCTTCATAAGTGATATCTTAGGATACGTTTATTTTTCTGTTTGACTTATTTCCCTTAGAATCATCGTACCTGAATCCACTCATTTTGCTGCTATTGGTCTTATGATATTGATTTCATGGCTGATGGATATTTCATCGTATGTAAGTACCACAATTTTTTGAACCATTTTTATATTTCCTGGAATATTTAAGTTGTACCCAAGTTGAGGTTCTTGTAAGCAGTGCAGCCCTCAATTTTGGGGTGGCTCTCTCATATTGATTTTCAGTTTTCCCAAGGTATATTCCCTAGACTGGAAGTGTCCTTGTCTCTGTAGCTCTGTTGTTTACTTGTTTTAGGGAACACCATTCAAACCTCCAGAGAGGCAGTTGTTAATTTACATTCCGGCCATCAGCATAACAAGGCTCCCTGTTCTCCAGGGCCTGTCTTGCCTTTCTGGTTTTTACCCATTTTGTGGATGTCCCTTTTGACCGATGGGAAGTGATACATCTTTGTAGTGCAGACTTGAATTGCCCACTTGCTTGCTTGGCCAAAAGTGCCGTATGCGTTTTCTCCTGAATATATTCAGGACAAAACGCATATGCCTTTTTTGGCCAAGTTCATCATTGTCGTAATTGTGCCCCTCTTCCTGTGCTTTAAAGGTGATTCCAATGTACCTCTTGAAATCTATTTCCTGCTATTCTGCTTCGCTTTCACGTCCGCCTCGTTGGCTTCCCTCAACAGATTTTTGGACGATAGTTGTCCTTTATTACTCTGCCTCTTTGTGAATTGCTGTGCCCCTGAGCTCCATTTTTTAACTCATTTTTTCTGAGCTGTACGCAATCCAATAATTTGGTTCAGGACCTATACTGGTTCCCGGTGGGTGGCTGAGACTTTGGTCAATACTTCTTTCTCCAGGGAAATAAGAGTGACATATGCCCATCCAAATGCCTTACAGCTTCTCTCTCATTGTTTGACTCTCTTCCCATTCATCTTCTGCTAAATTGGCAACCTGTGCGAAACAGGAGTTTAAAGGTGCTGTCTGTCCAGGTTGTGAGATTGATAGTAAAGCAGTTGGAAAGTCATACCGGAGCACCAGGAGAGGGACTATTTGTTGAGTTTTAGGGACCTTTCGTATTCACATTGTGTCCATTCTCTAGGATTCCCGTACATATTATAGCTGTAGTAATATTCCCTTCAACCTGCAGAGTTGGGACCCATGGAATGTGTGCCATGCATTATTGCTTTAAAGGGTCTGCATTTGCTCACCCAATCTCACCAATCCTCTCAGTCCCATGTGTTCAGCCTTTTGCCACATCCAGCTGTCATTGTAGATAGTGTCATTCCAGGTTTCATCAGAGACCCTGAAGGAATTGTAAAGAATTTCCCTTTTTTTTATTTTTGAAATTCCTTTTTATAGTTGGTTTGAGCTGATTCTCGCTGCCATGTTTATGCCAGTCTAGACACACTTGATTCCTTAAAGAGACATATCAATACATATGTTTTAAGATTCTTACTAGTCAGATATATTCCTCTGTGGGAAATATGGTGTTTTGAGTCCCTTTCACTGAGGAAGGTGTAGGTCTTGTCTATTCCATAGTTGGTTTTTGGAACGGTACCTATGCTTATATCAAACTCTTGTTTTATGCATCACCCCACCTCTCCTTCCCCCTTAAGCAGGCATAAGAGTGTTTTCTAAATGTGAGACTCTCTTCTCTTTCCTAACTCAGTTCATGTGTAGCCATGTTTACAGGATCTTCATAAGTGATATCTTATGATAAGTTTCTTTTTCTGTGTGACTTATTTCACTTAGATTCATCGTAGCTGAATCCACTCATTTTGCTGCTACTGGTCTTATGACATTGATTTCATGGCTGAGGGATATTCCATCGTACGTAAGTTCCACAATTTCTTAAACCCTTTTTGTCTTTCCTGGGATTTTTAAGGTGGACACAAGTTGAGGCTCTTTTAAGCAGTGCAAACCTAAATTTTTGGGTGGCTCTGGCTTATTGATTTTCAATTTTCCCAAGGTATATTCCTTAGCCTGAAAGTGCCCTTGGCTGTGTAGCTCTGTTGTTCATTTTTTTAGGGAACACAATGCACTCCTCCAGAGAGGCAGTTGGCAACTTACGTCCCGAACATCATCATAAAAAGTCTCCCAGTTTTCCAGCGCCTGTTTTGCCTTTCTGGTTTTTACACAATTTGCGGATGTCCCTTTTGACCGGTGGGAAGTGATGCTTCCTTGTAGTGCAGTTTCACATTGCCCGTTTTGTTGCCTGGCCAAAAAGGTTCTATGTGTTTTCTCCTCAATATATTCAGGAGAAAACTCATACGCCCTTTTTTGCCAAGTGTATCATTGTCAAATTTGTGCCCCTATTCCTGTGCTTTAAAGGCACTTCCAACGTACCTCTTGAAATCCTTTTCCGCCTATTCTGCCTCGCTTTCAAATCCGCCTCGTTGCCTTCCCTCAAAGATTTTTGCACGATAGCGGTCCTTTACTCCTCTGCCAGTTTGTGAATTGCTGTGCCCCTGAGCTCCATTTTTCAACTCGTTATTTGTGAGCTGAATGCAAGTCCAAAATATTGGTTCAGGTCCTATACTGCTTCCCAGCGGGTGGCTGAGACTTTGGTTAATTCTTCTTCCTGCCACGAAATTAGTGTCACATGTGCCCCTCCAAATACCTAACAGCTACTCTCTCATTGGTTCTTCCTCTTCCCTCTCATCCTCTGCCAAATTGTCAACCTGTGCAAACCAGGAGGTTAAAGGGGCTGTCTCTCCAAGTTGGGAGATTGATATTAAAGGCATTGGAATGTGAAACCGGAGCACCAGGATAGGGACTATTCGTTGAGTTTTAGAAACCTTTCATATTCACAGTGGGTCCATTCTCTTGGTTACCCGTACATGTTATAGCTGTAGTAATATTCCCCTCATTCTGGAGAGTTGGGACCCATCTAATGGTTGCCATGCATGATTGCTTTATAGGGTCTGCATTTGCTCACCCAATCTCACCAATCCTCTCATTCCCATGTGTCCAGCCATATGCCACATCCTGCTGTCATTGTAGATAGAGACATACCAGGTTTCATCAGAGACCCTGAAGGAATTGTAAAGAATTTCCCTGTTTTTTTGGTTTGATTTTGAAATTCCTTTCTATAGTGGGTTTGAGCTGATTCTCACTGCCATGTTTATGCCAGTCTAGACATACTTGATTCCCTTACTGAGATATATCAATACATAGATTTTAAGATTCTTACTAGTAAGATATATTCCTCTGCGGGGAATATGGGTTGTTGTGTCCCTTTCCCTGAAGAAGGTGTAGGTCTTGTCTATTCCGTATTAGGTTTTTCGAAAGGTACCTGTACTAATTCGAACTCTGGTTTTATGCATCACCCCACCTCTCAATCCCCCTTAAGCAGGCATAAGAATGTTTTCTAAATGTGAGTCTCTCTTCTCTTTCCTAACACAGTTCATGTGTAGGCATGTTTACAGGATCTTCATAAGTGATATCTTATGGTAATTTTCTTTTTCTGTGTGACTTATTTCACTTAGAATCATCGTACATGAATCCACTCATTTTGCTGCTACTGGCCTTATGACATTGATTACATGGCTGAGGGATATTCCTTGTACATAAGTACAACAATTTCTTGAACCATTTTTGTCTTTCCTGGGATATTTAAGGTGTACCCAAGTTGAGGTTCTTGAAAGAAGTGAAACCCTAAATTTTGGGGTGGCTCTGTCTTATTGATTTTCAGTTTTCCCAAGGTATATTTCCTAGACTGGACGTGCCCTTGGCTCTGTAGCTCTGTTGTTTATTTGTTTTACGGAACACAATGCACTCCTCCAGAGAGGCAGTTGGCAACTTAATCCCGCCAATCAGCATAGCAAGGCTCCCAGTTCTCCAGGGGCTGTCTTGCCTTTCTGGTTTTTACACATTTTGCGGATATCCCTTTTGACTGGTTTGAGGTGATAATTCTTTGTAGTGCAGATTTGCATTGTCTGCTTGCTGGATGGCCAAAAAGGGCGTATTCGTTTTCTCCTGAATATATTCAGGAGAAAAGGCATACGCCCTTTTTGGCCAAGTTCATCATTGTCGAAGTTGTGCCCCTCTTCCTGTGCTTTAAAGGCGATTCCAACATACCTCTCGAAATCTGTTTCCTGCTATTCTGCATCGCTTTCAAATCCGCCTCGTTGCCTTCCATTAAAGAAATATTTGGACGATAGTTGTCCTGTATTTCTCTGCCAGTTTGTGAATTGCTGTGCCCATGAGCTCCATTTTTCAACTCGTTTTTTTGTGAGCTGAATGCAAGTCCAAACTTTGGTTCAGGACCTATACTGGTGTGTGGTGGGTGGCTGAGACTTTGGTTAATTTTTCTTCCGGCCGGGAAATTAGAGGGACATGTTCCCGTCCAAATGCCTAACAGCTACTCTCTTATTGGTTCTCCCTCTTCCCTTTCATCCTCTGCCAAATTGGCAACTTGTGAGAACCAGGAGGTTAAAGGGGCTGTCTCTCCAAGTTGGGAGATTGATAGTAAAGCAAATGGAAAGTCAAACCGGAGCACCAGAAGAGGGACTATTAGTTGAATTTTAGAGACCTTTCGTATTCACAGTGTGTCCATTCTCTAGGTTTCCCGTACATGTTATAGCTGTAGTAAAATTCCCTTCAACCTTGAGAGTTGGGACCCATGGAATGGGTGCCACTCATTATTGCTTTAAACGGTCTGCATTTGCTCACCCAATCTCACCAATCCTCTCAGTCCCAAGTGTCCAGCCTTATGCCACATCCAGCTGTCATTGTACATAGGGTCATTCCATGTTTCATCAGAGACCCTGAAGGAATTGTAAGAAATTTCCCTGTTTTTTTGTTTTGTTTTTGAAATTCCTTTTTATAGTGGGTTTGAGCTGATTCTCACTGTCACGTTTATGCCAGTCTAGACACACTTGATTCCCTTATGGTGACATATCAATACATAGGTTTTAAGATTCATACTAGTAAGTTATATTACTCTGTGGTGAATATGAGGTGTTGAGTCCCTTTCACTGAGGAATGTGTAGGTCTTGTCTATTTCGTATTTGGTTTTTGGAACGGTACCTGTGCTAATATCAAAATCTGATTTTATGCATCACCCCACCTCTCCTTCCCCCTTAAGCAGGCATAAGCGTTTTTTTTTAAATGTGTGTCTCTCTTCGCTTTCCTAAATCAGTTCATATGTAGCCATGTTTACAGGATCTTCATAAGTGATATCTTATGATAAGTTTCTTTTTCTGTGTGACTTATTTCACTTAGAATCATCGTACCTGAATCCACTCATTTTGCTGCTACTGGCCTTATGACATTGATTTCATGGCTGAGCGATATTCCATCATACGTAAGTACCACAATTTCTTGAACCATTTTTGTCTTTCCTGGGATATTTAACGTGTACACAAGTTGAGGTTTTTGTAAGCAGTGCAGCCCTGAATTTTGGTGTGGATCTGTCTTATTTATTTTCAGTTTTCACAAGGTATATTCCCTAGACTGGAAGTGCCCTTGGCTCTGTAGCTCTGTTGTTTACTTGTTTTAGGGAACACGATGCACTCCTCCAGAGAGGCAGTTGGCAATTTACATCCCACCCATCAGCATAACAAGGCTCCCTGTTCTCCAGGGCCTGTCTTGCCTTTCTGGTTTTTACCCATTTTGTGGATGTCCCTTTTGACCGGTGGGAAGTGATATTTCTTTGTAGTGCAGATTTGCATTGCCCGCTTGCTTGCTTGTCCAAAATGGTCGTATGCGTTTTCTCCTGAATATATTCACGTGAAAACCCATATGCCCTTTATGGCCATTTCCATAATTTTCGAAGTTGTAATGCTTTTCCTGTGTTTAAAGGCGATTCCAATGTACCTCTTGAAATCTGTTTCATGCCATTCTGCCTCATTTTCCCTTCCGTCTCGTGGCTTTCCCTCAACAGATTTTTCGAAGAGAGTAGTCCTTTATAACTCTGCAGGTTAGTGAATTGCTGTGGCCCTGAGCTCCATTTTTCAACTCGCGTTTTTATGATCTGACCGCAAATCAACAGTTTTGCTTCTGGACTTATACTGGATCTGGGGGGCAGGCTGAGACTTTGGTTAATTCCTCTTAGTGATGGGAAATTAGAGAGTCATGTGGCCGTCCAAATGCCTACAGCTACTCTCTCATTGGTTCTCTCTCTTCCCTTATATCCTCTGCACAATTTGCCAACTGTGCGAACCAGGAGGTTATAGGGGCTGACTTTCCAAGTTGGGAGATTGATAGTCAAGCAGTTGGGATGTCAAACTGGAGCACAAGGAGAGAAAAAAAAGTATTAGAGTTTTAGAAACCTTTCAACATCAGATGGTTTCCATTCTCTAGGTTCCCATACACGTTATAACTGTAGTGATATTCCCTTCTACCTGGAGAGATGGGAACCATGGAATGGGTGGCAGGCATTATTGCTTTAAAGGGTCTGCATTTTTTCACCCAATCTCACCAATCCTCTCAGTCCCAAGTGACCAGCCTTATGCCACATCCATCTGTCATTGTAGATACGGTCATTACAGGTTTCATCAGAACCCCTGAAGGTATTGTGTAAGAATTTTACTGTTTTTATGTTTTGTTTTGAAATTCATTTTTATAGTGGGTTTGAGCTGATTCTCACTGCCATGTTTATGTCTTTCTAGACACACTTGGTTCCCTTATGGAGACATATCAATACATAGGTTTTAAAATTCTTAATAGTCAGATATATTTCTCTGCGGGGAATAGGGTTGGTGAGTTCCGTTCACTGAGGAAGGAGTAGGGCTTGTCTCTTCTGTTTTTGGATTATGGAACGGTACCTGTGCTAATATCAATCTTATGTTTTGTGCATCTCCACACCTCTTTTTCCCCTTAAGCAAGCGTTAGATTGTTTTCTAAATCTGAGACTCTGTTCTCTTCCCTAAATCAGTTCATATGTAGCCATGTTTACATTCTCTTCATAAGTGATATCTTATGTCAGAATGCACCATGGCCGTTCTCATAATAATGCTCCATGACCCCTGTCATCACAATGCATCATGCCCTGGTTATCAAAATGCTCCATGTCCCTTGTCATCACAATTCTCCACGTCCTTGTCATCACAATGCTACATGACACTACTCATCAAAATGTTACATGCTCTTGTCATCAAAATTCACCTTCCACATGACATTGCAATGCTCCATGCACTTGTCATCACAATGCTCCATGACCCCTGTCATCACAATGCTCACTGACACCTGTCATCACAATGCTTCATGCCCCTTGTCATTACAGTGCTCCATGATGCTCGACATCACAATTACCCAAGGTCTCCTCATCACAATGCTCCATGGCCAATATCATCACAATTCTCCATAACCACTGTCATCACAACACTCCATGACACCTGACAACACAATTATACGGCACTCTTGTCATCACAATGTTCCATTCCCTAGTCATCACAATGCTCCATGACACCGGTCATCACAATACTCCATGGATATTTTCAGCCCAATGTTCCATGACCCTTGTCATCACAGTGATCCATGTCGTTGTCATCCCTATGCTTCATGACCACTGTTTTCACAATGCTCCGTGACACTTGTCATCACAGTGCTCCATGACACCTGTCATCACAATGCTCCATGCCTTTGTCAGCAAAATGCTACATGACCTTGTCATTACAATGCTCTATTTGCTTGTCATCACAATCCTCCATGAAACTTGGGATCACATTGCTACATGCCCTTGTCATCACAATGCTCCATGCTCCTTGAAATAAAAAAGATCCATGGCCTCTGTCATCACAATGCTCCAAGCCCTTGTGATCACAATGTTCCATAACATTTGTCATCACAACGCTCCATGATGCCTGTCAGCACAATACTCCATGCCCTTTTCATCACAATGCTCCATGACCTTCTCATCACAATTCTCAATACACTTGTCATCACAATGCTCCCTGACACTTGTCGTCAGAATTCTCCTTGAACACTGTCACGAAAAGGCTCCATGCCTTTTTCATCACAATGCCCCATGCCGTTTTCATCACAATGCTCCATGCCATTGTCATCAAAATACTCCACAAGCTAGTCATCAGAATGCTCCATGACCCTTGTCATCACAATTCTCCATGCACTTGTCAGCACAATGCTCCCTGACCCTTGTCATCACAATGCTCCAAGCTATTGTCATCACAGTGCTCCATTACATTTGTCATCAGAATCCTCCATGACACTTTGCATCACAATGCTCCATGCCATTGTCATCAGAATGGGCCATTACATATGTCATCACAATGCTCCCTGACACCTGTCTTCACAATACTTCATGACCTACCTGGTCATCACAATGCTCCATGCCCTTGTCATCTCAATGCTCCATGACCCCTGTCATCACAATGCTCGGTGGCTCCAGTCATCACAATGATTCATGACCTTTGTCACCACAATGGTCCATGGCCTCGTCATCAACAGTCTCTGTGACCTTTTTAACCACAATGCTCCATGAACTTTTCATCACAATGCTCTTTGACCCTTGACATCACAATGCTCCATGCACTTGTCAGCACAATGCTCCATGACACGTCATCACAATGCTCCATGACTCCTGTCATCACAGTGCTCCGTAACTCCAGTCATCACAATGCTTCATAACGTTTGTCATCACAATGGTCCATGCCCGTGTCATCACAAGGCTCTGTGACCTTTGTAACCACAATGATCCATGAAGTTTTCATCACAATTCTCTGTGACCCTTTTCATCACAATGCTCCATTTCTTTGTGAGAACAATTGTCCATGACCATTGTCTTCAAAATGTGCCACGCGCATTTCATCACAACGGTCCACAAAATTGTCATTGCCTTGCTCCATAAACCTTGTAATCACAGTGTTCCATGCACTTCTCATCAAAATGCTCTCTCACCAGAGATATCACAGTGTTCCATCACTAGTCATCACAATACTCTCTCACCCCTGTAATCACAATGTTCCATGACGCTTTCATCACACTGCTACATCCCCTTATCGTCACAATGTTCCATGACCCCTGACATCACAATGTTCCATAACCCCTGTCATCAAAATGCTCCATGATCCTTTTCATCCCAAAGCTCCAAGACCCCTGACATCACAATGTTCTATAACCCCTGCCATCAAAATGTTCCATTACACTTTTCATCAAATTGCTGCATGACCCGGTCATCAGAATGCTCCCTGCACTTCTCATCACAATGCACCGTGCCCTTGTAATCAAAATGCTCCATGACTTGTCATCACAAAGCTCCATGACCCTTGGCATCACAATGCTCCATGTCATTGTCATCACAATGCTCAATTAACCCTCCCATCATATTTCTCAATGCTCTTGTCATCACAAATCTCCATGACACTTGTCATCACAATGCTCGATGCCCTTCTTATCACAATGCTACATGCCCTTGTCATTACAATCCTGCATGTCCCGTGTATCACAGTGTTCTGTACCCTTGTCATCACAATGCTCCATGCCCACTCTCATCACAATAATCCCAGAAACATTTCAGAGCAATGTTCCATACCCTTCTCATCACAATGCTCCAGTACCTCTGTTATAACAATGCACCATGACCCCTGCCATCACAATGTAACACGGCCAATTCATCACAAGGTTCCATGACACCTGTCATCACAATGCTGAAGGCTGCTTAAATCACAATGCTCCATGCCCTTGTCATCACAAAGCTCCATGACACATGTCATCAGAATGTTCCATGCCCTTCACATTCCAATGCTCCATGCCCTTGTCATCACACTGCTCCAATACCCCTGTAAACACAAGTCTCCATGCCACTTTTCATCTCAATGCTCCATGAACCCTGTCATCACAATGCACCATGCCCATCATCATAATGCTTCAGGCTATTGTCATCACAATGAAATCAATATTCTCCATGACCTCTGTCATCATAATGCTCCAAAACCTTGTGATCACAATGTTCCATAACACTTATCACCACAACACGCCATGACACTCATCATGACAATTATCCATGGTCTTCTCATCACAATTATCCATGATCTTTGTCATCACAATTCTCAATACACTTGTCATCACAATGCTCCCTGACACTTGCCGTCAGTATGCTCCTTGTACCCAGTCATGAAAAGGCTCCATGCCTTTGTCATCACAATAATCCTTGCCCTTGTCATCACAATGCTCCAAGACCGCTGTAATCAAAATGCTCCATGACCCTTTTCATCAGAATGCTCCATGAGATTTGTCATCACAAGTCTCCATGGTCTTCTAATCACAATGCTACAGGACCTTGTCATCACCATGCTCCATTCCCTTGTCATCACAATGCTCCATGACCCTGTCATCACAATACTACATGAATATTTTCAGCCCAATGCTCCATGAAACTTGCCATCACAATGATCCATGCCCTTATCATCCCAATGCTCCTTGACCCATGTATTCACAATGCTCAATGACGCTTGTCATCACAGTGCTCCATGACCCCTGTCATCACAATGCTCCATGCCTTTGTCAGCAAAATGCTACATGGCCTTGTCATTACAATGCTCTATGCGCTTGTCATCACAATACTCCATTACCATTGTCATCACAATCCTCCATGAAACTTGGGATCACATTGCTTCATGCCCTTGTCATCAAAATGCTCCATGCTCCTTGAAATTAAAATGATCCATGACCTGTGTCATAAAAATGCTCAAATCCCATGTGATCACCTTGTTCCATAACACTTGTCATCACAACGCTCCATGATGCCTGTCATCACAATACTCCATGCCCTTTTCATCACAATGCTCCATGTCCATTGTCATCACAATTCTGAATACACTTGTCTTCACAAGGCTCCATGATACTTGTCGTCAGAATGCTCCTTGAACCCTGTCACGAAAAGGCTCCTTGCCTTTTTCATCACAATGCCTCATGCCGTTTTCATCACAATGCTCCATGCCATTGTCATCAAAATACTCCACAAGCTTGTCATCAGAATGTTCCATGACCCTTGTCATCACAAATCTCCATGCACTTGTCAGCAAAATGCTCCCTGACCCTTGTCATCACAATGCTCCAATCCATTGTCATTACAATGCTCAAGTATCTTTCACAGCAGAATCCAACATGACAATTGGCATCACAATTCTCCATGCCCTTGTCATAACAATGCCCCATTCCAAATGTCATCACAATAATCCATGAAACTAAAGAGACCACTGTTCCATCCCCTTGTCATCACAATGCTCCATGCCCTTGTTATCACAATGCTCCATGACCTTTGTCATCACAATGCTCCATGACTCCAGTCATCACAATGCTTCATGAACTTTGTCATCACAATTGTCCATGTCCTCGTCATCAACAGTCTCTGTGACCTTTTTAACCACAATGCTCCATGAAATTTTCATCACAATGCTCTTTGACCTTGTCATCAAACTGCTCTATTCCTTTCTCAGCACAATGCTCCATGACACATGTCATCACAATGCACCATGCACTTGTCATCACAGTGCTCCACAAATTTGTCATCACAATACACCATAAAATTTGTCATCACAATGCTCCATGCAATTCTCATCAAAATGCTCTCTCACCACTGATATCACAATGCTACATCACTATTTGTCACAATAATCCCTCACCACTCTCACAACAATGATTCATGGTATCTGTCATCACAATGCTACATGCACTTATCATCACAATGTTCGATGACCCCTGACATCAAAATGTTCCATAACACCTGTCATCAAACTGCTCCATGACCCTTTTCATCCCAAAGATCCATGACCCCTTGCATCACAATGTTCTATAAACCCTGTCATCAAAATGTTCCATGACAGTTTTCATCAAATTGTTCCATGACCCTGTCATCAAAATGCTCCCTGCCCTTCTCATCAAAATGCACCACACACTTGTCATCAAAATGCTCCATGACTTGTCATCACAATGCTCCATGCCCTTGCCATCACAATGCTCCATTACCCCAGTCATAACAATGCTCCATGACCCCTGCTATCACGATGTTGCATGGCCTTGTTATCACAAAGCTCCATGACCCTTCTCATCGCAATCCTCCAAGAACCCTCTAATCACAATGTTCTATGCCCCTTTTCATCTCAATGATCCATGAACCCTGTCATCACAATGCACCATGCCCATCATCATAATGCTTCATGCTATTGTCATCACAATGAAATCAAAATGCTCCATGAACTCTGTCATAAAAATGCTCCAAACCCTTGTGATCACAATATTCCATATCACTTATCATCACAATGCCCCATGACGCTCGTCATCACAGTTATCCATGGTCTTCTCCTCAGAATGCTCCATGACCTTTGTCATCACAATGCTCAGTACACATGTCATCAACATGTTCCCTGACACTTGTTGTCTGCATGCTCCTTGAATCCAGTTATGACAAGGCTCTATGCATTTTTCATCACAATGATCCATGCCCTTTTCATCACAATGCTCCAAGACCCCTGTAATCACAATGCTCCATGCCCTTGTCATCACAAAGCTCAATGATGCATGCCATCAGAATGCTCCTTGGCATTCTCCTCACAATGCTCCATGCCCTAGTCATCACAATGTGCCAAGACCCCTCTAATCACAATGCTCCATGCCCATTTTCATCTGTATGCTCCAGGAGACTTGTCATCACAAGGCTCCATAGTTTTCTCATCACAATGCTCCAGGACCTTGTCATCACAATGCTTCCTGACCTTGTCATGAAAATTCTCAATGGCCATTGTCATCATAATGCTCCTAGCCCTAGTCATCACAATACTCCATTATATTTGTCATCACAATCCTCCACTACATTTGGCATCACAATACTCCCAGCCATTGTCATCGCAATGGAACATGACATATGTCATCACAATGCTCCCTGACACCTGTCTTCAAAATACTCCATGACCTTCTCTTCACAATGATCCATGCCCTTGTCATCACAATGAACCATGTCCACTGTCATAACAATAATCTATGAACATTGTCAGACCAATGCTCCATGCCCCTGTCATCACAATGCTCCATGCTCTTGTCATCACAATGCTCCATGACTTGTCATCACAATGCTCCAAGACCCCTGTAATCACCATGCTCCATGCCCCTTTTCATCAGAATGCTCCATGAGAATTGTCATCATAAGAATCCATGGTCTTCTCATCACAATGCTGCAGGACCTTGTCATCACCATGCTCCATTACCTTGTCATCACAATGCTCCATGACCACTGTCATCACAATAATCCATGAATATTTTCAGCCCAATGCTCCACGACCTATTCATCACAATGCTCCATGGCCAATATCATCTCAATGCTCCATGACCACTGTCATCACAACACTCCATGACACATGATGACACAATGATCCGGGACTCTTGTCAACACAATGCTCCATTCCCTACTCATCACTATGCTCCATGACCCCTGTCATCACAACACTGCATGAAAATTTTCAACCCTGTGCTCCATGACATTTGTCATCACAATGATCCATGCACTTGTCATCCCAATGCTCCATGACCCCTGTATTCACAATGATCTGTGACGCTAGTCACCACAGTGCTCCATGACACATGTCATCACAATGCACCAAGACCCATGTAATCAGAAGGCTCCTTGCGCTTGTCATCACAATGCTCCATGACCCCTGTAATCACAGTGTTCCATGAGCCTTTTCATCTCAATGCTCCATGAACCCTGTCATCACAATGAACCATGCCCATCATCATGATGCTTCAGGCTATTGTCATCACAATGAAAGAAAATTCTCCATGACCTCTGTCATCATAATGCTCCAAACCCTTGTGATCACAATGTTCCTTAACACTTATCATCACAACACACCATGACGCTCATCATCACAATTATCAATGGTCTTCTCATCAAAATGCTCCATTACCTTTGTCATCAGAATCCTCTATGACACTTGGCATCACAATGCTCCATGCCATTGTCATCACAATGGGCCATTACTTATGTCATCACAATGCTCCCTGACACCTGTCTTCACAATACTGTATGTCCTGGTCATCACAATGCTCCATGCCCTTGTCATCACAATGCTCCAATCCCTTGTTATCACATTATTCCATGACCCCTGTCATCACAATGCTCCGTGACTTCATTCATCACAATGATTCATGACCTTTATCATCACAATGATCCATGCCCTCGTCATCAACAGTCTCTGTGACCATTTTAACCACAATGCTCCATGAACTTTTCATCACAATGCTCTTTGACCCTTGTCATCACAATCCTATATGCCTTTCTCAGCACAATGCTCCATGACCCTTGTCATCACAATGCTCCAAGCGCTTGTCAGCACGATGCTCCATGACACATGTCACCAAAATGCACCATGCGCTTGTCATCACAGTGCTCCACAATCTTGTCCTCACAGTGCTCCATAAAACTTGTCATCACAATGCTCCATGCACTTCTCATCAAAATGCTCTCTCACCACTGATATCACAATGTTACATCACTATTCGTCACAATACTCACTCACCCCTGTCATCACAATGTTCCATGACTCCTGTCATCACAATGCTACATGCACATATTATCACAATGTTTGATGGCCCCTGACATCACAATGTTCCATAAACCCTGCCATCAAAATGCTCCCAAAATCTTTTCATCAAAATGCTCCATCACCCCTGGCATCACAATGTTCCATAACATTTCTCATCAAAATATTCCATGACAATTTTCATCAAATTGCTCCATAACCCTGTCATCACAATGCTCCCTGCCCTTGTCCTCACAATGCACAACGCCCTTGTCTTCAAAATCCTCCATGACCTTTGTCATCACAAAGATCCATGACCCTTGGCATCACAATTTTCCATGTCATTGTCATCACAATGCTCCATGAACGCATTCATCACATTGCTCAATGCCATTGTCATCACAAAGCTCCATGACACATGTCATCAGAATGCTCCATGGCTTTCTCATCACAATCCTCCATGCCATTGCCATCACAATGTTCCATTACCCCTGTCATAACAATGATCCATGACCCCTGCCATCACGATGTTCCATGGCCTTGTCATCACAAGGCTCCATGACCATTCTCATCACAATGCTCCTTGACCCCTGTAATCACAATGTTCCATGACCCCTGTCATCACAATGCTACATCCCCTTATCATCATAATGTTCCATAACCCCTGTCATCACAATGCTACATCCCCTTATCATCACAATGTTCTATAACCCCTGTCATCAAAATGTTCCATTACAATTTTCATCAAATTGCTGCATGACACTGTCATCAAAATGCTCCCTGCCGTTCTCATCACAATGCACCACGCCCTTGTCATCAAAATGCTCCGTGACTTTTGTCATCACAAAGCTCCATGACCCTTGATATCACAATGCTCCATGTCATTGTCATCACAATGCTCCATGAACCCTCTCATCACATTGCTCCATGCCCTTGTCATCACAAAGCTCCATGACATTTGTCATCACAGTGCTCGATGCCCTTCTCATCACTATGCTCCATGCCCTTGTCATTACAATCCTCTATGATCATTGTATCACAGTGTTCGGTGCTCTTGTCATCACAATGCTCCATGTCCACTCTCATCACAATAATACATGAAACATTTCACACCAATGCTTCCTGTCCTTCTCATCACAATGCTCCATTACAACTCTCATAACAATGTTCCATGACCCCTGACATCACAATGTTCCATGGCCTTGTCATTCACAAGGCTCCATGACACTTGTCATCACAATGTTCCAAGACCCCTGTAATCACAATGCTCCATGCCCTTGTCATCACAAAGCTCCATGACGCATGTCATTAGAATGTTCCATGGACTTCTCATCACAATGCTCCATGCCCTTGTCATCACAATGCTCCAAGACACATTTTTTCACAATGCTCCATCCCCCTTTTCATCTCAAAGCTCCATGAATCCTATCATCACAGTGCACCATGCCCATTATCATAATGCTTCAGGGTATTTTCATCATAATGAAATCAAAATGCTCCATGACCTCTTTCATCACAATGCTCCAAACCGTTGGGATCACAATGTTCCATAACACTTCTCATCACAACAACCCATGATGCTCATAATCACAATTATCCATGGTCTTCTCATCACTATGCTCCATAAACTTTATCATCACAATGCTCAATACACTTGTCATCACAATGCTCCCTGACACTTGTCGTCAGTATGCTCCTTGAACACTGTCATGACAAGGCTCCATGCCTTTTTCATCACAATGTTCCATGCCCTTTTCATCACAATGCGACAAGACACCTGTAATCACAATGCTCCATGCACTTGTCATCACAGTGCTCCATGACGCATTCATCAGAATGCTCCATGGCCTTCTCTTCACATTGCTCCATGCCCTTGTCATCACAATGCTCCAAGACCCCTGTAATCACAATGCTCCATGCCGCTTGTCATTATAGCGCGCTATGATGCTCGTCATCACAATTATCCATGGTCTTCTCATCACAGTGCTCCACGGTCTTGCCATCACAATTCTCCATGCCCTGGTCATCACAATGCTCTATGTTCCCTGTCATCACAATTCTCCACGTGCTGGGCATCACTATGTTCCATGACACTTCCCATCACAGTGTTAAATGCTTTGTTATCACAATACTCCACAAGCTTGTCATCAGAATACTCCATGACCCTTGTCATCACAATGATCCATGACCCCTGTCATCACAATGCTCCATGAGACCTATCATCACAATGCTCCATGCCCCTTGTCATTACAGTGCTCCATGTTGCTCGTCACCAGAATTATCCATGGACTTCTCATCACAGTGCTCCACAGTCTTGCCATAACAATGCTCCATGCCCTGGTCATCACAATGCTCCATGTCCCTTGTCATCACAATTCTCCACGTCCTTGTCATCACAATGCTCCATGACAGTTCTCATCACAATGTTACATGCTCTTGTCATCACAATTCTCCATGCACTTGTCATCGCAATGCCCCATGACCCCTGTCATAGCAAGCTCCATTCATTTGTCATCACAATGCTTCACGAACTTTTCATCAAAATTCTCAATGGCCGTTGTCATCACAATGCTCCATGCGCTTGTCATCACAAAGCTCCATGACACAAGTCATCAGAATGTTCCATGGCCTTCTCATCAAAATGCTCCATGCCCTTTTCATTACAGTGCTCCAAGACCCCTGTAATCACAATGCTGCATGCCCCTTTTCATCTCAATGCTCCATGAACCCTGTCATCACAATGCATCATACCCTTCATCATAATGCTTCCGGCTATTGTCAGCACAATGAAATCAAAATTCTCCATGACCTCTGTCATCAGAATGCTCCATGACCCCTGTCATCACAATACTCCATGAACATTTTCAGCCCAATGCTCCATGACACTTGTCATCAAAATGATCCATGCCCTTGTCATCCCAATGCTCCATGACCCCTGTATTCACAATACTTCGTGACGCTTGTCATCACAGTGCTCCATGACACCTGTCATCACAATGATCCAAGGCTTTGTCAGCAAAATGCTACATGACCTTGTCATTACAATGCTCTATTCACTTGTCTTCACAATACTCCATTACAATTGTCATCACAATCCTCCATGAACCTTGGGATCACATTGTTTCATGCCTTTGTCATCACAATGATCCATGCTCCTAGAAATCAAAATGATCCATGACGTCTGTCATCACAATGCTCCAAACCCTTGTGATCACAATGTTCCATAAAACTTGTCATCACAACGCTCCATGATACCTGTCATCACAATACTCCATGCCATTTTCATCACAATGCTCCATGACCTTTGTCAACACAATTCTCAATACACTTGTCATCACAATGCTCCCTGACACTTGTTATCAGAATGCTCCTTGAACCCTGTCACAAAAAGGCTCCATGCCTTGTTCATCACAATGCCCCATGCCGTTTTCATCACAATGCCCCATGCCATTGTGATCAAAATACTCCACAAGCTTGTCATCAGAATGCTCCATGACCCTTGTCATCACAGTTATCCATGCACTTGTCAGCACAATGCTCCCTGACCCTTGTCATCACAATGCTCCAAGCCATTGCCATCACAATGCTCCATTACCTTTGTCATCAGAATCCTCCATGACACTTGGCATCACAATGCTCCATGCCATTGTCATCACAATGGGCCATTACATATGTCATCACAATGCTCCCTGACACCTGGCTTCACAGTACTGCATGACCTGGTCATCACAATGCTCCACGCCCTTGTCATCACAATGCGCCATTCCAACTGTCATCGCAATAATCCATGAAATATATTAGACCAATGCTTCATGCCCTTGTCATCACAATGCTCCATGCCCTTTTTAGCACAATGCTCCATGACCCCTGTCATCACAATGCTCCGTGACTCCAGTCATCATAATGCTTCATGACATTTGTCATCACAATGGTCCATGCCCTCGTCATCAGCAGTCTCTGTGACATTTTTAACCACAATGCTCCATGAACTTTTCATCACAATGCTCTTTGACCCTTGTTATCACAATGCTCTATGCCTTCCTCAGCACCATGCTCCATGACCCTTGTCATCACAATGCTCCATGCGCTTGTCAGCACGATGCTCCATGACACATGTCATCACAATGCACCATGGGCTTGTCATCACAGTGCTCCACATTCTTGTCATCACAACGCTCCATAAACCTTGTCATCACAATGCTCCACGCAATTCTCATCGAAATGCTCTCTCAACACAGATATCACAATGTTACATCACTATTCGTCACAATACTCCCTCACCCCTGTCATCACAATATTCCATGACTCCTGTCATCACAATGCTACATGCACTTATCATCACAATGTACGATGACCCCTGACATCACAATGTTCCATAACCCCGTCATCAAATTGCTCCGTGACCCTTTTCATCAAAATGTTCCATGACCCCTGACATCACAATGTTCCATAACCCCTGTCATCAAAATGTTCCATGACCCTTTTCATGAAATTGCTCCATGACCCTGTCATCGCTATGCTCCCTGCCCTTCTCATCACAATGCACAACGCCCTTGTCATCAAAATGCTCCATGACCTTTGTCATCACAAAGATCCATGACCCTTGGCATAACAATATTCCATGTCATTCTCATCACAATGCTCCATGAACGATCTCATCACATTGCTCCATGCACTTTTCATCACAAAGATCCATGAAACATGTCATCAGAATGCTCCATGGCCTTCTCTTCACAATGCTCCATGGCCTTGCCATCACAATGCACCATGTCCACTATCTTCACAATAATCTATGAAACTTGTCAGACCAATGCTCCATGACACTGTCATCACAATACTCCATGCCCTTGTCATCACAATGCTCCATGACCCATGTCATCACAATGCTCCGTGACTCCAGTCATCACAATGCTTCATAATGTTTGTCATCACAATGGTCCATGCCCGCGTCATCACAAGGCTCTGTGACCTTTGTAACCACAATGCTCCATGAACATTTCATGACAATGCTCCGTGACCATTGTCATCACAATGCTCCATGCCTTTGTCAGAACAATACTCAATGACCCTTGTCATCACACTGTGCCACATGCTTTTCATCACAACGGTCCACAACCTTGTCATTGCTATGCTCCATAAAACTTGAAATCACAATGCTCCATGCACTTTTCATCCAAATGCTCTCTCACCAGAGATATCACAATGTTCCATCCCTAGTCATCACAATACACCTTCACCCCGGTAATCACAATGTTCCATGACCCCTGTCATCACAATGCTCCATCCCCTTATCATCACAATGTTCCATAACCCCTGTCATCAAAATGCTCCATGACCCTTTTCATCCCAAAGCTCCATGATCCCTGGCATCACATTGTTCTATAACCCCTGTCATCAAAATGTTCCATTACACTTTTCATCAAATTGCTGCATGACCCTCTCATCAAAATTATCCCTGCCCTTCTCATCACAATGCACCACGCCCTTGTCATCAAAATGCTCCGTGACTTTTGTCATCACAAAGCTCCATGACCCTTGACATCACAATGCTCCATGTCATTGTCATCACAATGCTCCATGAACCCTCTCATCATATTGCTCTTGCCCTTGTCATCACAAAGCTCCATGACACTTGTCTTCACAATGCTCGATGCCCTTCTCATCACAATGCTCCATGCCCTTGTCATTAAAATCCTCTATGATCATTGTATCACAGTGTTCCATGCTCTTGTCATCACAATGCTCCATGCCCATTCTCATCACAATAATCCATGAAACATTTCACACCAATGTTTCCTGTCCTTCTCATCACAATGCTCCATTACACCTTTCATAACAATGTTCCATGACCCCTGCCATCACAATGTTCCACGGCCTTGTCATTCACAAGGCTTCATGACACTTGTCATCACAATGTTACAAGACCCCTGTAATCTCAATGCTCCATGCCCTTTTCATCCCAAAGCTCCATGACGCATGTCATTAGAATGTTCCATGGACTTCTCATCGCAATGCTCAATAAACGTGTGATCACAATGCTCCAAGACACTTTTTATCACAATGCTCCATCCCCCTTTTCATCTCAAAGCTCCATGAATCCTATCATCACAATGCACCATGCCCATTATCATAATGCTTCAGGGTATTTTCATCACAATGAAATCAAAATGCTCCATGACCTCTGTCATCACAATGCTCCAAACCGTTGGGATCACAATGTTCCATAACACTTCTCATAACAACAACCCATGATGCTCATAATCACAATTATCCATGGTCTTCTCATCACTGTGCTCCATAACCTTTGTCATCACAATGCTCAATACACTTGTCATCACAATGCTCCCTGACACTTGTCGTCAGTATGCTCCTTGAACACTGTCATGACAAGGCTCCATGCCTTTTTCATCACAATGATCCATGCCCTTTTCATCACAATGCTCCAAGACACCTGTAATCACAATGCTCCATGCACTTGTCATCACAGTGCTCCATGACGCATTCATCAGAATGCTCCATGTCCTTCTCTTCACAATGCTCCATGCCCTTGTCATCACAATGCTCCAAGACCCCTGTAATCACAATGCTCCATGCCGCTTGTCATTATAGCGCTCCATGACGCTCGTCATCACAATTATCCATGGTCTTCTCATCACAGTGCTCCACGGTCTTGCCATCACAGTGCTCCATGCCCTGGTCATCACAATGCTCTATGTTCCCTGTCATCACAATTCTCCACGTTCTGGGCATCACTATGTTCCTTGACACTTCCCATCACAGTGTTAAATGCTTTGTCATCACAATACTCCACAAGCTTGTCATCAGAATACTCCATGGCCCTTGTCATCACAATGATCCATGACCCCTGTCATCACAATGCTCCATGAGACGTATCATCACAATGCTCCATGCCCTTTCTCATTACAGTGCTCCATGATGCTCGTCACCAGAATTATCCATGGTCTTCTCATCACAGTGCTCCACAGTCTTGCCATAACAATGCTCCATGCCCTGGTCATCACAATGCTCCATGTCCCTTGTCATCACAATTCTCCACGTCCTTGTCATCACTGTGCTCCATGCCAGTTCTCATCACAATGTTACATGCTCTTGTCATCACAATTATCCATGCACTTGTCATCGCAATGCCCCATGACCCCTGTCATAGCAAGCTCCATTCCTTTGTCATCACAATGCTTCACAAATTTTTCATCAAAATTCTCAAAGGTCGTTGTCATCACAATGCTCCATGCCCTTGTCATCACAATGCTCCATGACCCTTTTCATCTCAATGCTCCAAGCCCTTGTCGTCACAGTGCTCCATTACCTTTGTCATCACAATCCTCCATAACACCTGGCATCACAATGCTCCATGTCATTGTCATCACAATGGAACATGAAATATGCCATCACAATGCTCCCTGACACCTGTCTTCACAATACTCCATGACCTTGTCATCACAATGCTCCATTCCCTTGTCATCACAATGTGCCATGCCCACTGTCAACACAATTATCCATGAAACTTGTCAGACCAATGCTTCATGCTCCTGTCATCACAATGCTACATGACCCCAGTCATCACAATGCTCCGTGTGTCCCGTCATCACAAGGCTCCATGACCTGTGTCACCACAAATGTCAATGTCCTCATCATCACAAGGCTCTGTGAAATGTGTCACCACAATGCTCCATGAACTTTTCATCACAATGCTCAATGTCATTGTCATCACAATGCTCCATGAACGCTCTCATCACATTGCTCCATGACCTTGTCATCACAAAGCTCCATGACGCATGTCATCAGAATGCTCCATGGCCTTCTCATCACAATGTTCCATGCCCTTGCCATCACAATTCAAAATAACCCCTGTCATAACAATGTTCCATGACCCCTGCCATCACGATGTTCCATGCCCTTGTCATCACAAGGCTCCATGCCCTTGTCATCACAATGCTCCAAGACCCCTGTAATCAAAATGCTCCATGGCCCTTTTCATCTAAATGCTCCATGAACCCTGTCATCACAATACACCATGCCCATCATCAAAATGCCTCATGCTATTGTCATTACAATGAAATCAAAATGCTCCATGACCTCTGTCATCACAATGCTCCAAATCCTTGTGATCAAAATGTTCCATAACACTTATTATCACAACGCCCCATGACGCTCGTCATCACAGTTATCCATGGTCTTTTAATCACAATGCTCCATGACCTTTGTCATCACAATGCTCAATACACTTGTCATCACAATGCTCCCTGACACTTGTCGTCAGTATGCTCCCTTAACCCTGTCATGACAAGGCTCCATGCCTTTTTCATCACAATGTTCCATGCCCTTGTCTTCAAAAGCTCCATGATGCATGTCATCCAAATGCTCCATGGCCATCTCTTCCCGATGCCCCATGCCGTTGTCATCACTATGCCCCAAGACCCCAGTAATCACAATGCTCCATGCCCCTTTTCATCAGAATATTCCATGAGACTTGTCATCACATGTCTCCATGGTCTTCTCATCACAATGCTCCAGTACCTTGTCATCACAAGCCTCCATGGCCCCTGTCATCACAATACTCCATGAACGTTTTCAGCCCAATGCTCCTTGACCTTCTCATCACAATGCTCCATGACCCCTCTCATCACAATTCTCCATGACTCCTGTCATCACAATGATCCATGAAACCTGACAACACAATTATCCGGGACTCTTGTCATCAAAATGCTCCATGCCCTTGTCATCCCAATGCTCCATGACCCCTGTAATCACAATGCTCCGTGACCCTTGTCATCAGAGTGCTCCATGAAAATTGTCATCACAATGCTCCATGCCTTTGTCAGCAATATGCTACATAATCTTGTCATCACAATGCTCCATGCGCTTGTCATCACAATCCTTCATGACACTTTGGATCATATTGCTTCATGCCCTTGTCATCTCCCTCTTGCCTTTCTGGTTTTTACAGATTTTCAGATGTCCCTTTTGACCCGTGGGAAGTGACACTTCTTTGTAGTGTGGATTTCCATTGTGCGCTTGCTTGATTATCCAAAAAGGTCGTATGCGTTTTCTCCTGAATATATTCAGGAGAAAAAACATACACCCTTTTTGGCCAAGTGCATCATTTTTGAAGTTGTGATGCTTTTCCTGTGCTTTAAAGGCGATTCCTATTTACCTATTGAAATATGTTTTGTGCAATTCTGCCTCATTTTCAAGTCAGCCTCGTTGCCTTCCCTCAACTGATTTTTGGAAGACAGTAGTCCTTTATAACTGTAGGTTTGTGAATTGCTGTGCCCGTGAGCTACAATTTTCAAATCCCATTTTTGGGAGCTGACCGCAAATCCACAATTTTGCTTCAGGACCTATAGTTGTTCCAGGGGTGGATATACTGTTCCCTGCGGGTGGGTGAGGCTTTGGTTAATTCTTCTTCCTGACGGGAATTTAGAGTGACATGTGCCCGTCCAAATGCCTACATCTACTCTCTGATTGGTTCTCCCTCTTCCCTTTCATCCTCTGCACAATTAGCAAACTGTGCGAACCAGGAGGTTATAGGGGCTGGCTCTCCTAAGTTGGGAGATTGATAGTAAAGCAGTTGGAATGCCAAACTGGAGCACAAGGAGAGGAAAAATTAGGAGACTTTTAGAAATCTTTCACCATCACAGCGTGTCCATTCTCTAGGTTTCCCATACATGTTATAACTGTAGTGATATTCCCTACTACCTGGAGATTTGGGATCCGTGGAATCGTGGCATGCATTACTACTTTAAAGGGTCTGCATTTTCTCTCCCAATCTCACCAGTCCTCTCAGTCCCAAGTGTCCAGCCTTATGTCTCATCCAGCTGTCTTTGCAGATATGGTCATTCCCGGTTTCATCAGAACCCCTGAAGGAATTGTATAAGAATTTCGCTGTTTTTTTGTTTGTTTTTGAAATTCATTTTTATAGTGTGGTTGAGCTGATTTTCACTGACGTGTTTATGCCAGTCTAGACACACTTGATTCCCTTATGGAGACAAATCAATACATTGGTTTTAAGATTCTCACTAGTCAGATATATTCCTCTGCGGGGAATAGGGGGTTTGAGTCCCGTTCACTGAGGAAGGGGTAGGTCTCGTCTATTCTCTATTTGGTTTATGGAATGGTACCTGTGCTAATATCAAACTCTGGTTTGATGCATCACCCCACCTCTCCTATCCCATTAAACAGGTATAAGAGTGTTTTCTAAATGTGAGACTCTGTTCTCTTTCTTAATTCAGTTCATGTGTTGTGATGTTGACATTCCCTCTGTAAGTGATATCTTATGAATAGATTCTTTTTCTGTGTGACTAATTTCACTTAGAATCATCATACCTAAATCCACTCTTTATGCTGCTACTGGCCTTATGACATTGATTCCACGTCTGCGTGATATTCCGTTGTACAAAATTACCACAAGTTATTTATGCATTTCTCTTTTTCCTGGGATATTTTAGGTGTACCGAAGTTGAGGTTCTTGTATGCAGAGCAGCCCTAAACTTTGGGGTGCCTGTGTCTTGTCGATATTTAGTCTTCCCAAGTTATATGTCCATGAGTTGAAGTCCCCTTTGCTCGGGGGCTTTGTATTTAAATGTTTTAGGAAACAGCATACACTTCTTCAGAGTGGCTCTTGGATATTTATACCCAACCCATCAGCGTGACTAGGCTCCCTGTTCTCCATGGCCTCTCCAGCATTTCTGGTTTGTACACATTTTTTGGATGGCCTTTCTGAGCAGTGGAAATTGAGACTTCTTTGTTGTGCGGATTTGCATTTCCCGCTTGGTTGGTTGGCCAAAAACTCTGTATGTGTTTTTTTCCTGAAGATATTCACGAAAAAAAGGCATACACCCTTTTGCCCAACTACATCATTTTAGAAATTCTGCTGCTTTTCATATGCTTTAAATGTGAGTACAATCTACCTTTTGAAATATGTTTCCTGCAATTCTGCCTCTCATTCAGATCCTCTTCGTTGCCTTACCTGAATATATTTTTGGACGTTGGTTATCATTTATTTCTTTGCAGGTCTTTGAATTGTCTGCTCCTGAGCTCCATTTTGCAACGCGCTTTTTTTGTGAGCTGGCCGCCAAACCATTGGATTGATTCTGGCCCTATTCTGGTTCTGAGGAGGCAGGCTGAGCCTTTGGTTAATTCTTCTTCTAATGGGAAATTAGAGTGACATGTGCCTGTCAAAAATCCTACAGCTAATCTCTCATTGGTTCCCCCTTTCCCATTTATCCTCTGCACAAATTGCAAACTGTGTGAAACAGGAGGTTAAAGGTGCTGATTCTCAAAGTGGAGAGATTTTTAGTAATGTGGCTGGAATGGCGAACCCCAGCACCAGGAGATCAAAAATGAGGTGCATTTTAGACACCTTTCCTGAGCACACGGTGTACATTCATCTCGGTTTCGCAGGCATGTTTTCGCTGTCAGAAGATTCCCTTGAACCTGCCGATTTGGGACCCATGGAATGGGTACAAGGCAGTATTACTTTAAAAGGTCTGCATTTCCTCACCCAGCCTCTCTAACATCTCTTAGCCTGCATAGCTTCCAGCCTTATATATCATCCTGCTGTGGGTCTACATGTGTTCAATCCATGTTACATCGTAGCCCTTCAACAAAAGTTGTAAGAATTTTTGTCTGTCTCACTGTTTTTATAAATATTTTTAAATTTATTTTTATATTGGTTACAGCTGATTTTCAAAGCTCTGTTTTTTGCTGCTGTACATCCCCTTGATTCATGTACTGTGAGACAACAATAAATTATTTATCAGATGCTTACGAGTCATATGTATTATTGTCCAGTGACTTGAGTGGGCTGAGTGCAGTTCTTTGAGGTACCGTGTAGGCCTTGTCAGTTATTCAATTTGGTACTTGGAATGGTATATTTGCTAATTTCAACCTCCTGGATAATACCTCACCATTCCCCACCTTTCCCATTTAGCAGCCTTATGTCTATTTTCTACATATTTGACTATGTTTCTGTTTTGTAGTTTATTTCATGTGTAGCCATGTTTGATTCCACCTTTAAGTGACATCTTATGATATGTGTCTTTTTCTTTCTGACATATGTCACTTAGAATGATCGTATGTAACTCCTCCAGAGTTGTTCCAACTGGCCTTATTTCATTGATTTCGGGATGAGTAATATTCCACTCTACATAAGTACCCCATATCTTTTATCCATTTTATCCTTCCAGGGACATTTAGGTTATATCCAAGTGGACGCCCTTTTTAACAGAGAGGTGGTAAACGTCAGGGTGCCTGTTTTCTGTCATTTTTTGTTTTTCCCAAGGTATACGCCCATGAGTGCAAGTGCCCTATGCTCTGTAGCTCATCTTTTAGATGTTTTAGCAAACACAATACACTTCTCCAGAGTGGCCGTTGGCAAATTACATTTCCACTATCAGCCACACAGGGCTCCCTTTTCTCCTCGCCCTGTCCTGTATTTCTGGTGTTTACACTTTATGTGGATGGCCCTTCTGACTGATGTGAAGTGATACATTTTGTAGTATTGATTTCCAGTGCCCACCTGTTTGGTTGGATAAAACGTGTGTATGGCCTTTACTTGAATATATTCAGAAAAAATGCATACGCCCTTTTGTGCCAACTGCATCATTGGCGATGCTGAGCCCCTTTTCTTGTGCTTTAATGGGGAGTCCTTTCTACCTCTTCAAATCTGTTTCCTGCCACACCCCCTTGCTTACAAGCCCATTTCTGTGACTTACCTTAAGACATTTTTCGATGATAGATATTTTCAACTCTGCAGTTCCATGAATTTTAGTGCCCCTGAGTTCCATTTTTCAACTTGTGTTTTTGGAAACTGGACACAAAACAGCGGGATTTCCTCTAGACCTATTCTGTTTCCGTGGGCAATTCTAGCCTTTGATGAATTTGTCTTGCAGATTGGAAATTAGAGTGGCATGTGCCTGTCCGAAGACCTAAGACTTGTCTCTAAATTTTTCTCATCCTTCCGCTTCATCCTCTGGACAAATTCCAAACTGTGTGCAACAGGATGTTGACGGTGCTGATATCCCCAAGTGAGGAGATTGTTAGGAAATATGCTGGAGGGGTGAACCCGAGCACCAGGCGATGAGGAGATAAGGTGCCTTTTCCAAACTCTTTCCGATCAAACGGTATACCATCCTCTAGGTGTGACAGGCATGTTTTAGCTGTAGGAAGGGTCCCGTGCATGGAAGGAGAACACCAGGGATTTTTCCAAATCAGTGCCTCCCAGTACCCCAAACTGGGGAATTTTTAAGCTACAGCTACACATATGTCCATTAAGGGCCTTGGGAAATAGGCAGAGCCCAAACATTAGATGATTGAAATCTTCAGGGTCAGAAGCGTTCACCATCGGCCTTGCTTAGGTTACATTTTATCTGTCATTGATAGATGATGTCAATAAATATATCTATTCTTTTTTCAGATTATTTCCACTTATAGGTTATTGCAAAATATTCAGTGTAGTTCCCTGTGCTATACAGTTGTTCCTTGTTGATGATCTATTTTATACATAGCAGTGTGTATGTGTTAATCCCAAACTGTTAATTTATCCCTTGTCCTACCTTTCCCCTTTGGTAATAATATATTACAAGATTTTATACTTCTCAGAAATGGGGGAGCTGAAAGAGAGGTATCATTTTCAATGGAAAAGCATTCAAAACAAGATTGAAGCTTCAGCCAAGAGTATTTGATGTACATCCATGGAAATAAATCACTTCATTTCTCTAATGTTGACCTGACAAATAAGACAGACGTCTTCACTGAACTTGCTTATAGTAAAGTGATGGAAATATCAAAGGTAAGTCTTAGAAACATATTATTTTACCCGAGCATTATACACTGCTCTATGTTAACTACAGTTTGGCTCACACATCTGTTCATTGAAGTTACAATGATCTCAATTTCTGTTACTGATCCTCCAGAGTGGACCCCAACAGGAGTCCCCGTGCCCAGTGTCATTGGAGCCAACAGATCAAGACTGAGTTTGGTTCAGAAGCAAAGGAAACATTATTTTGAAAACAGAATGGAGATGTGAGAGCGTGCAGTCCCCCACGGACTGTGGGCTGGGCTGCTGTGTAGGGATCCCAGCAGCGTCAGTGGGAGGGAGGGGATGGAGCTCTCGAGGGCTGGGTTGGCTGAAGCTCAGGCTCTATGCCGTGGAGTCTGCATGGGACCCCGCTAGCTGAGGTGTCGACCCAGCCAGTCTGCACTGGGAAATCGGGTCTGAAGTGCCGGGTGTGGGACCTCTGCATGCGGAACCCTAGGAGCACGTGAAATTAGACAAAGCACAAAGGAAAAACAGCTAAGACTTTATTTTATTGCCCAGGTTTTCTTTTTATCTCCCAGGAATTTTTAATGAACGTTGCCGGAGACGAACACCTCCTCTGCTTTTTGTTCCGTTCCTCATTCTTGGGGTGTTGAGGGTGCAGACCCCTCTTTTGTAACTGCTTCATGCTGTGTTGGGAGCCCTGACACCTGGGGGGAGGGGCAAAACGTCTCCCCACCAGCCTCCAGGTGAGGTTGATTGTCCCAAGGCCTCCTGCCTCACTTCCCGTACGCCTGAGCACCAGCATTGGAAGTGTTATAGATTCTAATGACCTTTAAGTGTCCAAAAAGAGATGCGCAGAGATGCTGAGGTGGCAGGTTTCACCCCACCCCACATTTGTTCGGTGACCTTAGGCTGACGGTTTTTGCCAGCCTAGATGCTCTGACCAGTAGTATGCGCTTTCTTTAATTAGGTCCCTGAATTAATGTACAAACAGCACCATGTGTCACAACCCTGCCCGCGCAACTCCCAGAGAGTCCAGGGTAAGTGGTGATCCAGGACCATGACGTCCACAGAGTCAACGGCCATTAACGGCAATTAACCTTTGACCGGGTATGTAAAGGTCAAAGGGTTTAGCTAAATTAGCGAGTTCATGGGCAAGGGTTTAAATTGACTGCTCTTTCCATTCTTGAAAGGCTGCTTCTGGATTATATACAAAAGGATCATCATCTTTTCGTGTCAGTGTTTCAGGTAGAGGCCCAGCTATCAGACTGTAGTTAGGGATCCAGATGCAGAAATCCTTGGCCTCCCCAGGAACCCCTAAGCTGTCTTCTAGTTTTAGAAGAGGTAAGGCTGCAAATGGCTTCTTCCCTATCCTGGGATGCGTTTCTCTGAATATCTGTGAGAAAGAAGCCCAGGCATGTCACCTGAGCCTGGGATATTTGAGCCTTTTTCTTGGACACCTTCTATCCTTTCTTGGCTAGGTAGTTCAGCGGCGTCTTTAGTAGGCCTGGCGATCAGAATGTCATCTGCATATTGAAGGAGGGTTCCCTTTTACAGAGGTAGAACGTTTAGGTTTTTAGAGGACATTTCCCCAATGATGGTGTGGGGATTTTTGAACCATTGGGGCAGGACGGCCCAGCATTATTGCTTTTGTTGCATGTTGTGTCCTGCCACTCACAAGCCAAAAATTCTTGTGACTCTGAGATGAATGGAATACAGAAGAAGGCATCATTGAAGTGTAATACAGAATGCCATGGCCTGGTGGATGGTAGAATGAGCAGCAGGGTGTAGGAAATAGGAGCTACTGGATGTATATCCTCGGTGGCTTCACTGACTGTCCTGATATCCTTTACCAGGTCTCCAGCAGCCCATGGGGCTCTCGTGGTCAGGCCAATCCCAGGATATGGAGCTCACCTGGGCTGCATCCCGCACCCCACATCCCACGGGGCTCTCGTGTTCAAGTCCCTCCCAGGGTATGGAGCTCACCTGTGCAGCTACCCAGCAGCCCATGGGGCTCTCCTAGTCAGGCCCTTCCCAGGATACAGAACTCCCCTGGGCAGGGACCCCAGCAGGGCTGGACACACAGGAACTGTGCACATAGCCCACCTTGCAGAGAACCCCCAGCTCACCTGTCGCTCACAGCTGACACAGAACACCTCAGAGCAGGACTTGAACTAACAAACAGCAGCTCTGACAGGTCTGTGACCCTGGCTATCACTCTGTGCAGCCTCTCTCTGCCTGGTCTTCCAGACACTTTCACTGCAGCCAGGGCACCAGGCCTCTGTCTCCACCCACCATCACTCCTCTCCCTGACTCCTGGGTTCCTCTCATTAGGATAGGGTCTTCTTGAAGTTGTTTTCCACTCATGGACCAGATAAAATTATAAGAAAACAAGCTGCAGCTGCAGCCCCTTGTCTAGCCTGACTCTCTAGGGCCCACACCTGTTCCTTGGGCCTGGCCCGTTTAGCAAGGTTCATTTTCTGCTACTGTGAGCCCCTGAGGGGTGAAGATTGGCTGATTTGGGCAGCCTGACACTGCCTGCCAACCCTCCCCAGGTGTGCCTGGGTTGAGGTCAATATAAACACCTCTCCAGTCAGCAAGAGCCCCTGTAGCTGTGACTGACGCCACATTCTCTGCCCCGTCAGCAGTGTTGGGGCTGGGGTGGTGGTAGGGAGTGAGGGGCCGTGGCTTTATGGGTGGCACAGTGTGAGTGGGGCTCTGCTGGACTTTTCGCAGGAGTTGCTAGGCTGCCACCTGCTAAAGAAGAGGATGTGTCATCCATACCTGCCGCTGGATTATCTCCCCAGGCAGAGGTGAGGAAGTAAAAAAGCAGTGTGGGCCGTGGCAGGAGGGGTATCTCAGGCAGGGAAATGGAAAGATTCCAGAAGGGCATCTGGGGCCAGGACCATCCTGGCTGGCCTGCAGGCACCAAGTCGGCCTGTGTACTGTCGCTGGTGTGGCTCCACAGCCCTTCCTCTAGGCTTGCAAGTACTTGTACATATCCAGGTGTTTTACCTGGAAAGGGTGGGAAGAGTTCAGCTGCAGCAGAACTGGGGCTCAGCTCACATTTACTCACAGACGCCTCGACACAGTCCCCCAGCTTTGCAATGAGGATGCTCCTTGTGGGGGGGAGCACTGCTGACTGCATGGGAGACGATTTCCCACCTCTGACCAACTTAAGAATTTTTTACCACTGGAGCAAGTGCCCTGATACGATTTTCCTCTGTATCACTGGTGGGTTCTGTTTTTTTTTTTTTATTTTTTTCTTTTTGGTTCAAGGTAGATTTTATTTATTCCTCTTTTTTTTTAATTTTGGAGATATAAACATGGAAATAATGCATTAATATAAAGACGTCTATGTGAAGGGAAAACTTTTTTTCTGTTTTATTTTATTAAATGTTATTTATTTATTTTTTTAAAATTTATTTATTTCTTTTATACAGCAGGGTCTTATTGGATATCTATTTTATACATATAAGTGTGCACATGTGAATCCTAGTCTCCCAATTCATCCCACCACCACCCTCACATGGTGTTCCCCCCTTGGTGTCCATATGTTTGTTCTCTACATCTGTGTCTCTATCTCTGCCCTGCAAACCGGTTCATCTGTACCAATTTTCTAGGTTCCACATATATGCATTAATATACAATATTTGTTTTTCTCTTTCTGACTTACTTCACTCCATATGACAGTCTCTAGATCCATCAAGGTCTCTACAAATGACCCAATTTCATTCCTATGTATGGCTGAGTAACATTCCATTGTATATATGTACCACGTCCTTATCCATTCGTCTGTCTGTGGGCACTTAGGTTGCTTTCATTACCTGGCTATTGTAAATAGTGCTGCAATGAACATTGTGGTGAATGTATCTTTTTGATTTATGGTTTTCTCTGGGTATATGCCCAGTAGTGGGATTGCTGGATTATATGGTAATTCTATTTTTAGTTTTTTAAGGAACCTCCATACTGTTCTCCATAGAGACTGTATCGATTTACATTCCCAAAAATAGTGGAAGAAGGTTCCTTTTCTCCACACACTCTCCAGCATTTGTTGTTTGTAGATTTTCTGATGATGTGATGTGATACCTCATTGTAGTTTCAATTTCCATTTCTCTAATAATTAGTGATGTTGAGCAGATTTTCATGTGCGTACTGGCCATCTCTATGTCTTCTTGGAAGAAATATCTATTTAGATCTTCTTCCATTTTTGTATTGGGTTGTTTGTTTTATTAATATTGAGCTGCATGAGCTGTTTATATATATTGGAGATTAATCATTTGTCCACTGATTCATTTGCAATTATTCTCTGCCATTCTGAGCGTTGTCTTTTCACCTTGTTTGTGGTTTCCTTTGCTTTGCAAAAGCTTTTAAGTTTCATTATGTCCCATCTGTATAGTTTTCTTTTTTACTTCATTACTATAGGAGGTGGATCAAAAAAGATCTTGCTGTGATTTACGTCAGAGTATCCTTCGTAAGTTTTCCTCTCAGAGTTTTATAGTGTCTGGTCTTACATTAAGGTCTCTAATCCATTTTGAATATATTTTTATGTATGGTGTTGGGGAGTGTTCTAATTTCATTCTTTTACATGTAGCTGTCCATATTTCCCAGCACCAATGGTTGAAGACACTGTCTTATCTCCATTGTATAGTCTTGCTTCCTTTGTCATAGATTAGTTGATCATAGGTGTGTAGATTTATCCCTGGGCCTTCTTTCTTTTTATTTTTTTCCTTTTACACGTTTATTGGAGTATAATTGATTTACAATGGAGTGTTCGTTTCTGCTGTATAACAAAGTGAATCAGCTATACATATACAAATATCACCAGATCCCCTCCTTCTTGCATCTCCCTCCCACACTCCATATCCCACCCCTTTATGTGGTCACAAAGCACCGAGCTGATCTCCCTGTTCTATGTGGCTGCTTCCCAGTAGCTATCGGTGTTACATTTGGTAATGTATTTATGTCCATGCCACTCTCTCACTTCGTCCCAGCTTACCCATCCCCCTTCCGGTGTCCTCAAGTCCTTTCTCTATGTCTGTGTCCTTAATCCTGTCCTGCCACTAGGTTCTTCAAAATCTTTTTTTTTTCTTCATTAGATTCCGTATATCTCTGTTAACATACAGTATTTGTTTTTCCCTTTCTGACTTACTTCACTGTGTAGGACAGATTCTAAGTCCATCCACCTCAGTACAAACAACTCAGTTTTGTTTCTTTTTATGGCTGAGTAATATTCCATTGTATATATGTGCCAGATCTTCTTTATCCATTCATCTGTCGATGGACACTTAGGTTGCATCCATGTCCTGGCTATTGCAAATAGAGCTGCAATGAACATTTTTCTACATAACTCTTTTTGAATTATGGTTTTCACAAGGCAAATGTCCAGTAGTTGGATTGTTGAGTCATATGGTACTTCTATTGTTAGTTATTTAAAGGACCCTCCATACTGTTCTCCCTAGTGCCCATATCAATTTACATTCCCACCCACAGTGCAAGTGTGTTCCCTTTTCTCCAATAAAGGCCTCTCCAGCATTTATTGTTTTGTAGATTTTTTTGATGATTGCCACTCTGACTGCTGTGAGGTGATACCTCAGGGTAGTTTTGATTTGCATTTCTCTAATGATTAGTGATGTTCAGCATCCTTTCATGTGTTTCTTGGTAATCTGTATATCTTCTTTGGAGAAATGTCTATTTAGGTCTTCTGCCCGTTTTTGGATTGGGTTGTTTGTTTTTGTGATATTGAGCTACATGAGGTGCTTGTAAAGTTAGGAGATTAATCCTTTGTCAGTTGCTTCATTTGAAAATATTTTCTCCCTTTCTGAGGGTTGTTTTTGCATCTTGTTTATGTTTTCCTGTACTGCGTAAAAGCTTTTAAGTTTCATTAGGTCCCATTTGTTGATTTCTGTTTTTATTTCCATTTCTCTAAGTGGTGGGTCAAAAAGGATCTTGCTGTGATTTATGTCATAGAGTGTTCTGCCTATGGTTTCCTCTAAGTGTTTTATAGTGTCTGGTCTTATATTTAGATCTCTAATCAATTTAGAGTTTATTTTTGTGTATGGTGTTATGGAGTGTTCTAATTTCATTCTTTTATGTGTAGGGTTCCAGTTTTTCCAGCACCAATTACTGAAGAGACTGTCTTTTCTCCATTGTATATCCTTAGCTCCTTTGTCATAGATGAGATAGCCATAGGTATGTAGGTTTATCTCTGGGCTTTCTGTCCTGTTCCATTGATCTGTGTTTATGCCAATCTACATACACTTGATTCCATTATGCAGACATATAAATACATAGGTTTCAAGGTTATTACCAGTCAGATATATCCCTCTTCAGTGAATAGGGTGTTTTGTGTCCAGTTCATTGAGAAAGGAGTAGGTCTTGTCTATTACATATTTGGTATATGGAATGCGATCTGTGCTAATTTCAAACTCTGCATTTACACATCACCCCACGGCACCTTTCCCCTTAAGGAGGCATAAGTGTGTTTTCTAAATGTGTAACTCTGTTCTCTTTTGAAATTCAGTTCATGTGTGGCCATGTATACATTTCCTCTATAAGTGATATATTACAATAAGTTTCTTTTTTTTTTTTTTAAATTTGATTTTTATTTTATATTGGGGTATAGTTTTTTTTTTTTTGCCTTATAACAAATTTAATCAGTTATACATATACATATGTTTCCATATCCCCTCCCTTTTGCGTCTCCCTCCCTCCCTCCCTATCCCACCCCTCCAGGCTGTCACAAAGCACCAAGCTGATCTCCCTGTGCTATGCGGCTGCTTCCCACTAGCTATCTACCTTACGTTTGGTAGTGTATATATGTCCATGCCGCTCTTTCACTTTGTCACAGCTTACCCTTCCCCCTCCCCATATCCTCAAGTCCATTCTCTAGTAGGTCTGTGTCTTTATTCCTGTCTTACCCCTATGTTCTTCATGACATTTTTTTCCCTTAAATTCCATATATATGTGTTAGCATACAGTATTTGTCTTTCTCTTTCTGACTTACTTCACTCTGTATGACAGACTCTAGGTCTATCCACCTCATTACAAATAGCTCAATTTCATTTCTTTTTATGGCTGAGTAATATTCCATTGTATATATGTGCCACATCTTCTTTATCCATTCATCCGATGATGGACACTTAGGTTGTTTCCATCTCCGGGCTATTGTAAATAGGGCTGCTATGAACATTTTGGTACATGTCTCTTTTTGAATTATGGTTTTCTCAGGGTATATGCCCAGTAGTGGGATTGCTGGGTCATATGGTAGTTCTATTTGTAGATTTTTAAGGAACCTCCATACTGTTCTCCATAGCGGCTGTACCAATTCACATTCCCACCAGCAGTGCAAGAGTGTTCCCTTTTTTCCACACCCTCTCCAGCATTTATTGTTTCTAGATTTTTTGATGATGGCCATTCTGACTGGTGTGAGATGATATCTCATGGTAGTTTGATTTGCATTTCTCTAATGAGTAAAGATGTTGAGCATCCTTTCATGTGTTTGTTGGCAGTCTGTATATCTTCTGTGGAGAAATGTCTATTTAGGTCTTCTGCCCATTTTTGGATTGGGTTGTTTGTTTTTTTGTTATTGAGCTGCATGAGCTGCTTATAAATTTTGGAGATTAATCCTTTGTCAGTTGCTTCATTTGCAAATATTTTCTCCCATTCTGAGGGTTGTCTTTTGGTCTTGTTTATGGTTTCCTTTGCTGTGCAAAAGCTTTGAAGTTTCATTAGGTCCCATGTGTTTATTTTTGTCTTTATTTCCATTTCTCTAGGAGGTGGGTCAAAAAGGATCTTGCTGTGATTTATGTCATAGAGTGTTCTGCCTATGTTTTCCTCTAAGAGTTTGATAGTGTCTGGCCTTACATTTAGGTCTTTAATCCATTTTGAGCTCATTTTTCTGTATGGTGTTAGGGAGTGATCTAATCTCATAGTTTTACATGTCCCTATCCAGTTTTCCCAGCACCACTTATTGAAGAGACTGTCCTTTCTCCACTGTACATTCCTGCCTCCTTTATCAAAGATAAGGTGACCATATGTCCGTGGGTTTAACTCTGGGCTTTCTATCCTGTTCCATTGATCTGTCTTTCTGTTTTTGTGCCAGTACCATACTGTCTTGATTACTGTAGCTTTGTAGTATAGTCTGAAGTCAGGGAGCCTGATTCCTCCAGCTCCATTTTTCGTTCTCAAGATTGCTTTGGCTATTCGGGGTCTTTTGTGTTTCCATACAAATTGTGAAATTTTTTGTTCTAGTTCTGTGAAAAATGCCAGTGGTAGTTTGATAGGGATTGCATTGAACCTGTAGATTGCTTTGGGTAGTAGAGTCATTTTCACAATGTTGATTCTTCCAATCCAAGAACATGGTACATCTCTCCATCTATTTGTATCATCTTTAATTTCTTTCATCAGTGTCTTATAATTTTCTTCATACAGGTCTTTTGTCTCCTTAGGTAGGTTTATTCCTAGATATTTTATTCTTTTTGTTGCAATGGTAAATGGGAGTGTTACCTTGATTTCACTTTCAGATTTTTCATCATTAGTATATAGGAATGCCAGAGATTTCTGTGCATTAATTTTGTATCCTGCAACTTGACCAAATTCATTGATTAACTCTAGTAGTTTTCTGGTAGCATCTTTAGGATTCTCTATGTATAGTATCATGTCATCTGCAAACAGTGACAGCTTTACTTCTTCTTTTCCGATTTGGATTCCTTTTATTTCCTTTTCTTCTCTGATTGCTGTGGCTAAAACTTCCAAAACTAGGTTGAATAAGAGTGGTGAGAGTGGGCAACCTTGTCTTGTTCCTGATCTTAGTGGAAATGTTTTCAGTTTTTCACCATTGAGGACGATGCTGGCTGTGGGTTTGTCATATATGGCCTTTATTATGTTGAGGAAAGTTCCCTCTATGCCTACTTTCTGCAGGGTTTTTATCATAAATGGGTGTTGAATTTTGTCGAAAGCTTTCTCTGCATCTATTGAGATGATCATATGGTTTTTCTCCTTCAATTTGTTAATATGGTGTATCACGTTGATTGATTTGCGTATATTGAAGAATCCTTGCATTCCTGGAATAAACCCCACTTGATCATGGTGTATGATCCTTTTAATGTGCTGTTGGATTCTGTTTGCTAGTATTTTGTTGAGGATTTTTGCATCTATGTTCATCAGTGATATTGGCCTGTAGTTTTCTTTCTTTGTGACATCCTTGTCTGGTTTGGGTATCAAGGTGATGGTGGCCTCGTAGAATGAGTTTGGGAGTGTTCCTCCCTCTGCTATATTTTGGAAGAGTTTGAGAAGGATAGGTGTTAGCTCTTCTCTAAATGCTTGATAGAATTCGCCTGTGAAGCCATCTGGTCCTGGGCTTTTGTTTGTTGGAAGATTTTTTATCACAGTTTCAATTTCAGTGCTTGTGATTGGTCTGTTCATATTTTCTATTTCTTCCTGATTCAGTCTTGGCAGGTTGTGCATTTCTAAGAATTTGTCCATTTCTTCCAGGTTGTCCATTTTATTGGCATAGAGTTGCTTGTAGTAATCTCTCATGATCTTTTGTATTTCTGCAGTGTCAGTTGTTACTTCTCCTTTTTCATTTCTAATTCTATTGATTTGAGTCTTCTCCCTTTTTTTCTTGATGAGTCTGGCTAATGGTTTATCAATTTTGTTTATCTTCTCAAAGAACCAGCTTTTAGTTTTATTGACCTTTGCTATCGTTTCCTTCATTTCTTTTTCATTTATTTCTGATCTGATTTTTATGATTTCTTTCCTTCTGCTAACTTTGGGATGTTTTTGTTCTTCTTTCTCTAATTGCTTTAGGTGCAAGGTTAGGTTGTTTATTCGAGATGTTTCCTGTTTCTTAAGGTGGGATTGTATTGCTATAAACTTCCCTCTTAGAACTGCTTTTGCTGCATCCCATAGGTTTTGGGTCGTCATGTCTCCATTGTCATTTGTTTCTAGGTATTTTTTAATTTCCTCTTTGATTTCTTCAGTGATCACTTTGTTATTAAGTAGTGTATTGTTTAGCCTCCATGTGTTTGTATTTTTTACAGCTCTTTTCCTGTAATTGATATCTAGTCTCATAGCATTGTGGTCGGAAAAGATACTTGATACAATTTCAATTTTCTTAAATTTACCAAGGCTTGATTTGTGACCCAAGATATGATCTATCCTGGAGAATGTTCCATGAGCACTTGAGAAAAATGTGTATTCTGTTATTTTTGGATGGAATGTCCTATAAATATCAATTAAGTCCATCTTGTTTAATGTATCATTTAAAGCTTGTGTTTCCTTATTTATTTTCATTTTGGATGATCTGTCCATTGGTGAAAGTGGGGTGTTAAAGTCCCCTACTATGAGTGTGTTACTGTCGATTTCCCCTTTTATGGCTGTTAGTATTTGCCTTATGTATTGAGGTGCTCCTATGTTGGGTGCATAAATATTTACAATTGTTATATCTTCTTCTTGGATCGATCCCTTGATCATTATGTAGTGTCCATCTTTGTCTCTTCTAGTAGTCTTTATTTTAAAGTCTATTTTGTCTGATATGAGAATTGCTACTCCAGCTTTCTTTTGGTTTCCATTTGCATGGAATATCTTTTTCCATCCCCTTACTTTCAGTCTGTATGTGTCTCTAGGTCTGAAGTGGGTCTCTTGTAGACAGCATATATATGGGTCTTGTTTTTGTATCCATTCAGCCAATCTGTGTCTTTTGGTGGGAGCATTTAGTCCATTTACATTTAAGGTAATTATTGATATGTATGTTCCTGTTCCCATTTTCTTAATTGTTTTGGGTTCGTTATTGTAGGTCTTTTACTTCTGTTGTGTTTCTTGCCTAGAGAAGTTCCTTTAGCATTTGTTGTAAAGCTGGTTTGGTGGTGCTGAACTCTCTCAGCTTTTGCTTGTCTGTAAACGTTTTAATTTCTCCATCAAATCTGAATGAGATCCTTGCTGGGTAGAGTAATCTTGGTTGCAGGTTTTTCTCCTTCATCACTTTAATTATGTCCTGCCACTCTCTTCTGGCTTGTAGAGTTTCTGCTGAGAGATCAGCTGTTATCCTGATGGGGATTCCCTTGTGTAAGTTTCTTTTTCTTTGTGGCTCATTTCACTTAGCATCATCGTACCTAAAGCCACTCATTATGCTGCTATTGGCCTTATGACATTGATTTTATGTCTGAGTGACATTCCATTGTATATAAGTACCACAACATCTATATCCATTTTTTTTCCTTTACTGGGATATTTAAAGTGTACCGAAGTCGAGGTTCTTGTAAACAGAGCAGCCCTAAAGATTGGGCTGTCTGTCTGTTGTGGATTTTTAGTTTTCCCAAAATACACTCCCATGAGTGGAAGTGTGCTATGCTCTGTAGCTCTGTTTTAGAAAACAACATACAGTTCTCCAGAGAGGCTGTTGGCAATTTACATCCTGTCCATCAGCGTAACCAGGCTCCCTTTTCTCCATGGCCTGTCCTGCATTTGTGGTTTTTACACTATTTGTGGATGGCCCTTTTGACTGGAGGTAAGGGACACTTCTCTGTAGTGTGGATTTGCAATGCCTGATGGCTTGCTTGGCCAAGAAGGGCATATGCATTTTTTCCCGAATATATTCAAGAAAATACACATAGTCCCTTTTCAGCCAAGGGCAACATTGTCGAAATTCTGTCCCTTTTCATGTGCTTTAAAGACGACTCAAATCTACCTCTTGAAATCTCTTTCCTTCAATTCTGCCTTGCATTCAAATCCTCTTCACTGCCTTACCTCAATATATTTCTGGATGATAGTTGTCCTTTATAACTCTGCAAGTTTGTGAATTGCTGTGCCCCTGATTTCCATTTTTCAACTCGCCTATTTGTGAGCTGGCTGCAATACCGCAGGATGGCTTTAGGCCCTAGTCTGGTTCCGGGGCTTCAGGCTGAGCCTTTGGTTAATTCTTCTTCCTGATGGGAAACTAGAGTGACATGTGCCCATCCAAAAAGCTACAGCTAATCTCTCATTTATTTCACCTCTTCCTGTTCATCCGCTGCACAATTTGCAAACTGTGCATAACAGGAGGGTAAAGACGCTGACACTGAAAGTGGGGAGATTTTTAGTAATGCAGATGGAATGGCGAAGCTGAGCACGACAAAAGGAAAAATGAGGTACCTTTTAGAAAACTTTCCCAATTACACAGTGTACCATCAACTGGGTTTCCCATGCATGATTTAACTGTAGGAGGATTCCCTTACACCTGGAGAGTTGGGACCACTAGAATGGGTAGCACAGTATTGCTCTAAGTGGTGTTCTTTTGTTCACACAACCTCAGCAATCCTGTCCGCCCCAAGTGTCCAGTCTTATGTCTCATCCAGCTGTGGCTGTAAAGGTGGTCAATCTAGCTTGCATCACAGGCCCTGAACGTAATTTTTAAGACTTTCTCTCTGTTTTTGCGTTTTGCTTTTGAAATTTATTTTTATAAGTGGGTTTAACTGAATTTCAGTGCTGTGTTCATGCCGTTATACACACACATGATTCCTTTATGGAGACATGAGAATACATATGTTTTAAAATTCTTATAGTCATATATATTCCTCAGAAATGAATAAGGGTTTTTGAGTCCAGTTCATTATGCCCGGAGTAGGTGCGGTCTATTAAATACTTGGTTTATATAACGGTATGTGTGCTAATTTAAAACTGTGGTTTTGTGCATCACCTCACCTCGCCTTTCCCATTAAGCAGGAAGAAGATTCTTTTCTAAATGTGTGACTCTGTTGTGTTTCTAATTCAGTTCATGTGTAGTCATGTGTACACTCCCACTATGAGTGATATCTTATGATAAGACTCGTTACTCTGTTATCTTTCCTAAATCAGTTCATGTGTAGCCATGTTTTCAGGACCTTCATAAGTGATATCTTATGATAAGTTTCTTTTTCTGTGTGACTTATTTCACTTAGAATCATCGTACCTGAGACCACTCATTTTACTGCTACTGGCCTTATGACATTAATGTCATGGCTGAGGGATATTCCATCGTACGTAAGTACCACAATTTCTTGAATCATTTTTGTCTTTCCTGGGATATTTAAGGTGTACCCAAGTTGAGGTTCTTGTAAGCAGTGCAGCCCTAAATTTGGGCATGGATGTGTCTTATCGATTTTCAGTTTTCCAAAGGTATATTCCCTAGACGGGAACTGCCCTTTGATTTTTAGCTCTGTTGTTTATTTGATATAGGGAACACAATGCACTCCTCCAGAGAGGTAGTTGGCAATTTATATCCTGCCCTTTAGACCAACAAGGTTCACGTATCTCCAGGGCCTATCTTGACTTTCTGGTTTCTACACATTTTTCGGATATCACTTTTGACCTGTGGAAAGTGATCGTTCTTTTAGTGAAGATTTGCATCGCCCGCTTGCTTGCTTGGCCAAAAAGTGCATATGCTTTCTTTCCTGAATATATTCAGGATAAAACACATACGCCCTTTTTGGCCAAGTGCATCACTGTTGAAGTTGTGCCCTTCTTCCTGTGCTTCAAAGTCGATTCCAATGTACTTCATGATATCTGTATCCTGTTATTCTGCCTCATTTTCAAATCCGCCTCATTGCCTTCCCTCAATAGATTTTTGGATGATAGTTGTCCTTTATTACTCTGCCAATTTGTGAATTGCTTTGCCCCTGAGCTCCATTTTTCAGCTCGCTTTTTTGTGATCTGACCGCAAATCCACAATTTTGGTTCAGGAATTATACTCGTTCCTACAGGCAGGCTGAGACTTTGGTAAATTCTTCTTTCTGATGGGAAATTAGAGTGCCATGTGCCCGTCCAAATGCCTAACAACTGCTCTCTAATTGGTTCTCCCTTTTCCCTTTAATCCTCTGGCAATTTGGTAACCTGTGCGAACCAGGAAGTTAAAGGGGATGTCTCTCCAAGTAGGGATATTGATAGTAAAGCAGTTAAAAGGTCAAACCGGAGCACCAGGAGAGGGACAATTCGTTGAGTTTTAGATACCATTCGTATCCACAGTGTGTCCATTCTCTAGGATTCCCGTACATGTTATAGCTGTAGTAATATTCCCTTCACCCTGGAGAGTTGCGACCAATGCAATATGTGCCACGCATTATTGCTTTAAAGGGTCTTCATTTGCTCACCCAATCTCACCAATCCTCTCAATCAAAAGTATCCAGCCATAAGACACATCCAGCTGTCATTGTAGATATGGTCATTTCAGGTTTCATCAGAGCCCCTGAAGGAATTGTAAAGAATTTCCCTGTTTTTGTTTTGTTTTTGAAATTCCTTTTTAGAGTGGGTTTGAGCTGATTCTCACGGCCATGTTTATGCCAGTCGAGACACACTTGAATCCCTTAAGGACACATTTCAATACATAGGTTTTAAGATTTTACTAATCAGATATATTCCTCTGCGGGGAATATGGGGTGTTGAGTCCCTTTCAGTGAGGAAGGTGGAGGTCTTGTCTATTCCCTATTACGGTTTTGGATTGGTACCTGTACTAATATCAAACTCTGGTTTTATGCATCACCCCACCTCTCCTTCCCCCTTGAGCAGGCATAAGTGTTTTCTAAATGTGAGACTCTTCTCTTTCCTAACTCAGTTCATGTGTAGCCATGTTTACAGGTTCTTCATAAGTGATATCTTATGATAAGTTTCTTTTTTTGTGTGACTTATTTCACTTAGAATCATCGTACCTGAATCCACTCATTTTGCTCCTACTGGTCTTAAGACATTGATTTCATGGCTGAGGGATATTCCATCGTACGTAAGTACCACAATTTTTTGAACAATTTTTATCTTTCCTGGGATATTTAAGGTGTACCCAAGTTGAGCTTCTTGTAAGCAGTGCAGCCCTAAATATTGGGGTGTCTCTGTCTTATTGATTTTCAATTTTCCCAAGGTATATTCCCTAGACTGGAAGTGCCCTTGGCTCTGTAGCTCTGTTGTTTACTTGTTTTAGGGAACACAGTGCACTCCTCCAGAGAGGGAGTTGGCAACTTACATCCCGCCCATCAGCATAACAAGGCTCCCTGTTCTCCAGGACCTGTCTTGCCTTTCTGATTTTTAAATATTTTGTGGATGTCCCTTTTCACAGGTGGGAAGTGATACTTCTTAGTAGTGCAGATTTGCATTGCCTGCTTGCTTGCTTGGCCAAAAAGGGCGTATGCGTTTTCTCCTGAATATATTCAGGAGAAAACACATACGCCCTTTTTGGCCAAGTGCATTATTGTAGAAGTTGTGCCCCTCTTCCTCTGTATAAAGATGATTCCAACGCACCTCTTGAAATATGTTTTTTACTATTCTGCCTCGCATTGATGGCCGCCTCGTTGCGTTCCCTCACCAGATTTTTGGATGCTAGTTGTCCTTTATTACTCTGCCATTTTGTGAATTGCTGTGCCCCTGAGGTCCATTTTTCAACTTGATTTTTGTGAGCTGAATGCAAGTCCAAAATTTTGGTTCAGGAACTATACTGGTTCCTGGTGGGTGGCGGACTTTGGTTAATTATTCTTCCTGCCAGGAAATCAGAGTGACATATGCCCCTCCAAATGTCTAATAACTACTCTCTCATTGGTTCTCCCTCTTCCCTTTCATCCTCTGCCAAATTGGCAACCTGTGTGAAACAGCAGGTTAAAGGGGCAGTCTCTCCAAGTTGGGAGATGGATAGTAAAGCAGTTGGAAACTAAAACCGGAGCACCAGGAGAGGGACTATTAGTTGAGGTTTAAAAACCTTTCGTATTCACATTTTGTCCATTATCTAGGTTTCCCGTACATGTTATAGCTCTAGTAATATTCCCTTCAACCTGGAGAGTTGGGACCCATGGAATGGGTGCCACACATTATTGCTTTAAAGGGTCTGCATTTCCTTACACAGTCTCACCTATCGTCTCACACCCAATTGTCCAGGCTTATGCCACATCCAGCTCTCGTTGTAGATAGGGTCATTCCAGATTTCATTAGAGACCCTGAAGGAATTGTAAAGAATTTCCCTGTTTTGTTGTTTTGTTTTTGAAATTCCTTTTTATAGTGGGTTTGAGCTGATTCTCACTGCCATGTTTATGCCAGTCTAGACACACTTGTTTCCCTTATGGAAACATATCAATACATAGGTTTTAAGATTATTACTAGTAAGATATATTCCTCTGCGGGGAATATGGGGTGTTGAGTCACTTTCACTGAGGAAGGTGTAGGTCTTGTCTATTCCGTATTAGGTTTTTGGAATGGTACATGTGCTTATATCAAACTCTGGTTTTATGCATCACCCCACCTCTCCATCACCCTTAAGCAGGCAGAAGATATTTTCTAAATGTGTGACTCTGTTGTGTTTGTCATTCAGTTCATGTGTAGTCATGTGTACATTCCCGCTATGAGTGATAACTTATGATAAGATTAGTTACTCTGTAATCTTTCCTAACTCAGTTCATGTGTAGCCATGTTTACAGGATCTTCATAAGTGATATTTTATGATAAGTTTCTTTTTCTGTGTGACTTATTTCACTTAGAATCATCGTACCTGAATCCATACATTTTGCTGCTACTGGTCTTATGACATTGATTTCATGGCTGAGGGATATTCCATCGTATGTATATACCACAATTTTTTGAACCATTTTTATCTTTCCTGGGATATTTAAGGTGTACCCAAGTTGAGGTTCTTGTAAGCAGTGCAGCCCTAAATTTGTGGGTGGCTCTGTCTTACTTATTTTCAGGTTTCCCAAGGTATATTCCCTAGACTGGAAGTGCCCTTTTCTGTAGCTGTCTTGTTTACTTGTTTTAGAGAACACAATGCACTCATCCAGATAGGCAGTTGGCAATTTACTTCCCGCTCATCAGCATTACAAGGTTCCATGTTCTCCAGGGAAAGTCTTGTCTTTCTGGGTTTTACACATTTTGTGGATGTCCATTTTGACCGGTACGAAGTGATACTTCTTTGTTGTTCAGATTTGCATTGCCCGGTTACTTGCTTGGCAAATAATGGCGTATGCGTTTTCTCCTGAATATATTCAACAGAAAACGCATATGCTCTTTTTGACCAAGTGCATCATTGTCGAAGTTTTGCCCCTCTTCCTTTGCTTTACAAGTGATTCCAACATACCTCATGAAATCTGTTTCCTGCTATTGTGCCTTGCTTTCAAGTCCGCATCGGAGCCTTCCTTCAAAAGATTTTTGGACGATAGTTGTCCTTTATTATTCTGCCAGTTTGTGAATTGCTGTGCCCCTGAGCTCCATTGCTCAACTCGTTTTTGTGAGCTGACCGCAAGTCCAAAATTTTGGTTCAGGACCTATACTGGTTCCCGGTGGGTGACTGAGACTTTGGTTAATTCTTCTTCCTGCCAGGCAATTATAGTTACATGTGCCCGTCCAAATGCCTAACAGCTACTCTCTCATTGGTTCTCCATCTTCCCTTTCATCCTCTGCCAATTTGGCAACCTGTGTGAACCAGGAGGTTAAAGGGCCTGTCTCTCCAAGTTGGGTGATTGATAGTAAAGCAGTTGGAGAGTGAAACCGGAGCAGCAGAAGAGGGACTATTAGTTGAGTTTTAGAAAACTTTCGTATTCACAGTGTTTCCATTCTCTAGGTTTCACGTTCCTGTTATAGCTGTAGTAATATTAACTACAAGCTGTTGAGTTGGGACCCATGGAATGGAGCCCACGCATTATTGCTATAAATGGTCTGTGTTTGCTCACCCAATCTCACCAATCCTCTCAGTCCCATGTGTCCAGCCTTATGCCACATTCAGCTGTCGTTGTAGATAGGGTCATTACATGTTTCATTATATACCCTGAAGGAATTGTATAGAATTTACCTTTTCTTTTGTTTTTGAAAATCCTTTTTATAGTGGGTTTGAGCTGATTCTTGCTGCCATCTTTATGCCAGTCTAGACACACTTGATTCCCTTACGGAGACATATCTGTACATAGGTTTTAAGTTTCTTACTAGTCGGATATATTCCTCTGTGGGAAATTTGGGATTTTGAGTCCCTTTCACTGAGGAAGGTGTAGGTCTTGTCTATTCCATAGTTGCTTTTTGGAACGGTACCTGTGCTTATATCAAACTCTAGTTTTATGCATCACCCCACCTCTCCTTTCCCCTTAAGCAGGCATAAGAGTGTTTTCTAAATGTGAGACTCTGTTTTCTTTCCTAACTCATTTCATGTGTAGCCATGTTTACAGGATCTTCATAAGTGATATCTTATGATAAGTTTCATTTTCTGTGTGACTTATTTCACTTAGAATCATCGTACCTGAATCCACTCATTTTGCTGCTACTGGTCTTTTGACATTGATTTCATGGCTGAGGGTTATTCCATCGTACGTAAGTACCACAATTTTTTGAAACATTTTTATATTTCCTGGGATACATAAGGTGTACCCAAGTTGAGGTTCTTGTAAGCAGTGCAGGCCTAAATTTTGCGGTGGCTCTGGCTTATTGATATTCAGTTTTCCCAAGGTATATTCCCAAGACTCGAAGAGCCCTTGGCTCTGTAGCTCTGTTGTTTACTTGTTTTAGAGAACACAATGCACTCCTCCAGAGAGGCAGTTGGCAATTTACATCCCACCCATCAGCATAACAAGGCTCCCTGTTCTCCAAGGCCTCTCTTGCCTTTCTGGTTTTTACACATTTTGTGGATGTCCCTTTTGACTGGTGGGAAGTAGTACTTCTTTGTAGTGCAGTTTTGCATTGCCCGCTTGCTTGCTTGGCCAAAAAGTTCATATGCGTTTTCTCCTGAATATATTCAGGAGAAAACGCATATGCCCTTTTTGGCCAAGTGCATCATTGTCGAAGTTGTGCCCCTCTTCCTGTGCTTTAAACGTGATTCCAACGTACCTCTTGAAATCTGATTCCTGCTATTCTGTCTCGCTTTCAGGTCCGCCTCGTTGCCTTCCCTCAACAGATTTTTGGACTATAGTTGCCCTTTATTAGTCTGCCAGTTTGTGAATTGCTCTGCCACATAGCTCCATTTTTTAACTCGTTTTTTGTGAGCAGAACGCAAGTCCAATATTTTGGTACAGGGCCTATACTTGTTTTCGGTGGGTGGCTGAGACTTTGGTTAATTCTTCCTCCCGGAAAATAAGAGTGACATATCCCCGTCCAAATGCCTAACAGCTACTCTCTCATTAGTTCTCCCTCTTCCCTTTCATCCTTTGCCAAATTGGCAACCTGAGTGCACCAGGAGCTTAAAAGTGTTGTCTCTCCATGTTTGGAGATTGATAGTAAAGCAGTTGAAAAGTCAAACTGGAGCACAAGGGGAGGTACTTACTCGTTGAGTTTTAGAAAAGTTTCGTATTCACAGTATGTCCATTCCCTAGGTTTTCCATACATGTAATAGCTATAGTAATATTCCCTACAACCTGGAGAGTTATGACCCATGGAATGGGTGCCATGCATTATTGCTTTAAAGGGTCTACATTTGCTCACCCAATCTCACCAATCCTCTCAGACCCATGTGTCCAGCCTTATGCCACATCCAGCTGTCATTGTGGATAGGGTCTTTCCAGGTTTCAACAGAGACACTGAAGGAATTGTAAAGAATTTTCCTGTTTTTTTTATTTTCTTTTTGAAATTCCTTTTTATAGTGGGTTTGAGCTGATTCTCACTGCCATGTTTATGCCAGTCTAGACATTTGATTTCCTTATGGAGACATATCAAATATAGGTTTAAGATTGTTACTAGTCAGATATATTCCTCTGCGGGAAATATGGGGTTTTGAGTTCCTTTCACTGGGGAAGGTGTAGGTCTTGTCTATTTCATAGTTGGTTTTTGGAACGTTACCTGTGCTTATATCAAACTCTGGTTTTATGCATCACCCCACCTCTCCTTCCCCCTTAAGCAGGCATAAGTGTGTTTTCTAAATGTGAGACTCTGTTCTGTTTCCTAACTCAGTTCATGTGTAGCCATGTTTACAGAACCTTCATAAGTGGTATCTTATGATAAGTTTCATTTTCTGTGTGACTTATTTCACTTAGAATCATCGTACCTGAATCCACTCATTTTGCTGCTACTGGTCTTATGACTTTGATTTCATGGCTGAGGGATATTCCATCGTACGTAAGTACAATTTTTTGAACCATTTTTATATTTCCTGGGATATTTAAGGTGTACCCAAGTTGAGGTTCTTGTAAGCAGTGCAGCCCTAAATTTTTGGGTGGCTCTGTCTTATTGATTTTCAGTTTTCCCTAGGTATATTCCCTAGACTGGAAGTGTCCTTGGCTCTGTAGCTCTGTTGTTTACCTGATTTAGGGAACACAATGCACTCCTTCAGAGAGGAAGTTGGCAGTTTACATCCCGCCCATCAGCATAACAAGGCTCCCTGTTCTGCAGGGCATGTCTTGAATTTCTGGTTTTTACCCTTTTTGTGGATGTCCTTTTGGACCGGTGGGAAGTGATACTTCTTTGTAGTGCAGATTTGCATTGCCTGCTTGCTTGCTTGGCCAAAAAGGGCGTATGAGTTTTCTCCTGAATATACACAAGAGATAACGCATATGCCCTTTTTGGCCAAGTGCATCATTGTCGAAGTTGTGCCCCTCTTCCTGTGCTTTAAAGGCGATTCCAACGTACCTCTTGAAATCTGTTTCCTGCTATTCTCCCTCACGTACAAGTCCGACTCGTTGCCTTCCCTCAACAGATTTTTGGATGGTAGTTGGCCTTTATTACTCTGCCAGTTTGTGAAATGTTCTGCCCCATAGCTCCATTATTTAACTCGTTTTTTGTGAGCTGAACGCAAGTCCAATATTTTGGTTCAGGACCTATAGTGATTCCCGGTGGGTGGCTGAGGCTTTGGTTAATTATTTTTCCTCCCAGGAAATAAGAGTGACATGTGCCCGTCCAAATGCCTAACAGCTACTCTCTCATTGGTTCTCCCTCTTCCCTTTCATCCTCTGCCAAATTGGCAACCTGTGAGAACCAGGAGGTTAAAGGGGCTGTCTCTCAAAGTTGGGAGGTTGATAGTAAATCAGTTGGAAAGTCAAACTGGAGCACCAGGAGAGGGACTATTCGTTGAGTTTTAGAGACCTTTCGTATTCACAGTGTGTCCATTCTCTAGGTTTCCAGTACATGTTATAGCTGTAGTAATATTCCCTTCAACCTGGAGAGTTGGGACCCATGGAATGGGTGCCATGCATTATTGCTTTAATGGGTCTGCATTTGCTGACCCAATCTCACCAATCCTCTCAGTCCCAAGTGTCCAGCCTTATGCCACATGCAGCTGCCATTGTAGACAGGGTCATTCCATGTTTCATCAGAGACCCTGAAGGAATTGTAAAGAATGCCCCTGTTTTTTTGTTTTGTTTTTGAAATTTCTTTTTATAGTCGGTTTGAGCTGATTCTCGCTGCCATGTTTATGCCAGTCTAGACACACTTGATTCCCTTACGCAGACATATCAATACATAGGTTTTAAAATTCTTACTAGTCAGATATATTCCTCAGCGGGAAATATGGGATTTTGAGTCCCTTTCACTGAGGAAGGTATAGGAAGGTCTTGTCTATTCCATAGTTGGTTTTTGGAACGGTACCTGTGCTTATATCAAACTCTGGTTTTATGCATCACCCCACCTCTCCTTCCCCCTGAAGCAGGCATAAGAGTGTTTTCTAAATGTGAGACTCTGTTCTCTTTCCTAACTCAGTTCATGTGTAGCCATGTTTACAGGATCTTCATAAGTGATATCTTATGATAAGCTTCTTTTTCTGTGTGACTTATTTCACTTAGAATCATAGTACCTGAATCCACTCATTTTGCTGCTACTGGTCTTATGACATTGATTTCATGCCTGAGGGATATTCCATCGTACGTAAGTACCACAATTTTTGAACCATTTTTATATTTCCTGGGATATTTCTGGTGTACCCAATTTGAGGTTCTTGTAAGCAGTGCAGCCCTAAATTTGAGGGTGGCTCTGTCTTATTGATTTTCAGTTTTCCTAAGGTATATTCCATAGACTGAAAGTGCCCTTGGCTCTCTAGCTCTGTTTTTTACCTGTTTTAGGGAACACAATGCACTCCTCCAGAGAGAAAGTTGGCAAATTACATCCCGCCCAAGAGTATAACAACGCTCCCTGTTCTCCAGGGTCTGTCCTGCCTTTCTGGTTTTTACACATTTTGTGGATGTCCCTTCTGACCGGTTGGAAGTGATACTTCTTTGTAGTGCAGATTTGCATTGTCCGCTTGCTTGCTTGGCAAAAAAGGGCGTATGCGTTTTCTCCTGCGTATGTTCAGGAGAAAATGCATACGCCATTTTTGGCCAAGTGAATCATTGTCGAAGTTGTGCCCCTCTTCCTGTGCTTTACAGGTGATTCCAATGTACCTCTTGAAATCTGTTTCCTGCTATTCTGCCTAGCTTTCAAGTCTGCCTCGTTGCCTTTCCTCAACCGATTTTTGGATGATAGTTGTCCTTTATTACTTTGCCAGTTTGTGAATTGCTGTGCCCTTGAGCTCCATTTTTCAACTCGTTTTTTGTGAGCTGAATGCATGTTCAAAATTTTGGTTCAGGACCTATACTTGTTCCCGGTTGGTGGCTGCAACTTTGGTTAATTCTTCTTCCTGCCGGGAAATTAGAGTGACATATTCCCGTCCAAATGCCTAACAGCTACTCTCTCATTGGTTCGCCCTCATCCCTTTCATCCTCTGCCAAATTGGCAACCTGTAACAACCAGGAGGTTAAAGGGGCTGTCTCTCCAAGTTGGGAGATTGATAGTAAAGCAGTTGGAAATTCAAACCGGAGCACCAGGAGAGGGACTATTCGTTGAGTTTTAGAGACCTTCGTATTTACAGTGTGTCCATTCTCTACGTTTCCCATACATGTTATACTTGTAGTAATATTCCCTTCAACCTGGAGAGTTTGGACCCATGGAATGGGTGCCATGCATTATTGCTTTAAATGGTCTGCATTTACTCACCAAATCTCACCAATCCTCTCATTCCCAAGTGTCCACACTTATGCCACATCCAGCTGTCATTGTAGACATGGTCATTCCACATTTCATCAGAGACCCTGAAGGAATTGTAAAGAATTTCCATGTTTTTTTGTTTTGTTTTTGAAATTCCTTTTTATAGTGGGTTTGAGCTGATTCTCGCTGCCATGTTTATGCCAGTCTAGACACACTTGATTCCCTTACGGAGACATATCAATACATAGGTTTTAAGATTCTTACTACTCAGATATATACCTCTGCGGGGAATATGGGGTTTTGAGTCCCTTTCACTGAGGAAGGTATAGGTAGGTCTTGTCTATACCATAGTTGGTTTTAGGAACGGTACCTGTGCTTATATCAAACTCTGGTTTTATGCCTCACCCCACCTCTCCTTCCCCCTTAAGCAGGCAGATGTGTGTTTTCTAAATGTGACTCTCTGTTCTCTTTCCTAACTCAGTTCATGTGCAGCCATGTTTACAGGATCTTCATAAGTGATATCTTATGATAAGCTTCTTTTTCTGTTTGACTTATTTCACTTAGAATCATCGAACCTGAATCCACTCATTTTGCTGCTACTGGTCTTATGACATTGATTTCATGGCTTACGGATATTCCATCGTATATAAGTACCACAATTTTTTGAACCATTTTTATATTTCCTGGGATATTTAAGGTGTACCCAAGTTGAGGTTCTCGTAAGAAGTACAGCCCTAAATTTGAGGGTGGCTCTGTCTTATTGATTTTCTGTTTTCCCAAGGTATATTCCCTAGACTGGAACTGCCCTTGGCTCTGTAGCTCTGTTGTTTACTTGTTTTAGGGAACACAATGCACTCCTCCATAGAGGTAGTTGACAATTTACATCCCGCCCATCAGCATAACAAAGCTCCCTGTTCTCCAGGGCCTGTCTTGCCTTTCTGATATTTACACATTTTGTGGATGTCCCTTTTGACCGGTGGGAAGGGATACTTCTTTGTAGTGCAGATTTGTATTGCCCGCTTGCTTTCTTGTCCAAAAAGGGCGTATGCGTTTTCTCCTGCATATATTCAGGAGAAAATGCATATGCCCTTTGTGACCAAGTGCATCATTGTCGAAGTTGTGCCCCTCTTCCTGTGCTTTACAGGTGATTCCAACGTACCTCTTGAAATCTGTTTCCTGCTATTCTGCCTCGCTTTCAAGTCCGCCTCGTTGCCTTCCCTCAACAGATTTTTGGATGATAGTTGTCCTTTATTACTCTGCCAGTTTGTGAATTGCTGTGCCCTTGGGGCCCATTTTTCAACTCGTTTTTTGTGAGCTGAACGCATGGCCAATATTTTGGTTCAGGACCTATACTGGTTCCCGGTGGGTGGCTGCAACTTTGGTTAATTCTTCTTCCTGCCGGGAAATTAGAGTGACATATGCCAGGCCAAATGCCTAACAGCTACTCTCTCATTGGTTCTCGCTCGTCCCTTTCATCCTCTGCCAAATTGGCAACCTGTGAGAACCAGGAGGTTAAAGGGGCTGTCTCTCCAAGTTGGGAGATTGATAGTAAATCAGTTGGAAAGTGAAACCGGAGCACCAGGAGAGGGATTATCCGTTGAGTTTTAGAGACCTTTTGTATTCACAGTGTGTCCATTCTCTAGGTTTCCAGTACATGTTATAGCTGTAGTAATATTCCCTTCAACCTGGAGAGTTGGGACCCATGGAATGCGTGCCATGCATTATTGCTTTAAAGGGTCTGCATTTGCTCACCCAATCTCACCAATCCTCTAAGTCCCATGTGTCCAGCCTTATGCCACATCCAGCTGTCATTGTAGACAGGGTCATTCCAGGTTTCATCAGAGACCCTGAAGGAATTGTAAAGAATTTCCCTGTTTTTCTGTTTTGTTTTTGAAATTCCTTTTAATAGTGGGTTTGAGCTGATTCTCGCTGCCATGTTTATGCCAGTCTAGACACACTTGATTCCCTTACAGAGACATATCAATACATAGGTTTTAAGATACTTACTTGTCAGATATATTCCTCTGCGGGAAATATGGGATTTTGAGTCCCTTTCACTGAGGAAGGTATAGGTAGGTCTTGTCTATTCCATAGTTGGTTTTTGGAAAGGTACCTGTGCTTATATCCAACTCTGGTTTTATGCATCACCCCACCTCTCCTTCCCCCTTAAGCAGGCATAAGACTGTTTTCTAAATGTGAAACTCTGTTCTCTTTCCTAACTCAGTTCATGTGTAGCCATGTTTACAGGATCTTCATAAGTGATATCTTATGATAAACTTCTTTTTCTGTGTGACTCATTTCACTTAGAATAATCGGACATGAATCCACTCATTTTGCTGCTACTGGTCTCATGACATTGATTTCATTGCTGACGGATATTCCATCGTACGTAAGTACCACAATTTTTTGAACCATTTTTATATTTCCTGGGATATTTAAGGTGTACCCAAGTTGAGGTTCTTGTAAGCAGTATAGCCCTAAATTTGAGGGTGGCTCTGTCTTATTGATTTTCAGTTTTCCCAAGGTATATTCCCTAGACTGGAAGTGCCCTTGGCTCTGTAGCTCTGTTGTTTACTTGTTTTACGGAACACAATGCACTCCTCCAGAGAGGAAGTTGGCAATTTACATCCCGGCCATCAGCATAACCAGGCTCCCACTTCTCCAGGGCCTGTCTTGCCTTTCTGGTTTTTACCCATTTTTTGGATGTACATTTTGAAAAGTGGGAATTGATACTTTGTAGTGCAGATATGCATTGCCAGCATGCTTGCTTGGCCAGAAAGTGCGTATGCATTTTCTCCTGAATATATTCAGGAGAAAACACCTACGCCCTTTTTGGCCAAGTGCATCATTGTCGATGTTGTGCCCCTCTTCCTTTGCCTTAAAAGTGATTCCAACGTACCTCTTGAAGTCTGTTTCCTGCTATTCTGCCTCGCTTTCAAGTCCGCCTCGTTGACTTCCCTCAACAGATTTTTGGACGATAGTTGTCCTTTATTACTATGCGTCTTTGTGAATTGTTGTGCACTGAGCTACATTATTTAACTTGTTTTTTTGTGAGCTGAACGCAAGTCCAATATTTTGGTTCAGGACCTATACTGGTTCCCGGTGGGTGGCTGAGGCTTTGGTTATTTCTTCTTCTTCCCGCGAAGTAAGATGACATGTGCCCGTACAAATGTCTAACAGCTACTCTCTCACTGGTTCTCCCTCTTCCCTTTCATCCTCTGCCAAATTGGCAACCTGTGCGAACCAGGAGGTTAAATGTGCTGTCTCTCCAAGTTGGAGATTGATAGTAAAGCAGTTGGAAAGTCAAATGGGAGCACCAGGAGTGGGACTATTCGTTGAGTTTTAGAAACCTTTCGTATTCACACTGTGTCCATTCTCTAGGGTTCCCGTACATATTATAGCTGTAGTAATATGCCCTTAATCCTGGCCTGTTGGGACCCATGGAATGGGTGCCACACATTATTGCTTTAAAGGGTCTACATTTGCTCACCCAATCTCACCAATCCTCTCAGTCCCAAGTGTCCAGCCTTATGCCACATCCAGCTGTCATTGTAGATAGGGTCATTCCAGGTTTCATCAGCGACCCTGAAGGTATTGTGTAAGAATTGTTCTGTTTTTATGTTTTGTTTTGAAATTCATTTTTATATTGGGTTTGAGCTGATTATCCCTGCCATGTTTATGTCATTCTAGACACACTTAGTTACCTTACGGAGACATATCAATACATAGGTTTTAAAATTTTTACTAGTCAGATATATTTCTCTGTGGGGAATAGGGATGTTGAGTTCCGTTCACTGAGGAAGGAGTAGGGCTTGTCTCTTTTGTTTTTGGATTATGGAACGGTACCTGTGCTAACATCAATCTTTTGTTTTGTGCATCTCCCCACCTGTCTTTCCCCTTAAGCAAGCGTTAGAGTGTTTTCTAAATCTGAGACTCTGTTCTCTTCCCCAAATCAGTTCATATGTAGCCATGTTTACATTCCCTTCATAAGAGATATCTTATGTCAGAATGCACCATGGCTCTTGTCATAATAATGCTTCATGACCCCTGTCATCACAATGATCCATGTCCTGGTTATCAAAATGCTCCATGTCCCTTGTCATCAAAATTCTCCACGTACTTGTCATCACAGTGCTACATGACACTTCTCATCAAAATGTTACAGGCTCTTGTCATCACAATTCTCCATTCTCTTGACATTGCAATGCTCCATGCCCTTGTCATCACAATGCTCCATGCCTTTGTCATCACATTGCTCCATGACCCCTGTCATCACATTGCTCCCTGACACCTGTCATCACAATGCTTCATGCCCCTTGTCATTACAGTGCTCCATGATGCTCGACATCACAATTACCTAAGGTCTTCTCATCACAATGCTCCACGGTTTTGCCATCACCATGCTCCATGCCTTGTCATCTCAAAGCTCAGTGTCCCTTGTCCTCACAGTTATCCACGTCCTTGTCATTACAGTGCTCCATGGCACTTCACATCACAATGTTATATGCTCTTGTCATCACAATACTCCATGCACTTGTCATCGCAATGCTCCATGAGCCCTGTCATAGGAAGCTCCATGCGCTTTTCATCAAAATGTTTCATGACCAGGACATTAAAATTCTCAATGGCCCTTGATATCACAATGCTCCATGCCCTTGTCATCACAATGCTCCTTTACTTTGTCACAACAATCCTCCATAACAATTGGCATCACAATGCTCCATGATATTGTCATCAAACTGGAACATGACATATTTCATCACAATGCTCCCTGACACCTTTCTTCACAATAATCCATGACCTTGTCATCACAGTGCTCCATGACCTTGTCATCACAATGTGCCATGCCCATTCTTATCACAATAATCCAAGAAACTTGTCAGACCAATGCTCCATGACACTTTTCATCACAATGCTCCATGAACGCTGTCATCAAAATGCACCATGCCCATCATCATAATGCTTCATGCTATTGTCATCACAATGAAATCAAAAAGCTCCATGACATCTGTCATCACAATGCTGCAAACCCTTGTGATCACAATGGCCCATAACACTTGTCATCACAATGCCCCATGACACTGGTCACCAAAGTTATCCATGGGCTTCTCATCACAATGCACCATGACTTTTGTCAACACAATGTGCTCAATACCCTTGTCAACACAATGTTCTCTGATTATTGACCTCAGTATGCACCGTGCACTCTTTCATGACAAGGCTCCATGCCTTTTTCATCACAAAGATCCATGCCCTTCTCATCAAAATGTTCCAAGACACCTGTGATCACAATGCTCCTTGCACTTGTCATCACAAAGCTCCATGACGAATGTCATCAGAATGCTCCATGGCCTTCTCATCATAATGTTCCATGCCCTTTTCATCACAATGCTCCAAGACCCCTGTAATCAAAATGATCCCTGCGCCTTTTCATCAGAATGCTCCATGAGACTTGTCATAACAAGGTTCTATGGTCTTCACATCACAGTGCTCCAGGACCTTGTCATCACAGTGCTCCATTCCCTTGTCATCACAATGCTCCATGACCACTGTCATCACAATAATCCATGAACATTTTCAGTGCAATGCTCCACGAAATTCTCATCACAATGCTCCATAGACCATATCACCACAATGCTCCATGACCACTGCCATCAAATCACTCCATGACACCTGACAACACAATGATCCGGGACACTTGTCATCACAGTGCTCCATTCCCGAGTTATCACAATGCTCCATGACACCTGTCATCACAACACTCCATGAACATTTTCAGTCCAGTGCTCCATGACCCTTGTCATCACAATGATCCATGCCCTTGTCATCCCAATGCTCCATGACCCCTGTATTCACAATGCTCCGTGACGCTTGTCATCACAGTGCTCCATGACACCTGTCATCACAATGCTCCATGCCTTTGTCAGCAAAATGCTACATGACCTTGTCATTAAAATAATCTATGTGCTTGTCATCACAATACTCCATTTCCATTGTCATCACAATCCTCCATGAACCTTGGGATCACATTGCTTCATGCCATTTTCATCACAATGCTCCATGCTCCTTGAAATCAAAATGATCCATGACCTCTGTCATCACAATGCTCCAAAACCTTGTGATCACAATGTTCCATAACACTTGTCATCACAACGCTCCATGATGCCTGTCATCACAATAATCCATGCCCTTTTCATCACAATGCTCCATGACCTTTTTCATCACAATTCTCAATACACTTGTCATCAAAATGCTCCCTGACACTTGTCATCAGAATGCTCCTTGAACCCTGTCACGAATAGGCTCCATGCCGTTTTCATCACAATGCACCAGGCCGTTTTCATCAGAATGCTCCAGGCCATTTTCATCAAAATCCTCCACAAGCTTGTCATCAGAATGCTCCATGACACTTATCATCACAATTCTCCATGCACTTGTCAGCACAATGCTCCCTGACCCTTGTCATCACAATGTTCCAAGCCATTGTCATCACAATGCTCCATTACATTTGTCATCAGAATTCTCCATGACACTTGGCATCACAAAGTTCCATGACATTGTCATCACAATGGGCCATTCCAAATATCATTTCAATAATCCATGAAACATATTAGACCAATGTTTCATGCCATTGTCATCACAATGCTCCATGCCCTTGTTATCAAAATACTCCATGACCCCTGTCATCACAATGCTCCGTGACTCCCGTCATCACAATGCTTCATGACCTTTGTCATCACAGTGGTCCATGCCGTCGTCATCAAGAGTCTCTGACCTTTTTAAACACAATGCTCCATGAACTTTTCATCACAATGCTCTTTGACCTTTGTCATCACAATGCTCCATGCGCTTGTCAGCACAATGCTGCATGACATATGTCAACAGAGTGCACCATGCGCTTGTCATCACAGTGCTCCACAATCTTGTCATCACAATGCTCCATGCAGTTCTCATCAAAATGCTCTCTCACCACTGATATCACAATGCTACATCACTATTTGTCACAATACTCCCTCACCCCTGTCATCACAATGTTCCATGACTCCTTTCATCTAAATGCTACATGCACTTATCACAATTTTCGATGACCCCTGACATCACAGTGTTCCATAACACCTGTCATCAAAATGTTCCATGACACTTTTCATCAAATTGCTCCAAGACCCTGTCATCAGAATGCTCCCTGCCCTTCTCATCACAATGCACAACGCCCTTGCCATGTAAATGCTCCATGACCTTTGTCATCACAAAGATCCATGACCCTTGGCATCACAATGCTCCATGTCATTGTCATCACCATGCTCCATGAACCCTCTCATCACATTGCTCCATGCCCTTGTCTTCACAAAGCTCCATGACACATGTCATCAGAATGCTCCATGGCCTTCTCATCACAATTCTCCATGCCCTTGCCATCACAATGCTCCATTACGCCAGTCATAACAATGCTCCATGACCCCTGCCATCACGATGTTCCATGGTCTTGTCATCACAAAGCTCCATGACCCTTCTCATCACAATGCTCCAAGAACCCTGTAATCACAATGCTCTATGCCCTTTTTCATCTCAATGATCCATGAACCCTGTCATCACAATGCACCATGCCCATCATCATAATGCTTCATGCTATTGTCATCACAATGAAATCAAAATGCTCCATGACCTCTGTCATAACAATGCTCCAAACCCTTTTGATCACAATATTCCCCATCACTTGTCATCACAAGGCCCCATGACACTCGTCATCACAATTATCAATGGTCTTCTCATCACAATGCTAAATACACTTGTCATCAAAATGCTCCCTGACACTTGTTGTCTGTATGCTCCTTGAACCCTGTCATGACAAGGCTCCATGCCTTTTTCATCACAATGATCCATGCCCTTTTCATCACAATGCTCCAAGACCCATGTAATCACAATGCTCCATGCCCTTGTCATCACAAAGCTCAATGACACATGTCATCAGAATGCTCCTTGGTATTCTCCTCACAATGCTCCATGCCCTTGTCATCACAATGTGCCAAGACCCCTCTAATCACAATGCTCCATGCCCCTCTTCATCAGTATGCTCCATGAGACTTTTCATCACAAGGCTCCATGGTTTTGCCAACACAATGCTCCAGGACCTTGTCATCACAATGCTTCTCGACATTGTCATGAAAATATTCAATGACCCTTGTCATCATAATGCTCCAAGCCCTAATCATCAAAATGCTCCATTATATTTTTCCTCACAATACTCCATTACATTTTGCATCACAATGCTCCATGCCATTTTAATCGCAATGGACCATGACATAGGTCATCACAATGCTCCTTGACACCTGTCTTCACAATTCTCCATGACGTTCTCATCAGAATGCTCCAGGCCCTGGTCATCACAATGCACCATGCCCACTGTCATCACAATAATCTATGAAACTTCTCAGAACAATGCTCCATGCCCCAGTCATCATAATGCTCCATGCCCTTGTCATCACAAAGCTACATGACCCCTGTCTTCACAATGCTCCGTGACTCCAGTCATCACAATGTTTCATAACGTTTGTCATCACAATGGTCCATGCCCGCATCATCACAAGGTTCTGTGACCTTTGTAACCACAATGCTCCATGAACGTTTCATCACAATGCTCTTTGACCCTTGTCATCACAATGCTCCATGCGCTGGTCAGCACAATACTCCATGACACATGTCATCACAATGCACCATGCGCTTGTCATCACAGTGCTCCACAATCTTGTCATCACAATGCTCCTTAAAATTTGTCATCACAATGCTCCATGCACTTCTCATCAAAATGCTCTCTCACCACTGATATCACAATGCTACATCACTATTTGTCACAATACTCCCTCACCCCTGTCATCACAATGTTCCATGACTCCTGTCATCACAATGCTACATGCACTTATCACAATGTTCGATGACCCCTGACATCACAGTGTTCCATAACACATGTCATCAAAATGTTCCATGACACTTTTCATCAAATTGCTCCAAGACACTGTCATCAGAAGGCTCCCTGCTCTTCTCATCACAATGCACAACGCCCTTGCCATCTAAATGCTCCGTGACCTTTGTCATCACAAAGATCCATGACCCCTGTCTTCACAATGCTCCGTGACTCCAGTCATCACAATGTTTCATAACGTTTGTCATCACAGTGGTCCATGCCCGTGTCATCACAACGCTCTGTGACCTTTGTAACCACAATGATCCCTGAAATTTTCATCACAATTCTCTGTGACCCTTGTCATCATAATGCTCCATGTCTTTTTCAGAACAATTCTCCATGACCATTGACATCACAATGTGCCACGTGCATTTCATCACAACGGTCCACAACTTTGCCATTGCAATGCTCCCTAAACCTTGTAATCACAATGCTCCATGCACTTCTCATCAAACTGCTCTCTCACACGAGATATCACAATGTTCCATCACTAGTCATCACAATACTCCCTCACCCCTGTAATCACAATGTTCCATGAACCTGTCATCACAATGCTACATCCCCTTATCATCACAATGTTCCATGACCCCTGACATCACAATGTTCCATAACCCCTGTCATCAAAATGCTCCATGACGCTTTTCATCCCAAAGCTCCAAGACCCCTGACAACACAATGTTCTATAACCCCTGCCATCAAAATGTTCCATTACACTTTTCATCAAATTGCTGCATGACCCGGTCATCAAAATGCTCCCTGCCCTTCTCATCACAATGCACCATGCCCTTGTCATCAAAATGCTCCATGACTTGTCATCACAAAGCTCCATGACCCTTGGCATCACAATGCTCCATGTCATTGTCATCACAATGCTCCAAAAACCCTCTTATCACATTGCTCCATGCCCTTGTCATCACAAAGATCCCTGATACTTGTCATCACAATGCTTGATGCCCTTCTCATCATAAATCTCCATGCCCTTGTCATTACCATCCTGAATGACCCATGTATCACAGTGCTCCGTGCCCTTGTCATCACAATGCTCCATGCCCACTCTCATCACAATAATCCATGAAATATTTCAGACCAATGTTCCATAACCTTCTCATCAAAATGCTCCATTACCCCTGTCATAAGAATGCACCATGACCCTTGCCATCAAAATGTTCCACGGCCTAGTCATCACAAGGTTCCATGACACTTGTCATCACAATGTTTAAGACCCCTGAAATCACAATGCTCCATGACCTTGTCATCACAAAGCTCCATGACGCATGTCATCAGAATGTTTCATGGCCTTTTCATCACAATGCTCCATGCCCTTGTCATCACAATGCTCCATGACCCTTGTAATCACAATGCTCCATGCCCCTTTTCATCTCAATGCTCCATGAACCCTGTCATCACAATGCACCACGCCCATCATCATAACGCTTCAGGCTATTGTCATCACAATGAAATCAATATTCTCCATGACCTCGGTCATCATAATGCTCCAAACCCTTGTGATCACAATGTTCCATAACACTTATCATCACAAAACCCCATGACGCTCATCATTACAATTATCCATGGTCTTCTCATCACAATGCTCCATGATCTTTGTCATCACAATGATCAATACACTTGTCGTCACAATGCTCCCTGACACTTGTCGTCAGTATGCTCCTTGAACCCTCTCATGACAAGGCTCCATGCATTTTTCATAACAATGATCCATGCCTTTTCATCACAATGCTCCAAGATCCCTGTAATCACAATGCTCCATGCACATCTCATCAAAGTGCTCTCTCACCAGAGATATCACAATGTTCCATCACTAGTCATCACAATACTCCCTCACCCCTGTAATCACAATGTTCCATGACACTGTCATCACAATGCTACATCCCCTTATCATCACAATGTTCCATGACCCATGACATCACAATGTTCCATAACCCCTGTCATCAAAATGCTCCATGACCCTTTTCTTCCCAAAGTTCCAAGACCCCTGACATCACAATGTTTTATAACCCCTGCATCAAAATGTTCCTTTACACTTTTCATCAAATTGCTGCATGAACCGGCCATCAAAATGCTCTCTGCCTTTCTCATCACAATGCACCATGCCCTTGTCATCAAAATGCTCCATGACTTGTCATCACAAACTCCATGACCCTTGGCATCACAATGTTCCATGTCATTGCCATCACAATGCTCCATGAACCCTCTTATCACATTGCTCCATGCCCTTGTCATCACAAAGCTCCCTGAAACTTGTCATCACAATTCTCGATGCCCTTCTCATCACAATGCTCCATGCCCTTGTCATTACAATCCTGCATGACCCATGTATCACAGTGCTCCGTGCCCTTGTCATCACAATGCTCCATGCCCACTCTCATCACAATAATCCATGAAATATTTCAGACCAATGTTCCATGCCCTTTTCATCAAAATCTTGCATTACCCCTGTCATAACAATGCACCATGACCTTTGCCATGAAAATGTTCCACGTCCTAGTCATCACAAGGTTCCATGACACTTGTCATCACAATGCTTAAGACCCCTGAAATCACAATGCTCCCTGCCCTTGTCATCACAAAGCTCCATGACGCATGTCATCAGAATGTTCCATGGACTTTTCATCACATGCTCCATGCCCTTGTCATCACAATGTTACAAGACCCTTGTAATCACAATGCTCCATGCCCCTTTTCATCTCAATGATCCATGAACCCTGTCATCACAATGCACCATGCCCATCATCATAACGCTTCAGGCTATTGTCATCACAATGATATCAGTATTCTCCATGACCTCTGTCATCATAATGCTCCATGACCCTTTTCATCCCAAAGCTCAAAGACGCCTGACATCACAATGTTCTATAACCCCTGCAATCAAAATGTTCCATTACACTCTTCATCAAATTGCTGCATGACCCGGTCTTCAAAATGCTCCCTGCCCTTCTCATCACAATGCACCATGCCCTTGTCATCAAAATGCTCCATGACTTGTCATCACAAAGCTCCATGACCCTTGACCTCACAATGCTCCATGTCATTGTCATCACAGTGATCCATGAACCCTCTCATCACATTGCTCAATGCCCTTGTCATCACAAAGCTCCATGACACTTGTCATCACAATGCTCGATGCCCTTCTCATCTCAATGGTGCATGCTCTTGTCATTACAATCCTGCATGACCCATGTAACATAGTGTTCCGTACCCTTGTCATCACAATGCTCCATGCAAACTCTCATCACATTAATCCATGAAATATTTCAGAACAATGTTCCATGCCGTTCTCAGCACCATGCTCCATTACCCCTGTCATAACAATGCACCATGACACCTCTCATCACAATGTTCCACGGCCTAGTCATCACAAGGCTCCATGACCCTTCTCATCACAATGCCCCAAGAACACTGTAATCACAAAGCTCTATGCCCCTTTTCATCTCAATGATTCATGAACCCTGTCATCACAATGCACCATGCCCATCATCATAATGCTTCCTGCTATTGTCATAACAATGAAATCAAAATGCTCCATGACCTCTGTCATAAAAATGCTCCAAACCCTTGTGATCACAATATTCCATAACACTTGTCATCACAATGCTCCATGCCCACTCTCATCACAATAATTCATGAAACATTTCAGACCAATATTCCATGTCCTTCTCATCACAATGCTCCATTACCCCTTCCACAACAATGCACAATGACCCCCGCCATCACAATGTTCCACGGCCTAGTCATCACATGGTTCCATGACAATTGACATCACCATGCTCAAGACGCCTGAAATCACAATGCTCCATGCCCTTGTCATCACAAAGCTCCATTACGCATGTCATCAGAAAGTTCCATGGCCTTCTCATCTCAATGCTCCTTGCCCTTGTCATCACAATGCTCCAAGACCATTGTAATCACAATGCTCCATGTCCCTTTTCATATCAATGCTCCATGAACCCTGTCATCACAATGCACCATGCCCATCATCATAATGCTTCAGGCTATTGTCATCACAATGAAATCAAAATGCTCCGTGACCTCTGTCATCATAATACTCCGAACCCTTGTGATCACAAAGTTCCATAACACTTATCATCACAACACCCCATGACACTCATCATCACAATTATCCATGGCCTTCTCATCACAGTGCTCTATGATTTTTGTCATCACAATGCTCAATACACTTTTCATCACAATTCTCCTTGACACTTGTCTTCAGTATGCTCCTTGAAACCTGTCATGACAAGGCTCCATGCCTTTTTCATCACAATGATCCATGCCCTTTTCATCACAATGCTCCGTGACCCCTTTAATCACAATGCTCCATGCCTTTGTCAGAACAATGCTCCATAACACTTGTCATCACAGTGTGCCATGCACTTTTCATCACAATGATCCACAACCTTGTCATCGCTATGATCCATAAACCTTGTAATCACAATGCTCCATGAACATCTCATCCAAATGCTCTCTCACCTGAGATATCACAATGTTCCATCACTAGTTATCACAATGCCCCCTCACCCCTGTAATCACAGTGTTCCAGGACCCCTGTCATCACAATGCTACATCCCCTTATAAGCACAATGTTCCATGACCCCTGACATCACAATGTTCCATAACCCCTGTCATCAAAATGCTCCATGACACTTTTCATCCCAAAGCTCCATGACCCCTGGCATCACAATGTTCTATAACCCCTGTCATCAAAATATTCCATTACACTTTTTATCAAATTGTTGCATGACCCTGTCATCAAAATGCTCCCTGCCCTGCTCATCACAATGCACCACAAACTTGTCATCAAAATACTCCATGACCTTTGTCATCACAAAGCTCCATGACCCTTGGCATCACAATGCTCCATGGCTTTGTCATCACAATGCTCCATGAACACTCTCATCACATTGCTCCATGCCCTTGTCATCACAAAACTCCATGACACTTGTCATCACAATGTTCGATGCGTTCTCATCACAATGCTCCATGCCCCTGTCATTACAATCCTCCATGACACATGTATCACAGTCTTCCGTGCCCTTGTCATCACAATGCTCCATGCCCACTCTCATCACAATAATCCATGAAATATTTCAGACCAATGCTCAATGCCCTTCTCATCAAAATGCTCCATTAATTCTGTAATGACAATGATCCATGACCCCTGCCATCATGATGTTCCATGGCCTTTTCATCACAAGGCTCCATGACCCTTCTCATCACAATGCCCCAAGAACACTGTAATCACAAAGCTCTATGCCCCTTTTCATCTCAATGATTCATGAACCCTGTCATCACAATGCACCATGCCCATCATCATAATGCTTCCTGCTATTGTCATAACAATGAAATCAAAATGCTCCATGACCTCTGTCATAACAATGCTCCAAACCCTTGTGATCACAACATTCCATAACACTTGTCATCACAATGCCCCATGACGCTCGTCATCACAATTATCCATGGTCTTCTCATCACAATGCTCCATGACCTTTGTCATCACAATGCTCAATACACTTGTCATCCAAATGCTCCCTGACACTTGTTGTCTGTATGCTCCTTTTTCCCTGTCATGAAAGGGCTCCATGCCTTTTTCATCACAATGATCCATGCCCTTTTTATCACAATGCTCCAAGACCAATGTAATCCCGATGCTCCATGCCATTGTCATCACAAAGCTCAATGATGCATGCCATCAGAATGCTCCTTGGTCTTCTCCTCAAAATGCTCCATGCCCTTGTCATCACAAAGTTCCAAGACCACTGTAATCACAATGTTCCATGCCCTTTTTCATCAGTATGCTCCATGGGACTTGTCATCACATGGCTCCATGGTTTTGTCATCATAATGTTCCAAGCCCTAGTCATCACAATGCTCCATTATATTTGTCATCATAATCCTCCATTACATTTGGCATCACAATGTTCCCTGCCATTGTCATCGCAATGGACCATGACATATTTCATCACAATGCTCCGTGACACCTGTCTTCAAAATACTCCATGACCTTCTCATCTCAATGCCCCATGCCCTTGTCATCACAATGCACCATGTTCACTGTCATCACAATAATCTATGAAACTTGTCAGACCAGTGCTCCATTCCCCTGTCATCACAATGCTCCATGACCTTCTTATCACAGTGCTCCATGAACCCTGTCAACAAAATGCTCCGTGACTGCAGTCATCAAAATGCTTCATAAGGTTTGTCATCACAACGGTCCATGCCCACGTCATCACAAGGCTCTGTGTCCTTTGTAACCACAATGCTCCATGAACTTTTCATCACAATGCTCCATGACCCTTGTCATCACAATGATCCATGCCTTTGTCAGGACAATGCTCCATGACCTTTGTCATCACAATGTGCCACGCGGTTTTCATCACAATGATCCACAACCTTGTCATCGCTATGCTCCATTAACCTTGTAATCACAATGCTCCATGCACTTCTCATCCAAATGCTCTCGCACCTGGGATATCACAATGATCTATCACTAGATATCACAATCCTCCCTCACCCCTGTAATCACAGTGTTCCATGACCCCTGTCATCACAATGCTACATCCCCTTATCAACACAATGTTCCATGACTCCTGATATCACAATGTTCCATAACCACTGTCATCAAAAGGCTCGATGACACTTTTCATCCCAAAGCTCCATGAACCCTGGCATCACAATGTTCTATAACCCCTGTCATCAAAATGTTCCATTACACTTTTCATTAAATTGCTCCATGATCCTGTCATCAAAATGCTCCTGCCCTTCTCATCACAATGCACCACACCCTTGACATCAAAATGCTCCATGACATTTGTCATCACAAAGCTCCATGACCCTTGGCATCGCAATGCTCCATATCATTGTCATCACAATGCTCCATGAACACTCTCATCACATTGCCCCATGCGCTTGTCATCACAAAGCTCCATCACACTTGTCATCACAATGCTCCATGCCCTTGTCATTACAATCCTCCATGACCCAAGTATCACAGTGTACCGTGCCCTTGTAATCACAATGCTCCATGCCCACTCTCATCACAATAATCCATGAAATATTTCAGACTAATGGTCAATGCCATTCTCATCACAATGGTCCATTACTTCTGTCGTAACAATGCTCCATGACCCCTGCCATCACAATGCTCCGTGACTCCAATCATCACAATGCTTCATAACGTTTGTCATCACAACGGTCCATGCCTGCGTCATCACAAGTCTCTGTGACCTTTGTAACCACAATGCTCCATGAACATTTCAACACAGTGCTCCGTGACACTTGTCATCACAATGCTCCATGCCTTTGTCAGAAAAAAACTCAATGACCCTTGTCATCAAAATGTGCCACGGGCTTTCCATCACAATGATCCACAACCTTGTAATCGCTATGCTCCATAAAACTTGTAATCACAATGCTCCATGCTCTTCTCATCCAAATGCTCTGTCACCTGAGATATAACCATGTTCCCTCACTAGTCATCACAATCCTCCCTCAACCCTGTAATCAAAATGTTCCATGACCACTGTCATCACCATGTTCCATTCCCTTGTCATCACAATGTTCCATGACAACTGTCATCACAATACTCCATGAACATTTTCAGCCAAATACTCCATGACCTTCTCATCACAATGCTCCATGACAAATATCATCACAATGTTCCATGACCACTGTCATCACAACACTCCATGACACCCGACAACACAATGATCAGGGACTCTTGTCATTACAATGCTCCATTCCCTAGTCATCACAATGCTCCATGACCCCTGTCATCACAATACTCCATGAACATTTTCAGCCCAATGCTCCATGACACTTGGCATCACAATGATCCATGCCCTTGTCATCCCAATTCTCAATGACCCCTGTATTCACAATGCTCCGTGACGCTTGTCATCACAGTGCTCCATGACACCTGGCATCAAAATGCTTCATGCCTTTGTCAGCAGAATGCTACATGACCTTGTCATTAGAATGCTCTATGTGCTTGTCATCACAATACTCCATTACCATTATCATCACAATCCTCCATGAACCTTGGGATCACATTGCTTCATGCCCTTGTCATCACAATGTTCCATGCTCCTTGAAATCAAAATGATCCATGACCTCTGTCATCACAATGCTCCAAACCCTTGTGATCAGAATGTTCCATAGCACTTGTCATCACAACGATTCCATGATGCCTGTCATCACAATACTCCATGCCCTTTTCATCACAATGCTCCATGACCTTTGTCATCACAATTCTCAATACATTGTCATCACAATGCTCCCTGACATTTGTCGTCAGAATGCTCCTTGAACCCTGTCACGAAAAGTCTCCATGCAATTTTCATCACAATGCCCCATGCCGTTTTCATCACAATGCTCCATGCCATTGTCATCAAAATACTCCACAAGTTTGTCAGCAGAATGCTCCATGACCCTTGTCATCACAATTCTCCATGCACTTGTCAGCACAATGCTCCCTGACCCTTGTCATCACAATGCTCCAAGCCATTGTCATCACAATGCTCCATTACGTTTGTCTTCTGAATCCTCCATGACACTTGGCATCACAATGCTCAATGCCATTGTCATCACAATGGGCCATTATATATGTCAGCACAATGCTCCCTGACAACTGTCTTCACAATACTGCATCACATGGTCATCACAATGCTCCATGCCCTTGTCATCACAATGCTCCATGCCCTTGTTATCACAATGCTCCATGACCCCTGTCATCACAATGCTCCGTGACTCCAGTCATCACAATGCTTCATGACCTTTGTCATCACAGTGGTCCATGCCCTCATCATCAAGAGTCTCTGTGACCTTTTTAACCACAATGCTCCATGAACTTTTCTTCACAATGCTCTTTATCCCCTGTCATCACAATGCTCTATGCCTTTCTCAGCACAATGCTCCTTGACGTATGTCATCAGAATGCTCCATGGCCTTCTCCTCACAGTGCTCCATGCCCTTGTCATCACAATGCTCCAAGACCCCTGTAATCACAATGCTCCATGCCCCTTTTCATCAGAATGCTCCATGAGACTTGTCATCACAAGTCTCCATGGTCATCTCATCACAATGCACCAGGACCTTGTCATCACAATGCTCCATGACACCTGTCATCACAATGCTCTGTGACTCCAGTCATCACAGTGCTTCATAATATTTGTCATCACAATGGTCCATGCCCACGTCATCACAAGGCTCTGTTACCTTTGTATCCACAATGCTCCATGAACATTTCATCACAATGCTCCGTGACCCTTGTCATCACAATGCTCCATGCCTTTGTCATTAAAATGCTCCATGACCATTGTCATCACAATGTGCCACGTGCTTTTCATCCCAACGGTCCAAAAATTTGTCATCACAATGCTCCATAAAAATTGTAATCACAATGCTGCATGCCCTTCTCATCACAATGCTCCATTACACCTGTCATAACAATGCTCCATGACCCCTGCCATCACAATGTTCCACGGCCTTGTCATCAAAAGGCTCCATGACACTTGTCATCGCAATGCTCCAAGACCCCTTTAAGCACAATGCTCCATGCCGTTGTCATCAAAAAGCTCCATGACACATGTCATCAGAATGTTCCATGGCCGTCTCATCAAAATGCTCCTTGCCCTTGTCATCACAATGCTCCAAAACCCCTGTAAACACAGTGCTCCATGCCCCTATTCATCTCAATGCTCCATGAACCCTGTCATCACAACACTCCATGACACGTGACAACACAAAGATCCGGGACACTTGTCATCACAGTGCTCCAAGACCCCTGTAATCAAAATGCTCCATGACCCCTGTCATCACAATACTCCATGAATATTTTCATCCCAATGCTCCATGACCCTTGTCATCACAATAATCCATGCACTTGTCATCCCAATGATCCATGACACCTGTATTGAAAATGCTCCGTGACAATTTTGTCACAGTTCTCCATGACACCTGTCATCACAATGCTCCATGCCTTTGTCAAGAAAATTCTACATGACCATGTCATTACAATGCTCTATGTGTTTGTCACCACAATGCTCCAAGACCCCTGTAATCACAATGCTACATGCCCCTTTTCATCTCAATGCTCCATGAACTCTGTCATCACAATGCACCATGCCCATCATCATAATGCTTCAGGCTATTGTCATCACAATGAAATCAAAATTCTCCATGACCTCTGTCATCGTAATGCTCCAAAGCCTTGTGATCACAATGTTCCATAACACTTATAATCACAACACCCCATGACGATCATCATCACAATTATCCATGGCCTTCTCATCACCATGCTCCATGACTTTTGTCATCACAATTCTCAATACACTTGTCATCACAATGCTCCCTGACACTTGTCTTCAGAATACTCCTTGAACCCTGTCATGAAAAGGCTGCATGCCTTTTTCATCTCATTGCCCCATGCCGTTTTCATCACAATGCTCCATGCCATTGTCATCAAAATACTCCACAAGCTTGTCATCAGAATGCTCCATGACCCTTGTCATCACAATTCTCCACGCACTTGTCAGCACAATGCTCCCTGACCCTTGTCATCACAATGCTCCAAGCCATTGTCATAACAATGCTCCATTACCTTGGTCATCAGAATCTTTCATGAAACTTGGCATCACAATGCTCCATGCCATTTTCATCACAATGGGCCATTACATATGTCATCACAATGCTCCCTGACACTTATTTTCACAATACTGCATGAACTGGTCATCACAATGCTCCATGCCCTTGTCATCACAATGTGCCATTCCAAATGTCATCACAATAATCCATGAAACATATTAGACCAATGCTCCATGCCCTTGTCATCACAATGTTCCATGCCCTTGTTATCAAAATGCTCCATAACCCCTGTCATCACCATGCTCCGTGACTCCAGTCATCACAATGCTTCATGATCTTTGTCATCACAATGGTCCATTACCTCATCATCAACAGTCTCTGTGACCTTTTTAACCACAATGCTCCATGAACTTTTCATCACAATGCTCTTTGACCCTTGTCATCACAATGATCTACGCCTTTCTCAGCACAATGCTCCATGCCCTTGTCAACACAATGCTCCATGACCCTGTCATCACAATGCTCCGTGACTCCAGTCATCACAATGCTTCATAACATTTGTCATCACAATGGTCCATGTCCGTGTCATCACAAGGCTTTGTGACATTTTTAACCTCAATGCTTCATGAACTTTTCATCACAATGCTCCGTGACACTTTTCATCACAGTGCTCCATGCCTTTGTCAGAAAAATGCTCCATGACCCTTGTCATCACAATGTGCCACGCGCTTTTTATCCCAATGGTCCACAGATTTGTCATCACAATGCTCCATAAAAGTTGTAATCACAATGCTCCATGCCCTTCAAATCACAATGCTCCATTACCCCTGTCATAACAATGCTCCTTGAGCCCTGCCATCACAATGTTCCACGGCCTTGTCATCACAAAGCTCCATGACCCTTGTCATCACAATGCTCCAAGACCCCTGTAATCACAATGCTCCAAGCCCTTGTCATCACAAAGCACCATGACACATGTCATCAGAATGTTCCATGTCCTTCTCATCCAAATGCTCCATGCCCTTGTCATCACAATGCTCCAAGACCCCTGTAATCAAAATGCTCCATGCCCCTTTTCATCTCAATGCTCCATGAACCCTGTCATCACAATGCATCATGCCCATCATCATAATGCTTCCGGCTATTGTCAGCACAATGAAATCAAAATTCTCCATGACCTCTGTCATCACAATGCTCCATGACCCCTGTCATCACAATACTCCATGAACATTTTCAGCCCAATGCTCCATGACCCTTGTCATCACAACGATCCATGACCCCTGTATTCAGAAGGCTCCGTGACACATGTCATCACAGTGCTCCATGACACCTGCCATCACAGTGCTCCATGCCTTTTTCTGCAGAATTCTCCATGATCTTGTCAATACAATGCTCTATGCGCTTGTCATCACAATGCTACAAGACCTCTGTAATCACAATGCTCCATGCCCCTTTTCATCTCAATGCTCCATGAACCCTGTCATCACAATGCACCATGCCCATCATCATAATGCTTCAGGCTATTGTTATTACAATGAAATCAAAAGTCTCCATGACCTCTGTCATCATAATGCTCCAAACCCTTGTGATCACAATGTTCCATAACATTTATCATCACAACACCCCATGACGATCATCATCACAATTATCCTTGGTCTTCTGATCACAATGCTCCCTGATCTTTTTCATCACAGTGCTCAATACACTTGGCTTCACAATGCTCCCTGACACATGTCGTCAGTATGCTCCTTGAACCCTGTCATGACAAGGCTCCTTGACTTTTTCATCACAATGATCCATGCCCTTTTCATCACAATGCTCCAAGTCCCCTGTAATCACAATGTTCCATGCCCTTGTCATCAAAAAGCTCCATGAGGCATGTCATCAGAATGCTCCATGGCCTTTTCCTCACAATGCTCCATGGCATTGTCATCACAATGCTCCATGTACCCTCTCATCACATTGCTCCATGCCCTTGACATTACAATCCTCCATGACCCATGTATCACATTGTTCCGTGCCCTTGTCATCACAATGCTCCAGCCCACTCTCATCACAATAATCTATGAAATATTTCAAACCAATGCTCAATGCCCTTCTCATCACTATGCTCCATTACCTCTGTCATCACCATTCTCCAGCCCACTCTCATCACAATAATCTATGAAATATTTCAACCCAATGCTCAATGCCCTTCTCATCACTATGCTCCATTACCTCTGTCATAACAATGCACCATGACCACTGCCATCACAATGTTCCACGGCCTTGTCATCACAAGGCTCCATGACACTTGTCATCACAATGCTCCAAGAAACTTGTAATCAAAATTCTCCATGCCCTTGTAATAACAAAGCTCCATGACGCATGTATCAGAAGGTTCCATGGCCTTCTCACCACAATGCTCCATGCCCTTGTCATCACAATGCTCCAAGACCCCTGTAATCACTATGATCCATGCCCCTTTTCATCTCAATGCTCCATGAACCCTGTCATCACAAAGCACCATGACCATCATCATAATGCTTCAGGCTATTGTCACTACAATGAAATCAAAATTCTCCATGACCTCTGTCATCATAATGCTCCAAACCCTTGTGATCACAATGTTCCATAACATTTATCATCACAACACCCCATGACGATCATCATCATTGTTATCCATGGTCTTCTCATCACAATACTCCATGATCATTGTCATCACAATGCTCAATACACTTGTCATCACAATACACCCTGACACCTGTCGTCAGTATACTCCTTGAACCCTGTGATGACAAGGCTCCATGCCTTTTACATCACAATGCTCCAAGACCCCTATAATCACAATGCTCCATGGCCTTGTCAGCACAAAGCTCCATGACGCATGTCATCAGAATTCTCCATGGCCTTCTCCTCAAAATGCTCCATGCCCTTGTCATCACAATGCTCCAAGTCCACTGTAATCACAATGCTCCATGCCCCTTTTCATTAGAATGCTCCATGAGACTTGTCATCACAAGTCTCCATTGTCATTTCATAACAATGCTCCAGGACATTGTCATCACCATGCTCTATTCCCTGGTCATCACAATGCTCCATGACCCCTGTCATTACAATAATCAATTAATATTTTCAGCCCAATGCACCATGACCTTCTCATCACAATGCTCCATGACCAATATCATCACAATGCTCCATGACCACTGTCATCACAACCACCCATAACACCTGACAATACAATGATCCGGGACTCTTGTCATCAAAATGCTCCATGCCCTTGTCATCACAATGCACCATGTCCACTGTCATCACAATAATCTATGAAACTTGTCAGACAAATGCTCCATTCCCCTGTCATCACAATGCTCCATGCCCTTGTTATCACAATGCTCCATGACCCCTGTCATCACAATGCTCCGTGACTCCAGTCATCACAATGTTCCATAACCCCTGTCATCAAAATGCTCCATGACCCTTTTCATCCCAAAGCTCCATGATCCCTGGCATCACAATGTTCTATAACCCCTGTCATCAAAATGTTCCATTACATTTTTCATCAAATTGCTGCATGAACCTGTCACCAAATTGCTCCCTGCCCTTCTCATCACAATGCACCACACACTTGTCATCAAAATGCTCCATGACATTTGACATCACAAAGCTCCATGACCCTTGGCATCACAGTGCTCCATGTCATTGTCATCACAATGCTCCATGAACCCTCTCATCACATTGCTCCATGCCCTTCTCATAACAAAGCTCCATGACACTTGTCATCACAATGCTCGATGCCCTTCTCATCAAAATGCTCCACGCCCTGGTCATTACAATCCACCATGACCCATGTATCACAGTGTACCGTGCCCTTGTCATCACAATGCTCCATGCCCACTCTCATCACAATAATCCATGAAACATTTCAGACCAATGCTCAATGCCATTCTGATTACAATGCTCCATTACTTCTGTCATAACTATGCTCCATGACCGCTGCCATCACAATGTTCCACGGCCTTGTCATCAAAAGGCTACATGACCCTTGTCATCACAATGCTCCAAGACCCCTGTAATCACAATGCTCCATGCCCTTGTCATCACAAAGCTCCATGACGCATGCCATCAGAATGTTCCATGGCCTTCTCCTCACAATTCTCCATGCCCTTGTCATCACAGTGCTCCAAGACCCCTGTAATCACAAAACTCTTTGCCCCTTTTCGTCAGAATGCTCCATGAGACTTGTAATCGCAAGTCTCCATCGTCATCTCATCACAATGCTCCAGGACCTTATCCTCACCATGCTCCATTCCAGTGGCATCACAATGCTCCTTGACACCTGTCATCACAATACTCTATGAATATTTTCAACCCAATGCTCCATGACGGTCTTATCACAATGCTCAATGAGCAGTATCATCACAATGCTCCATGACCACTGTCATCAGAATGCGCCATTCCAAATGTCATCACAATAATCCATGAAACTTTTTAGACCAATGCTCCATGCCCTTGTCATCACAGTGCTCCATGCCCTTGCTATCACAATGTTCCAAGACCCCTGTAATCAGAATGCTCCATGCCCCTTTTCATCAGTATGCTCCATGAGACATGTCATCACAAGGCTCCCTGCCTTGTTCATCACAATGTCCCATGCCGTTTTCATCACAATGCTCCATGCCATTGTCATCAAAATACTCCACATGCTTGTCACCAGAATGCTCCATGACCCTTGTCATCACAATTCTCCATGCACTTGTCAACACAATGCTCCTTGACCCTTGTCATTGCAATGCTCCAAGCCATTGTCATCACAATGCTCTATTAACTTTGTCATCAGAATCCTCCATGACACTTGGCATCACTATTCTCCATGCCATCGTCATCACAATGGGCCATTACATGTGTCATCACAATGCTCCCTGACACCTGTCTTCACAATACTGCATGACCTGGTCATCACAATGCTCCATGCCCTTGTCATCACAATGTGCCATTCCAACTGTCATCGCAATAATCCATGAAACTTATTAGACCAATGCTCCATGCCCTTGTCATCACAATGCTCCAGGACCACTGTAAACACAATGTTCCATGCACCTTTTCATCTCAATGCTCCATGATCCCTGTCATCACAATGCACCATGCCCATCATCATAATGCTTCAGGCTATTGTCATCACAATGAAATCAATATTCTCCATGACCTCTGTCATCATAATGCTCCAAACCCTTGTGATCACAATGTTCCATAACACTTATCATCACAACACCCCATGACGATCATCATCACAATTATCCATGGTTTTCTCATCACAATGCTCCATGACCTTTGTCATCACAATGCTCAATACACTTGTCATCACAATGCTCCCTGACCCTTGTCTTCAGTATGCTCCATTAACCCTGTCATGAGATGTCTCCATGACATTTTCATCACAATGATCCGTGCCCTTTTCATCACAATGCTCCAAGACACCTGTAATCACAATGCTCCAAGCCCTTGTCATCACAAAGCTCCATGCCCTTTTTCATCTCAATGCTCCATGATCCCTGTCATCACAATGCACCATGCCCATCATCATTATGCTTCAGGCTATTGTCATCACAATGAAATCAATATTCTCCATGACCTCTGTCATCATAATGCTCCAAACCCTTGTGATCACAATGTTCCATAACACTTATCATCACAACACCCCATGATGCTCATCATCACAATTATCCATGGTCTTCTCATCACAATGCTCCATGACCTTTGTCATCACAATGCTCAATACACTTGTCATCACAATGCTGTCTTCAGTATGCTCCATTAACCCTGTCATGACAAGTCTCCATGACATTTTCATCACAATGATCCGTGCCCTTTTCATCACAATGCATCAAGACACCTGTAATCACAATGCTCCACGACCTACTAATCACAATTCTCCATGGCCAATATCATCACAATGCACCATGACCACTGTCATCTCAACACTCCATGACACCTGACAACACAATGATCCGGAATTCTTGTCATCAAAATGCTCCATTCCCATGTCATCACAATGCTCCATAACCCCTGTCATCACAATACTCCATGAACATTTTCAGCCCAATGCTCCATGACCCTTGTCATCACATTGAACCATGCCCTTGTCATCCCAATGCTCCATGACCCCTGTATTCACAATGCTCCGTGACCCTTGTCATCACAGTGCTCCATGACACCTGTCATCACAATGCCCCATGCCTTTGTCAGCAAATGCTACATAACCTTGTCATTACAATGCTCTATGTGCTTGTCATCACAATACTCTTTTACCATTGTCATCACAATCCTCCATGAACCTTGGGATCACATTGCTTCATACCCTTGTCATCACAATGCTCCATGCTCCTTGAAATCAAAATGATCCATGACCTCTGTCATCACAATGCTCCAAACACTTGTCATCACAATGTTCCATAACACTTGTCATCACAACGCTCCATGATGCCAGTCATCACAATACTCCACGGCCTTTTCATCACAATGCTCTATAACCTTTGTCATCACAATTCTAATACACTTGTCATTACAATGCTTCCTGAAACTTGCCGTCAGAATGCTCCTTGAAACCTGTCACAAAAAGGCACCATGCTTTTCTCATCACAATGTCCCATGCCGTTTTCATCACAATGCTCCATGCCATTGTCATCAAAATACTGCACAAGATTGTCATCAGAATGTTCCATGACCTTTTTCATCAGAATTATCCATGCACTTGTCAGCACAATGCTCCCTGAACCTTGTCATCACAATGCTCCAAGCCATTGTCATCACAATGCTAAATTACATTTGACATCACAATGCTCCGTGACTCCAGTCATCACAATGCTTCATAACGTTTGTCATCACAACGGTCCATGCCCGCGTCATCACAAGGCTCTGTGACTTTTGTAACCACAATGCTCCATGAACTTTTCATCACAATGCTCCGTGACACTTGTCATCACAATGCTCCATGCCTTTGTCAGAACAATGTTCCATGACCCTTGTCATCACAATGTGCCATGCGCTTTTCATCACAATGATCCACAACCTTGTCATCGATATGCTCCATAAAACTTGTAATCACAATGCTCCATGCACTTCTCATCCAAATGCTCTCTCACCTGAGATATCACAATGTTCCATCACTAGTCATCACAATCCTCCCTCAACCCTGTAATCACAATGTTCCATGACCCGTGACATCACAATATTCCATAACCACTGTCATCACAATGCTCCATGACACATTTCATCCCAAAGCTCCATGACCCATGGCATCACAATGTTCTGTAACCCCTGTCGTCAAAATGTTAAATGACACTTTTCATCAAATTGCAGCATGAACCTGTCATCAAAATGCTCCCTTTCCTTCTCATCACAATGCACCACACGCTTGTCATCAAAATGCTCCATGACCGTTGTCATCACAAAGCTCCATGACCCTTGGCATCACAATGCTCCTTGTCATTGTCATCACAATGCTCCCTGAACGCTCTCATCCCATTGCTCCATGCCCTTGTCATCACAATGCTCCATGACACTTGTCATCACAATGCTCGATGCCCTTCTCATCAAAATGCTCCATGCCCTTTTCATCACAATCCTCCATGACCCATGTATCACAGTGTTCCGTGCCCTTGTCATCACAGTGCTCCATGCCCACTCTCATCACAATAATCCATGAAAACTTTCGGGCCAATGCTCAATGCACTTCTCATCACAATGCTCCATTACCTCTGTCATAAAAATGCTCCATGACCCATGCCATCACAATGTTCCACGGCCTTGTCATCACAAGGCTCCCTGACCCTGGACATCACAATGCTCCAAGACCCCTGTAATCACAATGCTCCATGCCACTTTGCATCTCAATGCTCCATGAAACCTGTCATCACAATGCACCATGCCCATCACCATAATGCTTCAGGCTATTGTCATCACAATTAAATCAAAATTCTCCATGACCTCTGTCATCATAATGCTCCAAACCCTTGTGATCACAAAGTTCCATAACACTTATCATCACAAATCCCCATGACGCTCATCATCACAATTATCCATGGTATTCTCATCACAATGCTCCATGAACTTTGTCATCACAATGCTCAATACACTTGTCATCACAATGCTCCCTGACACTTGTCGTCAGTATGCTCCTTGAACCCTCTCATGACAAGTGTCCATGACGTTTTCATCACAATGATCCGTGCCCTTTTCATCACAATGCTCCAAGATCACTGTCATCACAATGCTCCATGTGCTTGTCATCACAAAACTCCATGAAGCATGCCATCAGAATGCCCCATGGCCTTCTCATCACAATGCTCCATTCCCTAGTCATCAAAATGCTCCAAGACCCCTGTAATCACAATGCTCCATGCCCCTTTTCATCAGAATGCTCCGTGAGACTTCTCATCACAAGTCTCCATGGTCATCTCATCAAAAAGATCCAGGATATTGTCATCACCATTCTCCATTCCCTTGTCATCACAATGCTCCATGACCACTGTCATCACAATAATACATTAACATATTCAGCCCAATGCTCCACGACCTACACATCACAATACTCCATGGCCAATATCTTCAAAATGCTCCATGACCACTGTCATCACAACACTCCATGATTCCTGACAACACAATGATCCGGGAGCCTTGTCATCACAATGCTCCTTTCCCTACTCATCACTATGCTCCATGACCCATGTCATCACAACACTCCATGAACATTTTCAGCCCAGTGCTCCATGACACTTGTCATCAAAATGATCCATGCCCTTGTCATCCCAATGCTCCATGACCCCTGTATTCACAATGGTCCATGACGCTTGTCATCACAGTGCTCCATGACACATGTCATCACAATGCTCCATGCCTTTGTCAGCAAAATGCTACATGACCTTGTCATTACAATGCTCTATGCGCTTGTCATCACAATACTCCATTTCCATTGTCATCACAATCCTCCATGAACCTTGGGATCACATTGCTTCATGCCCTTGTCATCACAATGCTCCATGCTCCTTTAAATCAATAGATCCATGACCTCTGTCATCACAATGCTCCAAAGCCTTGTGATCACATTCTTCCATAACACTTGTCATCACAACGCTCCATGAGGCCTGTCATCACAATACTCCATGCCCTTTTCATCACAATGCTCCATAACCTTTGTCATCACAATTCTCAATATACATGTCATCACAATGCTCCCTGACATTGTCATCAGAATGCTCCTTGCAACCTGCCACGAAAAGGCTCCATGCCTTTTCCTTCACAATGCCCCATGCCATTATCATCACAATGCTCCATGCCATTGTCATCAAAATACTCCACAAGCTTGTCATCAGAATGCTCTATGACCCTTGTCATCACAATTCTCCATGCAATTGTCAGCACAATGCTCCCTGTCCCATGTCATCACAATGCTCCAAGCCATTGTCATCACAATGTTCCATAACCTTTGTCATCAGAATCCTCCATGACACTTGGCATCAAAACGCTCCATGCCATTGTCATCACAATGGGCCATTACATATGTCATCAAAATGCTCCCTGACACCTCTCTTCACAATAATGCATGACCTGGTCATCACAATTCTCCATGCCATTGTCATCACAATGGGCCATTACATATGTCATCACAATGCTCCCTGACACCTCTCTTCACAATACTGCATGACCTGGTCATCACAATGCTCCATGCCCTTGTCATCACAATGTGCCATTCGAACTGTCATCGCAACAATCCATGGAACTTATTAGACTAATGTTCCATGCCCTTGTCATCACAGTGCTCCATGCCCTTGTTATCACAATGCTCCCTGACCCCTGTCATCACAATCCTCCGTGACTCCAGTCATCACAATGCTTCATGACCTTTGTCATCACAATGGTCCATGCCCTCGTCATCAACAGTCTCTGTGACCATTTTAACCACAATGCCCCATGAACTTTTCATACAAAGCTGTTTGACCCTTGTCATCACAATGCTCTATGCCTTTCTCAGCACAATGCTCCATGACCCTGGTCATCACAATGCTCCTTGCGCTTGTCAGCACAATGCTCCATGACACATGTCATCACAATGCACCATGCGCTTGTCATCACAGTGCTCTACAATCTTGTCATCACAATGCTCCATAAACATTGTCATCATAATCCTCCATGCACTTCTAATCAGAATGCTCTCACACCACTGATATCACAATGCTACATCACTATTTGTCACAATACTCCCTCCCACCTGTAATCACAATGTTCCATGACTCCTGTCATCACAATGCTACATGCACATATCATCAAAATGTTCGATGACCCCTGACATCACAATGTTCCATAACACCTGTCATCAAAATGTTCCATGAAAATTTTCAACAAATTGCTCCATGAACCTGTCATCACAATTCTCCCTGCCCTTCTCATCACAATGCACAACGCCCTTGCCATCAAAATGCTCCATGACCTTTGTCATCTCAAAGATCCCTGACCCATGGCATCACAATGCTCCATGTCATTGTCATCACAATGCTCGATGACACATGTCATCAGAATGCTACATGGCCTTCTCATCACAATGATCCATGCCCTTGCCATCACAATGCTCCATTAACCCTCTCATAACAATGATCCATGCCCCTGCCATCACGATATTCCATGGCCTTGTCATCACAAGTCTCCATGACCCTTCTCATCACAACACTCCAAGAACCCTGTAATCACAATGCTCCATGCCATTTTTCATCTCAATGATCCATTAACCCTGTCATCACAATGCACCATGCCTATCATCATAATGCTTCATGCTATTGTCATCACAATGAAATCAAAATGCACCATGACCTCTGTCATAACAATGCTCCAATCCCTTGTGATAACAATATTCCATAACACTTGTCCTCACAATGCCCCTTGACGCTCGTCATCACAATTATCCTTGGTCTTCTAATCACAATGCTCCATGACCTTTGTCATCACAATGCTCAATACACTTGTCATCAAAATGGTCCCAGACACTAGTTGTCTGTATGCTCCTTGAACTCTGTCATGAAAAGGCTCCATGCCTTTTTCATCACAATGATCCATGCCCATTTCATCACAATGCTCCAAGACCCATGTAATCAAAATGCTCCATGCCCTTGTCATCACAAATCTCAATGACGCATGCCATGAGAATGCTCCTTGGTCTTCTCCTCACAATGTTCCATGCCCTTGTCATCACAATGTTCCATGACCCCTGTAATCACAATGCTCCATGCCCCTTTTCATCAGTATGCTCCATGAGACTTGTCATCACAAGGCTCCATAGCTTTGTCATCACAATGCTCCAGGATCTTGTCATCACAATGCTTCACGACCTTGTCATGAAAATTCTCAATGGCCCTTGTCATCATAATGCTGCAAGCCCTAATCATCACAATGCTCCATTATATTTGTCATCACAATCCTCCATTACAGTTGGCATCACAATGCTCCATGCCATTGTCATCGCAATGGACCATGACATATGTCATCACAATGCTCCCTGACATCTCTCTTCACAATATTCCATGACCTTCTCATCACAATGCTCCATGCCCTTGTCATCACAATGCACCATGCCCATGGTCATCACAATAATCTATGAAATTTTTCAGACCAATGCTCCATTCCCCTGTCATCACAATGCTCCCTACACTTGTCATCACAATGCTCCATGACCCCTGTCATCCCAATGCTCTGTGACTCCAGTCATCACAATGTTTCATAACGTTTGTCATCACAATGGTCCATGTCCGCGTCATCACAAGGCTCTGTGACATTTGTAACCACAATGCTCCATGAACATTTCCTCACAATTCTCTGGGACCCTTGTCATCACAATGCTCCATTTCTTTGTCAGAACAATGCTCCATGACCATTGTCATCACAATGTGCCACGCACATTTCATCACAACTGTCCACAATCTTATGATTGCAATGCTCCATAAATTTTGTTATCACAATGGTCCATGAACTTCTCATCAAAATGCTCTCTCACCATAGATATCACAATGTTCCATCACTAGTCATCACAATACACCCTCACCCCTGGAATCACAATGTTCCATGACCCTGTCATCACAATGCTACATCCCTTTATCATCACAATATTGCATGACCCCTTACAAAACAATGTTCCATAACCCCTGTCATCAAAATGCTCCATGACCCTTTTCATCCCAAAGCTCCAAGAACCCTGACATCACAATGTTCTATAACCCATGCCAACAAAATATTCCATTACACTTTTTATCAAATTGCTGCATGACCCGGTCATCAAAATGCTCCCTGCACTTCTCATCACAATGCACCATTCCCTTGTCATCAAAATGCTCCATGACTTGTCATCACAAAGCTCCATGACACATGGCATCACAATGCTCCATGTCATTGTCATCACAATGCTCCATGAACCCTCTCATCTCATTGCTCCATGCCCTTGTCATCAGAAAGCTCCATGACACTTGTCATCACAATGCTCGATGCATTTCTCATCACAATGCTCCATGCCCTAGTCATTAAAATCCTGCATGACCCATGTATCACAGTGTTCCGTGCCCATGTAATCACAATGCTCCATGCCCTTCTCATCACAATGCTCCATGACCCCTGCCATCACAATGTCCCACGGACTTGTAATCACAAGGCTCCATGACACTTGTCATCACAATGATGCAAGACCCCTGTAATCACAATGCTCCATGCCCTTGTCATCACAGAGCTCCTTGACACATGTCATCAGAATGTTCCATGGATTTCTCATCACAGTGCTCCATGACCTTGTCATCACAATGCTCAAGACCCCTGTAATCACAATGCTCCATACCCCTCTTCATCTCAATGCTCCATGAACCCTGTGATCACAATGCATCATGCCCATCATTATAATGCTTCTGGCTATTGTCAGCACAATGAAATCAAAATTCTCCATGACCTATGTCATCACAATTCTCCAAGACCCCTGTCATCACAATACTTCATGAATATTTTCAGCCCAATGCTCCATGATACTTGTCATCACAATGATGCATGCCCTTTTCAGCCCAATGCTCCATGACCCCTGTGTTCACAATCCTCCGTGATGCTTGTCATCACAGTGCTCCATGACACCTGTCATTACAATGCTAGATGACTTTGTCAGCAAAAGGCTAAATGACCTTGTAATTACAATGCTCTATGCGCTTGTCATCACAATACTCCATTACCATTGTCATCACAATCCTCCATGAACCTTGGGATCACATTGCTTTATGCCCTTGACATCACAATGCTCCATGCCCCTTGATATCAAAATGATCCATGAAATCTGTCATCAAAATGCTCCAAAGCCTTGTGATCACAATGCTCCATATCACTTTTCATCACAACGCTCCATGATGCCTGTCATCACAATAATCCATGCCTTTTCATCACAAAGCTCCATGACCTTGGTCATCACAATTCTCAGTACACTTGTCATCACAGTGCTCCCTGACACTTGTCGTCAGAATGCTCCTTGAACTCTGTCATGAAAAGGCTCCATGCCTTTTTCATCACAATGCCCCATGCCGGTTTCATCACACTGCTCCATGCCATTGTCATCATAATACTCCACAAGTTTGTCATCAGATTGCTCCATGACCCTTGTCATCACAATTCTCCATGCACTGGTCAGCACAATGCTCCTTAACCCTTGTCATCACAATGCTCCAAGCCATTGTCATCACAATGCTCCATAACATTTGTCATCAGAATCATCCATGACACTTGGCATCACAATGCTCCATGCCATTGTCACCACAATGGGCCATTACATATGTCATCACAATGCTCCCTGACAGCTGTCTTCACAATACTGCATGACCTTCTCATCACAATGATCCATGCCCTTGTCATCACAATGCACCATGTCCACTGTCATCACAATAATCTATGAAACTTGTCAGACCAATGCTCCATGCCCCTGTCACCAAAATGCTCTATGCCCTTGTCATCACAATTCACCATGTCCACTGTCATCACAATAATCTATGAAACTTGTCAGACCAATGCTCCATGCCCCTGTCACCAAAATGCTCTATGCCCTTGTCATCACAATGCTCCATTTCCACTGTCATCACAATGCTCCATGACTCCAGTCATCACAATGCTTCATAATATTTGTCATCACAATGGTCCATGACCGCGTTATCACAAGGCTCTGTGACCTTTATAACCACAATGCTCCATGAGATTATCATCACAATGCTTCCTGACCGTTGTCATCAAAATGCTCCATGCCTTTGTCATAAAAATGCTCCATGACCCTTGTCATCACAATATGCTATGCGCTTTTCATCACAACGGTCCACAAATTTGTCATGGTAATGCTCCATAAACCTTGTATTCACAATGCTCCATGTCCTTCTCATCACAATGCTCCATTATGCCTATCATAACAATGTTCCATGACCCCTGCCATCACAATATTCCACGGCCTTGTCATCACAAGGCTCCATGACACTTGTCATCACAATGCTCCAAGACCCCTGTAATCACAATGCTCCATGCCCTTGTCATCACAAAGCTCCATGACACATGCCATCAGAATGTTCCATGTCCTTCTCATCAAAATGCTCCATGCCCTTGACATCACAATGCACCAAGAACCCTGTAATCACAATGCTCCATGCCCCTTTTCATCTCAATGCTCCATGAACACTGTCATCACAATGCATCAGGCCCATCATGATAATGCTTCAGGCTATTGTCATCACAATGAAATCTGTATGCTCCATGACCTCTGTCATCACAATGCTCCAATCCCTTGTGATCACAATGTTCCATAACACTTATCATCACAACACCCAATGACACTCATCATCACAATTATCCATGGTCTCCTCATCACAATGCTCCATGACCTTTGTTATCACAATGCTCAATACACTTGTCATCACAATGCTCCCTAACACTTGTCATCAATATGCTCCATGAACCCCGTCATGACATGTCTCCATGCCTTTTTCATCACAATGATCCATGCCCTTTTAATCACAATGATCCAAGACCCCTGTAATCACAATGCTCCATGCCCTTGTCATCATAAAGCTCAATGACGCATGTCATCAGAATGCTCCATGGCCTTCTCATCACATTGCTCCATGCCCTGTCATCACAATGCTCCAAGACCCCTGTAATCACAATGCTACATGTCCCTTTTCATCAGAATGCTCCATCAGACTTGTCATCACAAGTCTCCATTGTCTTCTCATCAAAGTGCTCCAGGAACTTGTCATCAAAATGCTCCATGATCCCTTTCATCACAATACTCCATGAACATTTTCAGCCCAATGCACCATAACACTTGTCATCACAAAGATCCATGCCCTTGTCATCCCAATGCTCCATGACCCATGTATTCACAATGCTCCGTGACGCTTGTCATCACAGTGCTCCATGACACCTGTCATCACAATGCTCCATGCCTTTGTCGGCAAAATGCTACCTGACCTTGTCATTGCAATGCTCTATTCGCTTTTCATCACAGTACTCCATTACCATTGTCATCACAGTCCTCCATGAAACTTGGGATCACATTGCTTCATGCCCTTGTCATCACAATGCTCCATGCTCCTTGAAATCAAAATGATCCATGACCTCTGTCATCACAATGCTCCAAACACTTGTGATCACAATGTTTCATAACACTTGTCATCACAACGCTCCATGATGCCTGTCATCACAATACTCCATGCCCTACTCATCACAATGCTCCATGACATTTGTCATCACAATTCTCAATACACTTGTCATCACAATGCCACATGCCTTTTTCATCACAATGTTCCATGCCATTGTCATCAAAATACTCCACAAGCTTGTCTTCAGAATACTTCATGACCGTTTTCATCACAATTCTCCCTGCACCTGTCAGCAAAATTCTCCCTGACCCTTGTCATCACAATGCTCCAAGCCATTGTCATCACAATGCTCCATTACCTTTGTCATCAGAATCCTCCATGACACTTGGCATCACAATGCTCCATGCCATTGTCATCACTATGGGCCATTACATATGTCATCACAATGCTCCCTGACACCTGTCTTCACAATACTGCATGACCTGGTCATCACAATGCGCCATTACAACAGTCATCACAATAATCCATGAAACTTATTAGACCAATGCTCCATTCCCTTGTCATCACAATGCTCCATGTCCTTGTTATCACAATGCTCCATGACGCCTGTCATCACAATGCTCCATGCCTCCATTCATCACAATGATTCATGACCTTTTTCATCACAATGGTCCATGCCCTCGTCATCAACAGTCTCTGTGACATATTTAACCACAATGCTCCATGAACTTTTCATCACAATGCTCTTTGACCCTTGTCATCACAATGTTCTATGCCTTTCTCAGCACAATGCTCCATGACCCTTGTTATCACAATTCTCCATGCACTTGTCAGATCAATGCTCCATGACCCATGTCATCACAATGCACCCTGCGCTTCTCATCACAGTGCTCCACAATCTTGTCACCACGATGCTCCATAAAACTTGTCATCACAATTCTCCATGCACTTCTCATCAAAATGCTTTGTCACCAATGATATCACAATGTTACAGCACTATTCATCACAATACTCCCTCACCCCTGTCATCACAATGTTCCAGGACTTTTGTCTTTGCAATGCTACATGCACATATCATCACAAAGTTCGGTGACCCATCACATCACAATGTTCCATACCCCCTGTCATCATAATGCTCCATAACACTTTTCCTCAAAATGCTCAATGATCCCTGACATCACAATGTTCCATAACCCCTGTCATCATAATTCTCCATGATCCTTTTCATCAAAATGCTCCATGAACCCTGACATCACAATGTTCCATAACCCCTGTCATTAAAATATTCCATGACGCTTTTCATCAAATTGCTCTATGAACCTGTCATCACAATGCTCCCTGCCCTTCTCATCACAATGTACCACGCCCTTGTCATCAAAATGCTCCATGACATTTGTCATCACAAAGCTCCATGACAATTGGCATCTCAATGCTCCATGCCATTGTCATCACAATGCTCCATGAACCCTGTAATCACAATGCTCCATTCCCCATTTGCATCTCAATGCTCCATGAACCCTGTCATCAAAATGCACCATGACCATCATCATAATGCTTCAGGCTATTGTCATCACAATGAAATCAAAATATTCGATGATCTATCTCATCACAATGCCCCAAATTCTTGTGATCACAATGTTCCATAACACTTATCATCACAACGCCCCATGAAGCTCATCATCACAGTTAACCATGGTCTTCTCATCACAGTGCTCCATGACCTTTGTCATCACAATGCTCTATACACATGTCATCACAATGCTCCCTGACACTTCTCATCAGTATGCTCCTGGAACCCTGTCATGGCAAGGCTCCATACCATTTTCATAACAATGATCCATGCCAATTTCATCACAATGCTCCAAGACACCAGTAATCACAATGCTCCATGCCCTTGTCATCACAATGCTCCAAGACCCCTGTAATCACAATACTCCATGTCCCTTTTCATCAGACTGCTCCATGAGACTTCTTATTACGAGGCTCCATGGTCTCCTCATCACAGTGCTCCAGGAACCTTTCATCACAGTGCTCCATTCCCTTGTCATCACAATGCTCCATGACACCTGTCCTCACAATACTTCCTGAACATTTTCAGTCCAATTCTCCAGGAACTTCTCATCACAATGCTTCATGATCCCTATCATCACAATGCTCCATGACCACTGTCATCACAACGCTCCATGACCCCTGACAACACAGTGATCCGGGACTCTTGTCATCACAATGCTCCATTCCCTAGTCAGCACAATGTTCCATGAACATTTTCAGCCCAATGCTCCATGACACTTGTCATCACAATGATCCATGCCCTTGTCATCCCAATGTTCCATGACCCCTATAATAACAATGATCCGTGATGCTTCTCATCACAGTGCTCTATGACCCTTATCATCACAATGCTCCATGCCTGTGTCAGCAAAATGCTACATGACCTTGTCATCAAAATGCTCCATTTGCATGTCATCTCAATCCTCCCTTACCATTGTCATCAAAATCCTTCATGAACCTTGGGATCACATTGCTTCATGCCCTTGTCATCCCAATGCTGCATGCTCCTTGAAAACAAAATGATCCATGACTTCTATCATCACAATGCTCCAAACCCTTGTGATCACAATGTTCCATAACACTTGTCATCACAACGCTCCATGATGCCTGTCATCACAATACTCTATGCCCTTTTCGTCAAAATGCTCCATGATCTTTTTCATCACAATTCACAATACACATGTCATCACAATGTTCCCTGACACTTGTCATCAGAATGCTCCTTGAAACCTGTCATGAAATGGCTTCATGCCTTTTTCATCACAATGATCCATGCCCTTTTCATCACAATGCTCCAAGCCATTGTCGTCACAGTACTCCACAAGCTTGTCATCAGAATGCTCCATGTCTCTTGTCATCACAATTATCCATGCACTTGTCAGCAAAATGCTCCCTGACCCTTGTCATCACAATGCTCCAAACACTTGTCAGTACAATGCTCCATTACCTTTGCCATTAGAATCCTCCATGACAATTGGCATCAGAATGCACCATGCCATTGTCATCACAATGGGCCATTACATATGTCATCACAATGCTCCCTGACACCTCTCTTCACAATACTGCATGCCCTTGTCATCACAATGCTCCATGCCCTTGTATCACAATGTTCCAAGTCCCCTGTAATCAGAATGCTCCAGGCCCCTTTTCATCAGTATGCTCCTTGAGATTTGTCATCACAAGCCTCCATGGTTTTCTCATCACAATGCTCCAGGACCTTGTCATCACAATGCTTCAGGACATTGTCATGAAAATTCAAAATGGCCCTTGTCAACATAAAGCTCCAAGCCCTAGTCATCACAATGCTCCATTATATTTGTCATCACATCCTCCATTACATTTGGCATCACAATGCTCCATGCTATTGTCATCGCAATGGACCCTGACATAGGTCATCACAATGCTCCCTGACACCTGTCTTCACATTACTCCATGCCCTTGTCTTCACAATGCTCCATGCCCTAGTCATCACAATGCACCATGTCCACTGTCATCACAATAATCTATGAAATTTGTCAGACCAATGCTCCATGCCCCTGTCATCACAATGCTCTATGCCCTTGTCATCACAATGCTCCATGACCCCTGTCATCAAAATGCTCCGTGACTCCAGTCATCACTATGCTTCATAACGTTTATCATCACAACGGTCCATGCCCGCGTCATCACAAGGCTCTGTTACCTTTGTAACCCCAATGCTCCATGAACTTTTCATCACAATGCTCCGTGACTCTTGTCATCACAATGCTCCATGCCTTTGTCAGAACAATGCTCCATGACCTTTGTCATCACAATGTGCCATGCACTTTTCATCACAATGATCCACAACCTTGTCATCGCTATGCTCCATAAACCTTGTAATCACAATGCTCCATGCACTTCTCATCCAAATGCTCTCTCACATGAGATATCACAATGTTCCATCACTAGTCATCACAATCCTCGCTCAACCCTGTTATCACAATGTTCCATGACCCCTGTCATCACAATGCTACATCCCCTTATCAGCACAATGTTCCTTGACCCCTGATATCACAATGTTCCATAACCCCTGTCATCAAAATGCTCCATGACCCTTTGCATCCCAAAGATCCATGATCCCTGGCAACACAATGTTCTATAACCCATGTCATCAAAATATTCCATTACACTTTTCATCAAATTGCTGCATGACCCTGTCATCAAAAAGCTCCCTGCCCTTCTCATCACAATGCACAACACATTTCTCATCAAAATGCTCCATGACTTTTGTCATCACAAAGCTCCATGACCCTTGGCATCACAATGCTCCATGTCATTGTCATCACAATGCTCCATGAACCATCTCATCACATTGCTTCATGCCCTTGTCATCAAAGGCTCCATGACACTTGTCATCACAATGCTCGATGCCCTTCTCATCACAAGGCTCCATGCCCTTGTCATTACAATCCTCCATGACCCATGTATCACAGTGTAATTTGCCCTTGTCATCACAATGCTCCATGCCCACTCTCATCACAATAATCCATTAAACATTTCAGACCAATTCTCAATGACCTTCTCATCACAATGCTCCATTTCCTATGTCATAAAAATGCTCCATGACCGCTGCCATCAAAATGTTCCACGGCCTTTTCATCAAAAGTCTCCATGGCCCTTGTCATCACAATGCTCCAAAATCCCTGTAATCACAATGCTCCATGCCCTTGTCATCACAATGCTCCATGACCTTTGTCATCACAATTCTCAATACACTTGTCATCACAGTGCTCCCTGACACTTGTCGTCAGAATGCTCCTTGAAACCTGTCATGACAAGGCTCCATGCCTTTTTCATCACAAAGCCCCATGCCGTTTTCATGACAATGCTCCATGCCATTGTCATCAAAATACTCCACAAGCTTGTCATCAGAATGCTCCATGACTCTTGCCATCACAATTCTCCATGCACTTGTCAGCACAATGTTCCCTGAACCTTGTCATTACTATGCTCCAAGCCATTGTCATCAAAATGCTCCATTACCTTTGTCATCAGAATCATCCATGACAATTTGCATCACAATGCTCCATGCCATTGTCATCACAATGGGCTAATACATATGTCATCACAATGCTCCGTGACACCACTTTTCACAATACTGCATGACCTTTTCATCACAATGCTCCATGCCCTTCTCATCACAATGCTCCATTACCTCTGTCATCACAATGCTCCAAGACACCTGAAATCACAAAGATCCATGCCCTTGTCATCACAAAGCTCCATGACACATGTCATCAGAATGTTTCATGGCCTTCTCCACACAATGCTCCATGCCCTTCTCATCACAATGCTCCAAGACCCATGTAATCACAATGCTCCATGCCCTTCTTCATCAGAATGCTCCATGAGACTTGTCATGACAAGTCTCCATGGTCATCTCATCACAATGCTCCAGGACCTTGTTATCACCATGCTCCATTCCCTTGTCATCACAATGCTCCATGACCACTGTCATCACAATACTCCATGAACATTTTCAGCGCAATGCCCCATGACCTTCTCATCACACTGCTCCAAGACCAATATCATCAAAATTCTCCATGATCACTGTCATCACAACACTCCACGACACCTGACAACACAATGATCCGCGACTCTTGTCATCACAATGCTCCATTCCCTAGTCATCACAATGCTCCATCACCCCTGTCATCACAATACTCCTTGAACATTTTCAGCCCAATGCTCCATGACATTTGTCATCACAATGATCCATGCCCTTGTCATCCCAATGCTCCATGACCCCTGTATTCACAATGCTCCATGACGCTTGTCATCACAGTGCTCCATGACACCTGTCATCACAATGCTCCATGCCTTTGTCAGCAAAACGCTACATGACCTTGTCATTAAAATGCTCTATGTGCTTGTCATCACAATACTGCTTTACCATTGTCATCACTATCCTCCATGAAACTTGGGATCACATTGCTTCATGCCCTTGTCATCACAATGCTCCATGCTCCTTGAAATCTAAATGATCCATGACCTCTGTCATCGCAATGCTCCAAACCCTTGTGATCACAATGATCCATATCACTTTGCATCACAACGCTCCATGATGTCTGTCATCACAATACTCCATGCCCTTTTCATCACAATGCTCCATGACCTTTGTCATCACAATTCTCAATACACTTGTCATCACAATGCTCCCAGACACTTGTCGACAGAATGCTCCTTGAACCCTGTCACGAAAAGGCTCCTTGCCTTTTTCATCACAAAGCCCCATGCCGTTTTCATCAGAATGCTCCATGCCATTGTCATCAAAATACTCCATAAGCTTGTCATCAGAATGCTCCATGACCCTTGTCATCACAATTCTCCATGCACTTGTCAGCACAATGCTCCCTGAACCTTGTCATCACTATGTTCCAAGCCATTGTCATCACAATGCTCCTTTACCTTTGTCATCAGAATCCTCCATGAAAATTGGCATCACAATGCTCCATGCCACTGTCATCACAATGCTCCGTGACAACTCTTCTCCCAATACTGCATGACCTGGTCATCACAATGCTCCATGCCCTTGTCATCACAATGCGCCTTTCCAACTGTCATTACAATAATCCATGAAACTTATTAGACCAAAGCTCAATGCCCTTGTCATCACAATGCTCCATGCCCTTGTTATCACAATGTTCCAAGACCCCTGTAATCAGAATGCTCCATACCCCTTTTCATCAGTATGCTCCATGAGACTTGTCATCACAAGGCTCCATGGTTTTCTCATCACAGTGCTCCAGGACCTTGTCATCACAATGCTTCACGACATTGTCATGAAAATTCTCAATGGCCCTTGTCAGCATAATGCTCCAAGCTGTAGTCATAACAATGCTCCATTATATTTGTCATTACAATCCTCCATTACATTTGGCATCACAATGCTCCATGCCATTGTCATCGCAATGGACCATGACATATGTCATCACAATGCTCCCTGACACCTGTCTTCACAATATTCCATGACCTTGTCATCATAATGCTCCATGCCCTTGTCATCACAATGCACCATGTCCACTGTCATCACAATCATCTATGAAACTTGTCAGACCAATGCTCCATGCCCCTGTCATCACAGTGCTCCATGCCCTTGTCATCAGAATGCTCCATGACCCCTGTCATCACAATGCCCCGTGACTCCAGTTATCACAATGCTTCATAACGTTTGTCATCACAACGGTCCATGCCCGCGTCATAACAAGGCTCTGTGACCATTTTAACCACAATGCTCCAGGAACTTTTCATCACAATGCTCCATGACACTTGTCATCACAATGCTCCATGCCTTTGTCAGAACAATGCTCCATGACCGTTTTCATCACAATGTACCATGCGCTTTTCATCACAATGATCCACAACCATGTCATTGCTATGCTCCATAAACCTTGTAATCACAATGCTCCATGAACTTCTCATCCAAATGCTCTCTCACATGAGATATCACAATATTCCATCACTAGTCATCACAATCCTCCCTCACCCCTGTTTTCACAATGTTCCATGACCCCTGTCATCACAATGCTACATCCCCTTATCTGCAAAATGTTCCATGACCACTGACATCACAATGTTCCATAACCCCTGTCATCAAAATGCTCCATGACACTTTTTATCCCAAAGATCCATGACCCCTGGCATCACAATGTTCTATAACCCCTGTCATCAAAATGTTCCATTACACTTTTCATCAAATTGCTGCATGACCCTGTCATCAAAATGCACCCTGCACTTCTAATCACAAAGCACCACACCCTCGTCATCAAAATGTTCCATGACATTTGTCATCACAAAGCTCCATGACCCTTGGCATCACAATGCTCCAAGTCATTGTCATCACAATGCTCCATGAACCCTCTCATCACATGGCTCCATGCCCTTGTCATCACAAAGCACCATGACACTTGTCATCACAATGCTCGATGCCCTTCTCATCACAATGCTCCATGCCCTTGTCATTACAATCCTCCATGACCGATGTATCACAGTGTTCCGTGCCCTTGTCATCACAATGCTCCATGCCCACTCTCATCACAACAATCCATGAAATATTTCAGACCAATGCTCAATGCTCTTCTCATCACAATGCTCCATTACATCTGTCATAACAATGCTCCATGACACCTGCCATCACAATGTTCCACGGCCTTGTCATCACAAGGCTCCATGACCCTTGTCATCACAATGCTCCAAGACCCTTGTAATCACAATGCTCCATGTCCTTTTCATCACAATGCTCCATGACGCATGTAATCAGAATATTCCATGGCCTTCTCCTCACAGTGCTCAATGCCCTTGTCATCACAATGCTCCAAGACCCCTGTAATCACAATGCTCCATGCCCCTTTTCATCAGGATGCTCCATGAAACTTGTCATCACAAGTCTCCCTGGTCATCTCATCACAATTCTCCAGGACCTTGTTATCATCATGCTCCATTCCCTGGTCATCACAATGCTCCCTGACCCCTGTCATCACAATAATCAATGAATATTTTCAGCCCAATGCCCCATGACCTTCTCATCACAATGCTCCAAGACCAATATCATCACAATGCTCCATGATCACTGTCATCACAACACTCAATGACACCTGACAACACAATGATCTGGGACTCTTGTCATCACAATGCTCCATTCCCTAGTCATCAAAATGCTCCATGACCCCTGTCATAACAATACTCCAGGAACATTTTCAGCCCAATTCTCCATGACCCTTGTCATCACAATGATCCATGCCCTTGTCATCTTAATGATCCATGACCCCTGTATTCACAATGCTCCGTGACGCTTGTCATTACAATGCTCCATGACACATGTCATCACAATGCTCTATGCCATTCTCAGCACAATGCTCCATGCCCTTTTCATCACAATGTTCCATGACCCCTGTCATCACAATGCTCCGTTACTCCAGTCATCACAATTCTTCATAACATTTGTCATCACAATGGTCGATACCCGTGTCATCACAAGGCTCTGTTACATTTGTAACCACAATGCTCCATGAACTTTTTATCACAATGCTCCGTGACACTTGTCATCACAATGCTCCATGCCTTTGTCAGAGAAATGTTCCATGACCCTTGTCATCACAATGTGCCACACGCTTTTCATCCCAACGGTCCAGAAATTTGTCATCGCAATGCTCCATAAACCTTGTAATCACAATGCTCCATTCCCTTCTCATCACAATTCTCCATTACCTCTGTCATCACAATGCACAAAGACCCCTGTAATCACAAAGCTCCATGCCCTTGTCATCACAAAGCTCCATGACGAATGTCATCAGAATGTTCCATGCCTTCTCCACACAATGTTCCATGCCCTTGTCATCACAATGCTCCAAGACCCATGTAATCACAATGCTCGATGCACATTTTCATCAGAATGCTCCATGAGACTTGTCATCACAAGTCTCCATGGTCTTATCATCACAATGCTCCAGGACCTTGTCATCACCATGCTCCATTCCCTTGTGATCACAATGCTCCATGACCCCTGTCATCACAATACTCCATGAACATTTTCAGCCCAATGCCCCATGACCTTCTCATCACAATGCTCCAAGACCAATATCATCACAATGCTCCATGATCACTGTCATCACAACACTCCACGACACATGACAACACAATGATCCGCGACTCTTGTCATCACAATGCTCCATTCCCTAGTCATCACAATGCTCCACGACCCCTGTCATCACAATACTCCGGGAACAATTTCAGCCCAATTCTCCATGACCCTTGTCATCACAATGATCCATGCCCTTGTCATCCTAATGCTCCTTGACCCCTGTATTCACAATGCTCCGTGACGCTTGCATTACAATGCTCCATGACACATGTCATCACAATGCTCTATGCCATTCTCAGCACAATGCTCCATGCCCTTTTCATCACAATGCTCCATTACCCTGTCATCACAATGCTCCGTGACTCCAGTCATCACAATTCTTCATAACATTTGTCATCACAATGGTCGATACCCGTGTCATCACAAGGCTCTTCTAACTTTGTAACCACAATGCTCCATGAACTTTTCATCACAATGCTCCGTGACACTTGTCATCACAATGCTCCATGCCTTTGTCAGAAAAATGCTCCATGACACTTGTCATCACAATGTGCCACACACTTTTCATCCCAACGGTCCAGAAATTTGTCATCTCAATGCTCCATAAACCTTGAAATCACAATGCACCATTCCCTTCTCATCACAATTCTCCATTACCTCTGTCATCACAATGCACCAAGACCCCTATAATCACAAAGCTCCATGCCCTTGTCATCACAAAGCTCCATGACGCATGTCATCAGAATGTTCCATGGACTTCTCCACACAATGCTCCATGCCTTTGTCATCACAATGCTCCAAGACCCGTGTAATGACAATGCTCCATGCCCCTTTTATCAGAATGCTCCATGAGACTTGTCATCACAAGTCTCCATGGTCTTATCATCACAATGCTCCAGGACATTGCCATCACAATGCTCCATTCCCTTGTGATCACAATGCTCCATGACCCCTGTCATCACAATACTCCATGAACATTTTCTGCCCAATGCCCCATGACCTTCTCATCACAATGCTCCAAGACCAATATCATCACAATGCTCCATGATCACTGTCATCACAACACTCAATGACACCTGACAACACAATGATCCGGGACTCTTGTTATCACAATGCTCCATTCCCTAGTCATCACAATGCTCCATGACCCCTTTCATCACAATACTCCATGAACATATTCAGCCCAATGCTCCATGAGCCTTGTCATCACAATGAGCCATGCCCTTGTCATCCCAATGCTCCATGAACCCTGTATTCACAATGCTCTGTGACGCTTGTCATCACAGTGCTCCATGACACCTGTCATCACAATGCTCCATGCCTTTGTCAGCAAAATGCTACATGACCTTGTCATTACAATGCTCTATGTGCTTGTCATCACAATACTGCATTACCATTGTCATCACTATCCTCCATGTACTTTGGGATCCCATTACTTCATGCCCTTGTCATCACAATGCTCCATGTTCCTTGAAATCAAAATGATCCATGACCACTGTCATAGCAATGCTCCAAACACTTGTGATCACAATGTTCCATAACACTTTTCATCACAGTGCTCCATGATGCCTGTCATCACAATACTCCATGCCCTTTTCATCACAAAGCTCCATGATCTTTGTCATCACAATTCTCAATACAATTGTCATCACAATGCTCCCTGACACTTGTCGTCAGAATGCTCCTTGAACCCTGTCACGAAATGGCTCCTTGCCTTTTTCATCACAAAGCCCCATGCCGTTTTCATCACAATGCTCCATGCCATTGTCATCAAAATACTCCACAAGCTTGTCATCAGAATGCTCCATGACCCTTGTCATCACAATTCTCCATGCACTTGTCAGCACAATGCTCCCTGAACCTTGTCATCACTATGCTCCAAGCCATTGTCATCACAATGCTCCTTTACCTTTGTCATCAGAATCCTCCATGAAACTTGGCATCACAATGCTCCATGCCATTGTCATCACAATGGGCTAATACATATGTCATCACAATGCTCCGTGACACCTCTTCTCACAATACTGCATGAACTGGTCATCACAATGCTCCATGCCCTTGTCATCACAATGCGCCATTCCAACTGTCATCACAATAATCCATGAAACTTATTAGACCAATGCTCCATGCCCTTGTCATCACAATGTTCCATGCCCTTGTTATCACAATGTTCCAAGACCCCTGTAATCAGTATGCTCCATGCCCCTTTTTATCAGTATGCTCCATGAGACTTCTCATCACAAGGCTCCATGGTTTTCTCATCACAGTGCTCCAGGACCTTGTCATCACAATGCTTCACGACATTGTCATGAAAATTCTCAATGGCCCTTGTCATCATAATGCTCCAAGCACTAGTCATCACAATGCTCCATTATATTTGTCATTACAATCCTCCATTACATTTGGCATCACAATGCTCCATGCCATTGTCATCGCAATGGACCATGACATATGTCATCACAATGCTCCCTGACAACCGTCTTCACAAAACTCCATGTCCTTGTCATCACAATGCTCCATGCCCTTGACATCACAATGCACCATGTCCAATGTCATCACAATCATCTACGAAACTTGTCAGACCAATGCTCCATGACCCTGTCATCACAGTGCTCCATGCCCTTGTCATCACAATGCTCCATGACCACTGTCATCACAATGCCCCGTGACTCCAGTCATCACAATGCTTCATAACGTTTGTCATCACAACGGTCCTTTCATGCATCATCACAAGGCTCTGTGACATTTGTAACCACAATGCTCCATGAACTTTTCATCACAATGCTCCGTGACCCTTGTCATCACAATGCTCCATGCCTTTGTCAGAACATTGCTCCATGACTTTTGTCATCACAATGTGCCATGCAATTTTCATCACAATGATCCACAACCTTGTCATCGCTATGCTCCATAAACCTTGTAAGCACAATGCTCCATGCACTTCTCATCCAAATGCTCTCTCACATGAGATATCACAATGTTCCACCACTAGTCATCACAATCCACCCTCACCCCTGTTATCACAATGTTCCATGACCCCTGTCATCACAATGCTACATCCCCTTATCTGCACAATGTTCCATGACCCCTGACATCACAATGTTCCATAACCCCTGTCATCAAAATGCTCCATGACCCTTTTCATCCCAAAGATCCATGACCCCTTGCATCACAATGTTCTATAAACCCTGTCATCAAAATGTTCCATTATACTTTTCATCAAATTGCTGCATGACACTGTCATCAAAATGCTCCCTGCCCTTCTCATCACAATGCACCACACCCTTGTCATCAAAATGCTCCATGATCATTGTCATCACAAACTCCATGGCCCTTGGCATCACAATGCTCCATGTCATTGTCATCACAATGCTCTATGAACCCTCTCATCACATGACTCCATGCCCTTGTCATCACAAAGCACCATGACAATTGTCATCACAATGCTCGATACCCTTCCCATCACAATGCTCCATGCCTTTGTCATTACAATCCTCCATGACCCATGTATCACAGTGTTCCGTGCCCTTGTCCTCACAAAGCTCCATGCCCACTCTCATCACAATAATCCATGAAACATTTCAGACCAATGCTCAATGCCCTTCTCATCACAATGCTCCATTATCTCTGTCATAACAATGCTCCATGACCCCTGCCATCACAATGTTCCACGGCCTTGTCATCACAAGGCTCCATGACACTTGTCTTCACAATGCTCCAAAACCCCTGTAATCACAATGCTCCATGCCCTTGATATCACAAAGCTCCATAACGCATGTCATCAGAATGTTCCATGGCCTTCTCCTCACAATGCTCCATGCCCTTGTCATCACAATGCTCCAAGACCCATGTAATCACAATGCTCCATGCCCCTTTTCATCAGAATGCTCCATGAGACTTGTCATCACAAGTCTCCATGGTCTTCTCATCACAATGCTCCAGGACCTTGTCATCACCATGCTCCATTCCCTTGTCATCACAATGCTCCATGACCCCTTTCATCCCAATACTCCATGAATATTTTCAGCCCAATGCTCCGTGAACTTTTCATCACAATGCTCCAAGACCAATATCATCACAATGCTCCATGACCACAATCATCACAACAATCCATGACACCTGACAACACAATGATCTGGGACTCTTGTCATCACAGTGCTCCATTCCCTAGTCATCACAATGCTCCATGACCACTGTCATCACAATACTCCATGAATATTTTCAGCCCAATACTCCATGACGCTTGTCATCACAATGATCCATGCCCTTGTCATCCCAATGCTACATGACCCCTGTATTCACAATGCTCCGTGACGCTTGTCATCACAGTGCTCCATGACACATGTCATCACAATGCTCCATGCCTTTATCATCAAAATGCTACATGACCTTCTCATTATAATACTCTATGCACTTGTCATCACAATACTCCATTACCATTGTCATCACTATCCTCCATGAACCTTGGGATCACATTGCTTCATGCCCTTGTCATCAAAATGCTACATGCTCCTTGAAATCAAAATGATCCATGACCTCTGTCATCGCAATGCTCCAAACACTTGTGATCACAATGTTCAATAACACTTGTCATCACAACGCTCCATGATGCCTGTCATCACAATATTCCATGCCCTTTTCATCACAATGCTCCAGGACCTTTGTCATCACAATTCTCAATACACTTGTCATCACAATGCTCCATGACACTTGTCGTCAGAATGCTCCTTGAACCCTGTCATGAAAAGGCTGCATGCATTTTTCATCACAAAGCCCCTTGCCGTTTTCATCACAATGTTCCATGCCATTGTCATCAAAATACTCCACAAGCTTTTCATCAGAATGCTCCATGACCCTTGTCATCACAATTCTCCATGAACTTGTCAGAACAATGCTCCCTGAACCTTGTCATCACTATGCTCCAAGCCATTGTGATCACAATGCTCCATTACCTTTATCATCAGAATCCTCCATGACATTTGTCATCACAATGCTCCATGCCACTATCATCACAATGGGCCAATACATATGTCATCACAATGCTCCGTGACACCTCTTTTCACAATACTGCATGACCTGGTCATCACTATGCTCCATGCCCTTGTCATCACAATGCGCCATTCCAACTGTCATCACAGTAATCCATGAAACTTATTAGACCAATGCTCCATGCCCTTGTCATGACAATGCTCCATGCCCATGTTATCACAATGTTCCAAGACCCCTGTAATCAGAATGCTCCATGCCCCTTTTCATCAGTATGCTCCATGAGACTTGTCATCACAAGGCTCCATGGTTTTCTCATCACAATGCTCCAGGACCTTGTCATCACAATGCTTCACGACATTGTCATGAAAATTCTCATTGGCCCTTGTCATCATAATGCTCCAAGCCGTAGTCATCACAATGCTACATTATATTTGTCATTAAAATCCTCCATTACATTTGGCATCACAATGCTCCATGCCATTGTCATCGCAATGGACCATGACATATGTCATCACAATGCTCCCTGACACCTCTCTTCACAATACACCATGCCCTTGTCATCACAATGCTCCATGCCCTTGTCATCACAATGCACCATGTCCACTGTCATCACAATCATCTATGAAACTTGTCAGACCAATGCTCAATGCCCCTGTCATCACAGTGCTCCATGCCCTTTTCATCACAATGCTCCATGACCCCTGTCATTACAATGCTCCGTGACTCCAGTCATCACAATGCTTCATAACGTTTGTCATCACAACGGTCCATGCCCGCGTCATCACAAGTCTCTGTGACCATTTTAACCACAATGCTCCATGAACTTTTCATCACAATGCTCCGTGACACTTGTTATCACAATGTTCCATGTCTTTGTCAGAACAATGCTCCATGACCATTGTCATCACAATGTGCCATGCACTTTTCATCACAATGATCCACAACCTTGTCATCGCTATGCTCCATAAACCTTGTAATCACAATGCTCCATGAACTTCTCATTCAAATGCTCTCTCACATGAGATATCACAATGTTCCATCACTAGTCATCACAATCCTCCCTCACCCCAGTTATCACAATGTTCCATGACCCCTGTCATCACAATGCTACATCCCCTTATCTGCACAATATTCCATGACCCCTGACATCACAATGTTCCATAAACCCTGTCATCAAAATGCTCCATGACCCTTTGCATCCCAAAGATCCATGACCCCTGGCATCACAATGTTCTATAATCCCTGTCATCAAAATGTTCCATTACACTTTTCATCAAGTTGCTGCATGACCCTGTCATCAAAATGTTCCCTGCCCTTCTCATCACAATGCACCACACCCTTGTCATCAAAATGCTCCATGACCATTGTCATCACAAAGCTCCATGGCCCTTGGCATCACAATGCTCCATGTCATTGTCATCACAATGCTCTATGAACCCTCTCATCACATGACTCCATGCCCTTGTCATCACAAAGCACCATGACACTTGTCATCACAATGCTCGATGCCCTTCCCATCACAATGCTCCATGCCTTTGTCATTACAATCCTCCATGACCCATGTATCACAGTGTTCCGTGCCCTTGTCATCACAATGCTCCATGCCCACTCTCATCACAATAATCCATGAAATATTTCAGACCAATGCTCAATGCCCTTCTCATCACAATGCTCCATTATCTCTGTCATAACAATGCTCCATGACCCCTGCCATCAGAATGTTCCACGGCCTTGTCATCACAAAGCTCCATGACACATGTCATCAGAATGTTCCATGGCCTTCTCCACACAATGCTCCATGCCCTTGTCATCACAATGCTCCAAGACCCATGTAATCACAATGCTCCATGCCCCTTTTCATCAGAATGCTCCATGAGACTTGTCATCACAAGTCTCCATGGTCATCTCATCACAATGCTCCAGGACCTTGTTATCACCATGCTCCATTCCCTAGTGATCACAATGCTCCATGACACCTGTCATCACAATAATCCATGAACATTTTCAGCCCAATGCCCCATGACCTTCTCATCAAAATGCTCCAAGACCAATATCATCACAATGCTCCATGATCACTGTCATCACAACACTCAATGACACCTGACAACACAATGATCTGGGACTCTTGTCATCACAATGCTCCATTCCCTAGTCATCACAATGCTCCATGACCCCTGTCATCACAATACTCCAGAAACATTTTCAGCCCAATTCTCCCTGACCCTTGTCATCACAATGATCCATGCCCTTGTCATCCTAATGCTCCATGACCCCTGTATTCACAATGCTCCGTGACGATTGTCATCACAGTGCTCCATGACACATGTCATCACAATGCTGTGTGCCATTCTCAGCACAATGCTCCATGCCTTTTTCATCACAATGCTCCATGACCCCTGTCATCACAATGCTCCGTGACTCCAGTCATCACAATTCTTCATAACATTTGTCATCACAATGGTCGATACCCATGTCATCACAAGGCTCTGTGACTTTTGTAAACACAATGCTCCATGAACTTTTCATCACAATGATCCGTGACACTTGTCATCACAATGCTCCATGCCTTTGTCAGAAAAATGCTCCATGACGACCCTTTTCATCACAATGTGCGACACGCTCTTTATCCCAACGGTCCACAAATTTGTCATCGCAATGCTCCATAAACCTTGAAATCAAATGCTCCATTCCATTCTCATCACAATGCTCCAATACACCGGTTATAACAATGCTCCATTACCACTGCCATCACAATGTTCCACGGCCTTGTCTTCACAAGGCTCCATGACACTTGTCATCACAATGCTCCAAGACTCCTGTAAGCACAATGCTCCATGCCCTTGTCATCACAAAGCTCCATGACACATGTCATCAGAATGTTCCATGTCCTTCTCCACACAATGCTCCATGCCCTTGTCATCAAAATGCTCCAAGACCCCTGTAATCACGATGCTCCATGCCCCTTTTCATCTCAATGCTCCATGAACCCTCTCATCACAATGCATCTTGCCAATCATCATAATGCTTCCGGCTATTGTCAGCACAATGAAATCAAAATTCTCCATGACCTCTGTCATCACAATGCTCCATGACCCCTGTCATCACAATACTCCATGAATATTTTCAGCCCAATGCTCCATGACCCTTGTCATCACAATGATATATGCACTTGTCATCCCAATGCTCCATGACCCCTGTATTCACAATGCTCCGTGACGCTTTTCATCACAGTGCTCCATGACACCAGTCATCATAATGCTCCTTGCCCTTGTCATCCCAATGCTCCATGACCCCTGTATTCACAATGCTCCGTGACGCTTGTCATCACAGTGCTCCATGACACCTGTCATCACAATGTTCCATGCCTTTTTCAGCAAAATGCTACATGACTTTTTCATTACCATGCCCTATGCGCTTGTCATCACAATACCCCATTACCATTGTCATCACAATCCTCTATGAATCTTGGGATCACATTGATACATGCCCTTGTCATCACAATACTCCATGCTCCTTGAAATCAAAATGCTCCATGACCTCTGTCATCACAATGCTCCAAACACTTGTGATCACAATGTTCCATAAAACTTGTCATCACAACGCTCCATGATGCCTGTCATCACAATACTGCATGCACTTTTCATCACAATGCTCCATGACCTTTGTCATCACAATTCTCAATACACATGTCATCACAATGCTCCCTGACACTTGTCGCCAGAATGCTCCTTGAACCCTGTCACGAAAATGCTCCATGACTTTTTCAACACAATGCCCCATGCCGTTTTCATCACAATGCTTCACGCCACTGTCAGCCAAAATCTCCACAAGCTTATCATGAGAATGTTCCATGACCCTTGTCATCACAATTCTCCATGCACTTTTCAGCACAATGCTCCCAGACCTTGTCATCTCAATGCTCCAAGCCACTGTCAGCACAATGCACCATTACCTTTGTCATCAGAATCCTCCATGACACCTGGCATCACAATGCTCCATGCGCTTGTCATCACAGTGCTCCACAAGCTTGTCATCACAATGCTCCATAAACCTTGTCATCACAATGCTCCATGCACTTCTCATCAAAATGCTCTCTCACCACAGATATCACAATGTTACATCACTATTCGTCACAATACTCACTCACCCCTGTTATCACAATGTTCCATGACCGCTGTCATCACAATGCTACATGCACTTATCATCACAATGTTCGATGACCCCTGACATCACAATGCTCCATAAACCCTGTCATCAAAATGTTCCATGACCCTTTTCATCATAATGCTCCATGACCTCTGACATCACAATGTTCCATAACCCCTGTCATCAAAATGTTCCATGACCCTTTTCATCAAATTGCTCCATGACCCTGTCATCACAATGCTCCCTGCCCTTCTCATCACAATGCACAACGCCCTTGTCATCAAAATGTTCCATGACCTTTGTCATCACAAAGATCCATTACCCTTGGCATCACAGTGCTCCATGTCATTGTCATCACAATCCTCCATGAACACTCTCATCACATTGCTCCATGTCCTTGTCATCATATAGCTCCATGACACATGTCATCAGAATGCTCCATGGCCTTCTCATCACAATGCTCCATGCCCTTGCAGCCACAATGCTCCATTGCCCCTGTCATAACAATGCTCCATGATCCCTGCCATCACCATGTTCCGTGGCCTTGTCATCACAGTGCTCCATGACACCTGTCATCACAATGCTCCATGACTTTGTCAGCAAAATGCTACATGACCTTGTCATTACAATGCTCTATGCGCTTGTCATCACAATACTCCATTTCCATTGTCATCACAATCCTCCATGAACCTTGAGAGCACATTGCTTCATGCCCTTGTCATCACAATGCTCCATGCTCCTTGAAATCAAAATGATCCATGTCCTCTGTCATCACAATGCTCCAAACCCTTGTGATCCCATTGTTCCATAACACTTGTCATCACAATGCTCAGTACACTTGTTATCACAATGCTCCCTGACACTTGTCATCAGAATGCTCTTTGAACCCTGTCACGAAAAGGCTCCATGCCTTTTTCATCACAATGCCCCATTCCATTTTCATCACAATGCTCCGTGACCATTGTCATCAAAATGCTCCATGACTTTGTCTGAAAAATGTTCCATGACCCTTGTCATCACAATGTGCCATTAGCTTTTCATCCCAACGGTCCAGAAAATTGTCATTGCAATGCTCCATAAACCTTGTAATCACAATGCGCCATACACTTCTCTTCAAAATGCTCTCTCACCAGAGATATCACAGTGTTCCATCACTAGTTGTCACAATACTCCCTCACTACTGTAATCAAAATATCCCATGACCCCTGTCATCACAATGCTACATCCCTTTATAATCACAATGTTCCATGACCCCTGACATCACAATATTCTATAACCCCTGTCATCAAAATGTTCCAATACACTTTCCATCATATTGCTGCATGACCCTGTCATCAAAATACTCCCTGCCCTTATCATCACAATGCACCATGCACTTGTCATCAAAATGTTCCATGACATTTGTCATCACAAAGCGCCATGACCATTGGCATCACAATGCTCCATGTCATTGTCATCACAGTGCTCCATGAACACTCTCATCACATTGCTCCATGCCCTTGTCATCACAAAGCTCCATGACACTTGTCATCAAAATGCTCTATGCCCTTCTCATCACAATGTCCCATGACCTTGTCATTATAATCCTTCATGACCCAAGTATCACAGTGTTCCATGCCCTTATCATCACAATGCTCTATGCCCACTCTCATCACAATAATCCATGAAACTTATTAGACCAATGCTCCATTCCCTTGTCATCACAATGCTCCATGCCCTTGTTATCACAAATGTCCATGACCCCTGTCATCACAATGCTCCATGCCTCCATTCATCACAATGCTTCATGAACTTTGTCATCACAATGGTCCATGCCCTCGTCATCAGCAGTCTCTGTGACATATTTAACCACAATGCTCCATGAAATTTTCATCACAATGCTCTTTGACCCTTGTCATCACAATGCTCTATGCCTTTCTCAGCACAATGCTCCATGACCCTTGTCATCACAATGCTCCATGCGCTTGTCAGCACAATGCTCCATGACCCATGTCATCACAATGCACCCTGCACTTTTCATCACAGTGCTCCACAATCTTGTCACCACAATACTCCATAAAACTTGTCATCACAATTCTCCATGCACTTCTCATCAAAATGCTCTCTCAACACTGATATCACAATGTTACATCACTATTCATCAAAATACTCCCTCACCCCTGTCATCACAATATTCCATGACTTCTGTCTTTGCAATGCTACATGCACATATCATCACAAAGTTCGATGACCCCTGACATCACAATGTTCCATAACCCCTGTCATCAAAATGCTCCATAACTATTTTCCTCAAAATGCTCAATGACCCCTGACATCACAATGTTCCATAACACCTGTCATCAAAATATTCCATGAACCTTTTCATCAAATTGCTCTATAACACTGTCATCACAATACTCCCTGCCCTTCTCATCACAATGTACCACGCCCTTGTCATCAAAATGCTCCATGACCTTTGTCATCACAACGATCCATGACACTTGGCATCTCAATGCTCCATGCCATTGTCATCACAATGCTCCATGAACCCTCTAATCACAATGCTCCATGCACATTTGCATCTCAATGCTCCATGAACCCTGTCATCAAAATGCACCATGCCCATCATCATAATGCTTCAGGCTATTGTCATCACAATGAAATCAAAATATTTGATGATCTATCTCATCACAATGCTCCAAATCCTTGTGATCACAATGTTTCATAACACTTATCTTCACAATGTTCCTTGACGCTCATCATCACAATTATCCATGGTCTTCTCATCACAGTGCTCCATGACCTTTGTCATCACAGTGCTCTATACACTTGTCATCACAATGCTCCCTGACACTTGTCATCAGTATGCTCCTGGAACACTGTCATGACAAAGCTCCATACCATTTTCATAACAATGATCCATGCCAATTTCATCACAATGCTCCAAGACACCAGTAATCACAATGCTCCATGCCCTTGTCATCACAATGCCCCAAGACCACTGTAATCACAATACTCCATGCCCCTTTTCATCTGAATGCTCCATGAAACATGTTATTACAAGGCTCCATGGTCTTCTCATCACAATTCTCCAGGAACTTTTCATCACAGTGCTCCATTCCCTTGTCATCACAATGCTCCATGACGCATGTCCTCACAATAGTTCCTGAATATTTTCAGTCCAATTCTCCAGGAACTTCTCATCACAATGCTTCATGATCCCTATCATCACAATGCTCCATGACCACTCTCATCACAACGCTCCATGACCCCTGACAACACAGTGATCTGGGACTCTTGTCATCACAGTGCTAAATTCCCTAGTCATCGCAATGCTCCATGAACATTTTCAGCCCAATGCTCCATGACACTTGTCATCAAAATGATCCATGCCCTTGCCATCCCATTGCTCCATGACCCCTGTAATCACAATGATCCGTGATGCTTCTCATCACAGTGCTCTATGACCCTTATCATCACAATGCTCCATGCCTGTGTCAGCAATATGCTACATGACCTTGTCATCAAAATGCTCCATTTGCTTGTCATCACAATACTCCCTTACCATTGTCATCACAATCCTCCATGAACCTTGGGATCACATTGCTTCATGCCCTTGTCATCCCAATGCTCCATGCTCCTTGAAAACAAAATGATCCATGACTTCTATCATCACAATGCTCCAAACCCTTGTGATCACAATGTTCCATAACACTTGTCATCACAACGCTCCATGATGCCTGTCATCACAATACTCCATGTCCTTTTCGTCTAAATGCTCCATGATCTTTTTCATCACAATTCTCCAAACACTTGTGATCACAATATTCCATAACACTTGTCATCACAACGCTCCATGATGCCTGTCATCACAATACTCCATGTCCTTTTCGTCAAAATGCTCCATGATCTTTTTCATCACAATTCTCAAAACACTTGTCATCAAAATGTTCCCTGACACTTGTCGTCAGAATGCTCCTTGAAACCTGTCATGAAATGGCTTCATGCCTTTTTCATCACAATGATCCCTGTCCTTTTCATCACAATGCTCCATGCCATTGTCGTCACAATACTCCACAAGCTTGTCATCAGAATGCTCCATGACACTTGTCATCAAAATGCTCCATGGCCACTGTCATCACAATGCTCCATACCCCTTGTCATTACTGTGCTCCATGACGCTCGTCATCACAGTTATCCATGGTCTTCTCATCACAATGCTCTACGCCCTTGTCATCAAAATGCTTCATGACCCTTGTCATCACAATGCTCCATGGCCACTCTCATCACAATGCTCCATTCCCCTTGTCATTACAGTGCTCCATGACGCTCGTCATCACAATTATCCATGGTCTTCTCATCACAATGCTCCACGGTCTTGCCATCACAATGCTCCATGCCCTGGTCATCACAATGCTCCATGTCCTCTGTCATCACAATTCTCTTCGTTCTTGGCATCACTATGCTCCATGACAGTTTTCATCACCGTGTTACATGATTTGTCATCACAATTCTCTATGCAATTTTCATCGCAATGCTCCATCACCCCTGTCATAGGAAGCTCCATGTGCTTCTCATCACAATGCTCCATGCCCTTGTCATCACAATGCTCCATATCCCTTGTCATCACAATGCTCCAAGCCCTTGTCATCAAAATGCTCCATTACATTTGTCATCACAATCCTCCATGACACTTGGCATCACAATGTTCCATTCCATTGTCATCGCAATGGACCATGACATATGTCATCACAATGCTCCCTGAGACCTGTCTTAAAAATACTCAATGACCTTCTCATCACAATGCTCCATGCCTTGTCATCACATTGCACCATGCCCACTGTCATCACAATAATCCATGAAACATGTCAGGCCAATGCTCCATGCCAATGTCATCACAATGATCATTGCCTTTTCATCACAATGCTCTATGAACACTGTCATCACAATGCTCCATGACTCCAGTCATCACAATGTTTCATGACCTTTGTCATCACAATGGTCCATGCCCTCGTCATCACAAGGCTCTGTGACCTTTGTCACCAAAATGCTCCATGAAATTTTCATCACAATGCTCGTTGACCCTTCTCATCACAATGCTCCATGCCCTTGTCAGCACAGGGCTCCATGACCCATGTCATCACAATGCGCCATGTGCTTGTCATAACAATGCTCCAAAAACTTGTCATCACAATGCTCCATAAAACTTGTCATCACAATGCTCCATGCACTTCTTATCAAAGTGCTCTCTCACGAATGATATCAAAATGTTCCCTCACTAGTCATCACAATACACCCACTCCCCTGTCATCACAATGGTCCACAACTCCATCATGGAAATGTTCCATGACTCCTGACATCACAATGTTCCATAACCCCTGTCATCAAAATGTTCCATGACACTTTTCATCAAATTGCTCCATGACCCTGTCATCACAATGCTCCCTGCCCATCACAAGAGAGTGCACCACACCCTTGTCATCAAAATGCTCCATGACCTTTGTCATCACAAAACTCCATGACCCTTGGCATCACAATGCTCCATGCCATTGTCATCACAATGCTCCAAAAACCTCTCATCACATCGTTCCAAGCCCTTGTCATCACAGTATCCATGATGCTTTTCATCACAATGCTCGATGCCATTCTTCTCACAATGCTCCATGCGCTTGTCATTACAATCCTCCATGAACCATATATCACAGTGTTCCGTGCCCTTGATATCACAATGCTCCTTGCCCCCTCTCATCACAATAATCCATGAAACATCTCAGACCAATGTTCCATGCCCTTTTCATCACAATGATCCAAGACTCCTCTAATCATAATGCTCCATGCCCCTTTTCATCTCAATAATCCATGAACGCTGTCATCACAGTGCACCAATGCGCATCATCAAAATGCTTCATGCTATTGTCATCACAATGAAATCTAAATGCTCTATGACCTCTGTCATCACAATGCTCCAAATCCTTGTGATCACAATATTCTATAACACTTATCATCACAGCTCCCCATAACGCAAGTCATCACAATTATCCATGGTCTCCTAATCACAATGCTCCATGACATTTGTCATCACAATGCTCTATACCCTTGTCATCACAATGGTCCCTGACATTTGTCATCAGTATGTTCCTTGAACCCTGTCATGACAAGGCTCCATGCCTTTTTCATCACAATGTTACATGCCCTTTTCCTCACAGTGCTCCAAGACCACTGTAATCACAATGCTCCATGCCCTTGTCATCACAAAGCTCCATGATGCATGTCATCAGAACGCTCCATGACATTCTCATCCCAATGTTCAATGCCCTTGTCATCACAATGCTCCAAGACCCCTGTAATCACAAGGCTCCATGAGACTTTTCATCAGAATGCTCCATGAGACTTGTCATCACATGGCTCCATGGTCTTCTCATCACAGTGATCCAGTACCTTGTCATCACAATGCTCCTTGACCCCTGTCATCACAATACTCCATGAACATTTTCAGCCCAATGCTCCATGACGTTCTCATCACAATGCTCCATGACCTCTGTCATAACAATGCTCCATGACCACTGTCATGACAATGCTCCATGAACCCTGACAACACAATGATCCGGGACGCTTGTCATCAAAATGCTCCATGCCCTTGTCATCCCAATGCTCCATGAACCCTTTAATCACAGTGCTCCATGACGCTTGTCATCACAGTGCTCCATGAACCTTGTCATCACAATGCCTTTGTCAGCAAAATGATACATAATCTTGTCATCACAATGCTCCATGCGCTTGTCATCACAATCCTCCATGACCCTTGGGATCATATTGCTTTATGCCCTTGTCATCTCTATCTTGCCTTTCTAGTTTTTACAGATTTTCGGATGCCCATTCTGACCGGTGGGAAGCGACAATTCTTTGTAGTGTGGATTTGCATTGTGCGCTTGCTTGATTGGTCAAAAAGGGCCTATGCCTTTTCTCCTGAATATATTCAGGAGAAAAGTCATATGCTGTTTTTGGCCAAGTGCATCTTTCTCGAAGTTGTGATGCCTTTCCTGTGCTTTAAAGGTGATTCCAATTTACCTCTTGAAATATGTTTTGTGCAATTCTGCCTCATTTTCAAGTCCTCTTTGTTGCCTTTCCTCAACAGATTTTTGGAAGAGAGTAGTCCTTTATACATCTGCAGGTTTTTGATTTGCTTTGCCCCTGAGCTCCAATTTTCAAATCCCATTATTGGGAGATGACCGCAAATCCACAGTTTTGCTTCAGGAACTATACTGGTTCCAGGGGTGGCTATACTGGTTCCCTGTGGGTGGCTGAGGCTTTGGTTAATTCTTCTTCCTGACGGGAATTTAGAGTGACATGTGTCCGTCCAAATGCCTACATCTACTCTCTGATTGGTTCTCCCTCTTCCCTTTCATCCTCTGCACAATTAGCAAACTGTGCGAACCAGGAGGTTATAGGGGCTGGCTCTCCTAAGTTGGGAGATTGATAGTAAAGCAGTTGGAATGCCAAACTGTAGCACAAGGAGAGGAAAAAGTAGGAGACTTTCAGAAACCTTTCGCCATCACAGGGTTTCCGTTCTCTAGGTTTCCCATACATGTTATAACTGTAGTGATATTCCCTTCTACCTGGAAATTTGGGACCCATGGAATGGTGGCATGCATTACTACTTTAAAGGGTCTGCATTTTCTCTCCCAATCTCACCAGTCCTCTCAGTCCCAAGTGTCCAGCCTTATGTCTCATCCAGCTGTCTTTGCAGATAGGGTCATTCTAGGTTTCATCAGAACCCCTGAAGGAATTGTGTAAGAATTTCGCTGTTTTTTTGTTTTGTTTTTGAAATTCATTTTTATAATGGGGTTGAGCTGATTTTCCCTGACGTGTTTATGCCGGTCTAGACACACTTGATTCCCTTACAGAGGCATATCAATACATAGGTTTTAAGATTCTTACTAATCAGATATATTCCTCTGTGGGGAATAGGGGTTTTGAGTCCCGTTCACTGAGGAAGGTGTAGGTCTTGTCTATTCTGTATTTGGTTTATGGAATGGTACCTGTGCTAATATCAAACTCTGGTTTTATGCATCACCCCACCTCTCCTTTCCCCTTAAGGAGGCATAAGAGTGTTTTCTACATGTGAGACGCTGCTCTCTTTCCTAATTCAGTTCATGTGTTGTGATGTTGACATTCCCTCTGTAAGTGATATCTTATGATAAGATTCTTTTTATGTGTGACTAATTTCCCTTAGAATCATCATACCTAAATCCTCTCATTATGCTGCTACTGGCCTTATGACATTGATTTCACGTCTCAGTGATATTCCGTTGTACAAAATTACCACAAGTTCTTTATGCATTTCTCTTTTTCCTGGGATACTTTAGGTGTACCGAAGTTGAGGTTCTTGTATGCAGAGCAGCCCTAAACTTTGGGGTGCCTGTGTCTTGTTGATATTTAGTCTTCCCAATTTATATGTCCATGAGTTGAAGTCCCCTTTGCTCGGGTGCTTTGTATTTTAGATGTTTTAGGAAACAGCATACACTTCTTCAGAGTAGCTCTTGGATATTTATACCCCACCCATCAGCGTGACTAGTCTCCCTGTTTTCCATGGCCTCTCCTGCATTTTTGATTTGTACACATTTTTTGGATGGACTTTCTGAGCAGTGGGAATTGAGACTTCTTTATTGTGCGGATTTGCATTTCCCTCTTGCTTGGTTGGCCAAAAACTCTGTATGTGTTTTTTTCCTGAAGATATTCACGAAAAAAAAGCATACACCCTTTTTCCCAACTGCATCATTTTAGAAATTCTGCTGCTTTTCATATGCTTTAAATGTGAGTACAATCTACCTTTTGAAATCTGTTTCCTGCAATTCTGCCTCTCATTCAGAACCTCTTCGTTGCCTTACCTGAATATATTTTTGGACGTTGGTTATCATTTATATCTTTGCAAGTCTTTGAATTGTCTGCTCCTGAGCTCCATTTTGCAACTCGCTTTTTTTGTGAGCTGACCGCCAAACCATTGGATTGATTCCGGCCCTATTCTGGTTCTGGGGAGGCAGGCTGAGCCTTTGGTTAATTCTTCTTCCTAATGGGAAATTAGAGTGACATGTGCCTGTCAAAACTACTACAGCTAATCTCTCATTGGTTCCTCCTCTTCCCATTTATCCTCTTCAAAAATTGCAAACTGTGTGAAACAGGATGTTAAAGGTGCTGATTCTCCAAGTCGGGAGATTGTTAGTAATGTGGCTGGAATGGCGAACCCCAGCACCAGGAGATCAAAAATGAGGTGCATTTTAGACACCTCTCCTGAGCACATGGTGTACATTCATCTCGGTTTCCCAGGCATGTGTTCACTGTCAGAAGATTCCCTTGAAAGTGCATATTTGGGACCCATGGAGTGGGTACCAGGCAGTATTACTTTAAAAGGTCTGCATTTCCTCACCCAGCCTCTCTAACATCTCTTAGCGTGCATGGCTTCCAGCCTTATATATCATCCTGCTGTGGGTCTACATGTGTTCAATCCATGTTACATCGTAACCCTTCAACAAAAGTTGTAAGAATTTTTGTCTGTCTCACTGTTTTTATAAATATATTTAAATTTATTTTTATATTGGTTACAGCTGATTTTCAAAGCTCTGTTTTTTGCTGCTGTACATCCACTTGATTCATGTACTGTGTGACAACAATAAATTCTTTCTCAGATGCTTATGAGTCATATGTATTATTTTCCAGTGACTTGAGTGGACTGAGTGCAATTCTTTGAGGTACCGTGTAGGCCTTGCCAGTTATTCAATTCGGTACTTGGAATGGTATCTTTGCTAATTTCAACCTCCTGGATAATACCTCACCATTCCCCACCTTTCCCATTTAGCAGCCTTATGTCTATTTTCTACATATTTGACTATGTTTCTGTTTTGTAGTTTATTTCATGTGTAGCCATTTTTGATTCCACCTTTAAGTGACATCTTATGATATGTGTCTTTTTCTTTCTGACATGTGTCACTTAGAATGATCGTATGTAACTCCTCCAGAGTTGTTCCAACTGGCCTTATTTCATTGATTTCGGGATGAGTAATATTCCACTCTACATAAGTACCCCATCTCTTTTATCCATTTTATCCTTCCAGGGACATTTAGGTTATATCCAAGTGGAGGCCCTTTTTAACAGAGAGGTGGTAAACGTTGGAGTGCCTGTTTTCTGTCATTTTTTGTTTTTCCCAAGGTATACGCCCATGAGTGCAAGTGCCCTATGCTCTGTAGCTCAGTTTTCAGATGTTTTAGCAAACACAATACACTTCTCCAGAGTGGCCGTTGGCAAATGACATTTCCACTATCAGCCTCACAGGGCTCCCTTTTCTCCTCGCCCTGTCCTGCATTTCTGGTGTTTACACTTCATGTGGATGACCCTTCTGACTGATGTGAAGTGATACATTTTGTAGTATTGATTTCCAGTGTCCACCTGTTTGGTTGGATAAAAAGTGTGAATGGCCTTTACTTGAATATATTCAGAAAAAAATGCATACGCCCTTTTGGGTCAAGTGCATCATTGACGATGTTCAGCCCCTTTTCTTGTGCTTTAATGGGGAGTCCTTTCTACCTCTTCAAATCTGTTTCCTGCCACACCCCCTTGCTTACAAGTCCTTTTCTGTGACTTACCTCAAGACATTTTTCAACAATAGATATTTTCAACTCTGCAGTTTCATGAATTTTAGTGCCCCTGATTTCCATTTTTCAACTTGTGTTTTTGGAAACTGGACACAAAACAGCAGGATTTCCTCTAGCCCTATTCTCTTTCTGTGGGCAATTCTAGCCTTTGATGAATTTGTCTTCCGGATTGGAAATTAGAGTGGCATGTGCCTGTCCCAACAACTAAGACTTGTCTCTAAATTTTTCTCATCCTTCCGCTTCATCCTCTGGACAAATTCCAAACTGTGTGCAACAGGATGTTGACGGTGCTGATATCCCCAAGTGAGGAGATTGTTAGGAAAGATGCTGGAGGGGTGAACCCGAGCACCAGGCGATGAGGAGATGAGGTGCCTTTTCCAAACTCTTTCCGATCAAACGGTGTACCATCCTCTAGGTGTGACAGGCATGTTTTAGCTGTAGGAAGGGTCCCGTGCATGGAAGGAGAACACCAGGGATTTTTCCAAATCAGTGCCTCCCCGTACCCCAAACAGGGGAATTTTTAAGCTACAGCTACACGTATGTCCATTAAAGGCCTTGGGAAATAGGCAGAGCCCAAACTTTAGATGATTGAAATCTTCAGGGTCAGAAGCGCTCACCATCGGCCTTGCTTAGGTTACATTTTATCTGTCATTGATAGATGATGTCAATAAAATATCGATTCTTTTTCAGATTATTTCCCCTTATAGGTTATTGCAAAATATTCAGTGTAGTTCCCTGTGCTATACAGTAGTTCCTTGTTGATGATCTATTTTATACATAGCAGTGTGTATGTGTTAATCCCAAACTGTTAATTTATCCCTTCTCCTACCTTTCCCCTTTGGTAATAATAAATTATAAGATTTTATACTTCTCAGAAATGGGGGAGCTGAAAGAGAGGTATCCTTTTCAATGGAAAAGCATTCTAAACAAGATTGAAGCTTCAGCCAAGAGTATTCGATGTACATCCATGGAAATAAATCACTTCATTTCTCTAATGTTGACCTGACAAATAAGACAGACGTCTTCACTGAACTTGCTTATAGTAAAGTGATGGAAATATCAAAGGTAAGTCTTAGAAACATATTATTTTACCCGAGCATTATACACTGCTCTATGTTAACTACAGTTTGGCTCACACATCTGTTCAATGAAGTTACAAAGTTCTCAATTTCTGTTACTGATCATCCAGAGGGGACCCCAACAGGAGTCCCCGTGCCCAGTGTCATTGCAGCCAACAGATCAAGACTGAGTTTGGTTCAGAAGCAAAGGAAACATTATTTTGAAAACCGAATGGAGAGGTGAGAGTGTGCACTCCCCCACGGGCTGTGGGCTGGGATGCTGAGTAGGGATCCCGGCAGCGTCAGTGGGAGTTAGGGGATGGAGCTCTCGAGAGCTGGGTTGGCTGCAGCTCAGGCTCTACGCCGTGCAGTCTGCATGGGACTCCGCTAGCTGAGGTGTTGACCCAGCCATTCTGCACTAGGAAGTCGGGTCTGAAGTGCCGGGTGTGGGACCTCTGCATGCGGAACCCTAGGAGCATGTGAAATTAGACAAAGCACAAAGGAAAAACAGGTTAGACTTTATTTTATTGCCCAGATTCTCTTTTTATCTCCCAGGAATTTTTAATGAACATTGCCAGAGACGAACAACTCCTCTGCTTTTTGTTCCGTTCCTCATTCTTGGGGTGTTGAGGGTGCAGACCCCTCTTTTGTAACTGCTTCATGCTGTGGTGGCAGCCCTGATACCTGGGGGGAGGGGCAAAAGGTCTCCCCACCAGGCTCCTGGTGAGGTTGATTGTCCCAAATCCTCCTGCCTCACTTCTCGTCCGCCTGAGCACCAGCATTGGAAGTGTTATAGATTCTAATGACCTTTAAGGGTCCAAGAAACAGATGCGCAGAGATGCTGTGGTGGCAGGTTTCACCCCACCCCACATTTGTTCTGTGACATTAGGCTGACGTTTTTTGCCAGCCTAGATGCTCCGACCAGTAGTCTGTGCTTTCTTTAATTAGGTCCCTGAATTAATGTACAAACAGCACCATGTGTCAGAGCCCTGCCTGTGCAAAACACAGACAGTCCAGGGTCAGTGGTGATCCAGGACCATGACGTCCACTGAGTCAACGGCCTTTAGAAGTAGCCAGCAGTCCAGCCGGTCATATTGGCCACCATCACCGCGGTGTCTGTAGGGTTTTCTATGGTGAAAGCGTGATATACGTTTCCCCCGCCAAGCTTATTAGCTCCCCTCTGGGTGCAGTAAGTCCTGCAAGCAGTAGTCTGCTCTTTCGGGGCACAGTCTTGTTGTTTTCTGAGAGAAACTCCAGGTCAAGTGATGGTCACACGAGTCATCTTGGGGGCCTGTTGCCCCCTTTTGTCTCTCTGGAGGTTGGAGTTGGAGGGCCTCCTCACTCGAGGTCAGTGTGTCCACAGAGCGACCCCTGCAACTTCAGGACATGATGGGTGGTTAGGATCACGACGTGGGGTCCTATTCCCTTAGGAGGGAGCTGGCCTTGTGGGCTGCTGATTTCCAGCTTTTTAGATACCCCAGTATCCTGGCCTGATGAGTCGGTGGGCAAAGCCCTTGGTGACCATAGTTTATCATACCTGAAGGGCATTCTTGTGTTGCTCCATTTCAAGTGGTCCCAGTTTTTGCACTAAGGCTCCAAGGGCGATTAACATTTGACCGGGTATGTAAAGGTCAAAGGGTTTAGCTAAAATAGCGAGTTCCTGGGCAAGGATCTGAATTGACTGCTCTTTCCATTCTTGAAAGGCTGCTTCTGGATTCTATTCAAAAGGATCATCATCTTTTCGTGTCAGTGTTTCATGTAGAGGCACAGCTATTAGACTGTAGTTAGGGATCCAGATGCAGAAAACCTTGGCCTCCCCAGGAACCCTTAAGCTGTCTTCTAGTTTTAGAAGAGGTAAGGCTGCAAATGGCTTCTTCCCTATCCTGGGATGCGTTTCTCCAAATATCTGTGAGAATGAAGCCCAGGCAAGTCACCTGAGCCTGGGATATTTGAGCCTTTTTCTTGGACACCTTCTATCCTTTCTTGGCTAGGTAGTTCCGAGGCGTCTTTAGTAGGCCTGGCAATCAGAATGTAATCTGCATATTGAAGGAGGGTTCCCTTTTACAGAGGTAGAACGTTTAGGTTTTTAGAGGACATTTCCCTAATGATGGTGTGGGGATATTTGAACCATTGGGGCAGGACGGCCCAGCATTATTGCTCGTGTTGCATGTTGTGTCCTGCCACACACAAGCCAAAAATTCTTGTGACTCTGAGATGAATGGAATACAGAAGAAGGCATCATTGAAGTGTAATACAGAATGCCATGGCCTGGTGGATGGTAGAATGAGCAGCAGTGTGTAGGAAATAGGAGCTACTGGATGTATATCCTCGGTGGCTTCACTGACTGTCCTGATGTCCTTTACCAGGTCTCCAGCAGCCCATGGGGTTCTCGTGGTTAGGCCAATCCCAGGATATGGAGCTCACCTTGGCTGGATCCCGCACCCCACAGCCCACGGGGCTCTCGTGTTCAAGTCCCTCCCAGGGTATGGAGATCACCTGTGCAGCTACCCAGCAGCCCATGGGGCTCTCATAGTCAGGTCCCTCCCAGGATACAGAGCTCCCCTGTGCAGGTACCACAGCAGGGCTGGACACACAGGAACTGTGCACATAGCCCACCTTGCATAGAACCCCCAGCTCACCTGTCACTCACAGCTGACACAGAACACCTCCGAGCAGGACTTGAACTAACAAACAGCAGCTCTGACAGGTCTGTGACCCTGGCTTTCACTCTGTGCAGCCTCTCTTTGCCTGGTCTTCCAGACACTTCCACTGCAGCCAGGGCTCCAGGCCTCTGTCTCCACCCACCATCACTCCTCTCCCTGACTCCTGGGTTTCTCATTAGGATAGGGTCTTCTTGAAGTTGTTTTCCACTCATGGACCAGATAAAATGATAAGAAAACAAGCCACAGCTGCAGCCCCTTGTCTATCCTGACTCTCAAGGCCCACACCTGTTCCTTGGGACTGACCCATTTAGCAAGGTTCATTTTCTGCAACTGTGAGCCCCTGAGGGGTGAGGATTGGCTGATTTGTGCAGCCTGACACTGCCTGCCAGCCCCCCCACAGGTGTGCCTGGGTTGAGGTCAATATAAACACCTCTCCAGTCAGCAAGAGCCCCTGTAGCTGTGACTGACGCCATATTCTCTGCCCTGTCAGCAGTTTCGGGGCTGGGGTGGTGGGAGGGAGGGACGGGCCGTGGCTTTGTGGGTGGCCCAGTGTGAGTGGGGCTCTGCTGGACTTTCTGCAGGAGTTGCCAGGCTGCCACCTGCTAAAGAAGAGGATGTGTCACACATACCTGCCACTGGAATTTCTCCCCGGGCAGAGGTGAGGAAGTAAAAAAGCAGTGGGGGCTGTGGCAGGAGGGGTATCTCAGGCAGGGAAATGAAAAGCTTCCAGAAGAGCATCTGGGGCCAGGACCATCCTGACTGGCCTGCAGGCACCAAGTCGGCCTGCGTGCTCTCGCTAGTGTGGCTCCACAGCCCTTCCTCTAGGCTTGCAAGTGCTTGTACATATTCAGGTGTTTTACCTGGAAAGGGTGGGAAGAGTTCAGCTGCAGCAGGACTGGGGCTCAGCTCACATTTACTCACAGACGCCTCGACACAGTCCCACAGCTTTGCAATGAGGATGCTCCTTGTGGGGGAGAGCGCTGCTGATGGCATGGGAGACGATTTCCCACATCTGACCAACTTAAGAATTTTTTTAAAACTGGAGCAAGTGCCCTGATACGATTTTCCTCTGTATAACTGGTGAGTTCTGTTTTTTTTCTTTCTTTTTTTCTTTTTGGTTCAAGTTAGATTTTATTTATTCCTCTATTTTTTAATTTGGAGATATAAACATGGAAATAATGCATTAATATAAAGACGTCTATATGAAGGGAAAAACTTTTTTTCTGTTTTATTTTATTAAATGTTATTTATTTATTTTTAATTTTTTTAAATTTATTCCTTTATACAGCAGGTTCTTATTGGATATGTATTTTATACATATAAGTGTGCACATGTGAATCCCAGTCTCCCAATCCATCCCACCACCACCCTCACATGGCGTTCCCTCCTTGGTGTCCGTATGTTTGTTCTCTACATCTGTCTCTATCTCTGCCCTGCAAACTGGTTCATCTGTACCATTTTTCTAGGTTCCACATATATGCATTAATATACAATATTTGTTTTTCTCTTTCTGACTTACTTCACTCTGTATGACAGTCTCTAGATCCATCGAGGTCTCTACAAATGACCCAATTTCATTCCTATGTATGGCTGAGTAATATTCCGTTTTATATATGTACCACATCTTTATCCATTCGTCTGTCTGTGGGCACTTAGGTTGCTTTCATTACCTGTCTATTTTAAATAGTGCTGCAGTGAACATTGAGGTGAATGTGTCTTTTTGATTTATGGTTTTCTCTGGGTATATGCCCAGTAGTGGGATTGCTGGATTTTATGGTAATTCTATTTTTAGTTTTTTAAGGAACCTCCATACTGTTCTCCATAGAGACTGTATCGATTTACATTCCCAACAATAGTGGAAGAAGGTTCCTTTTCTCCACACCCTCTCCAGCATTTGTTGTTTGTAGATTTTCTGGTGATGCCCATTCTAACAGGTGTGACGTGATACCTCATTGTAGTTTCGATTTCCATTTCTCTAATAATTAGTGATGTTCAGCAGATTTTCATGTGCGTACTGGCCATCGCTATGTCTTCTTGGAAGAAATGTCTATTTAGATCTTCCATTTTTGTATTGGGTTGTTTGTTTTATTAATATTGAGCTGCATGAGCTGTTTATATATATTGGAGATTAATCATTTGTCCATTGATTCGTTTGCAAATATTTTCTGCCATTCTGAGGGTTGTCTTTTCGTCTTGTTTGTAGTTTCCTTCGCTTTGCAAAAGTTTTAAATTTCATTAGGTCCCATCTGTTTAGTTTTCTTGTTTATTTCCTTACTATAGGAGGTGGATCAAAAAAGATCTTGCTGTGATTTCCGTCAGAGTATCCTTCGTAAGTTTTCCTCTCAGAGTTTTATACTGTCTGGTCTTACATTAAGGTCTCTAATTCATTTTGAATATATTTTTATGTATGGTGTTGGGGAGTGTTCTAATTTCATTCTTTTACATGTAGCTGTCCATATTTCCCAGCACCAATGATTGAAGAGACTGTCTTATCTCCATTGTATAGTCTTGCCTCCTTTGTCATAGATTAGTTGACCATAAGTGTGTAGGTTTATCCTTGGGCTTTTATTTTTTCCTTTTACAGGTTTATTGAAGTATAATTGCTTTACAATGGAGTGTTCGTTTCTGCCGTATAACAAAGTGAATCAGCTATACATATACAAATATCACCAGATCCCCTCCCTCTTGCATCTCCCTCCCACACTCCATATCCCACCCCTTTATGTGGTCACAAAGCACCGAGCTGATCTCCCTGTTCTATGTGGCTGATTCTCAGTAGCTATCGGTGTTACATTTGGTAATGTATTTATGTCCATGCCACTCTCTCACTTCGTCCCAGCTTACCCATCCCCCTTCCGGTGTCCTCAAGTCCTTTCTCTATGTCTGTGTCCTTAATCCTGTCCTGCCACTAGGTTCTTCAAAATCTTTTTTTTTCTTCATTAGATTCCATATATCTCTGTTAACATACAGTATTTGTTTTTCCCTTTCTGACTTACTTCACTGTGTAGGACAGATTCTAAGTCCATCCACCTCAGTACAAATAACTCAGTTTTGCTTCTTTTTATGGTTGAGTAATATTTGATTGTATATATGTGCCAGATCTTCTTTATCCATTCATCTGTCGATGGACACTTAGATTGCTTCCATGTCCTGGCTAATGCAAATAGAGCTGCAATGAACAATTTTGTACATAACTCTTTTTGAATTATGGTTTTCGCAAGGCAAATGCCCAGTAGTTGGATTGTTGTGTCATATGGTACTTCTATTGTTGTTTATTTAAAGGAACCTCCGTACAGTTCTCCCTAGTGCTCATATCATTTTACATTCCCACCCACAGTGCAAGTGTGTTCCCTTTTCTCCAATAAAGGCCTCTCCAGCATTTATTGTTTTGTAGATTTCTTTGATGATTGCCACTCTGACTGCTGTGAGGTGATACCTCAGGGTAGTTTTGCTTTGCATTACTCTAATGATTAGTGATGTTCAGCATCCTTTCATGTGTTTCTTGGTAATCTGTATATCTTCTTTGGAGAAATGTCTATTTAGGTCTTCTGCCCATTTTTGGATTGGGTTGTTTGTTTTTGTGATATTGAGCTACATACGGTGCTTGTAAAGTTAGGAGATTAATCCTTTGTCAATTGCTTCATTTGAAAATATTTTCTCCCATTCTGAGGGTTGTTTTTGCATCTTGTTTATGTTTTCCTGTACTGTGTAAAAGCTTTTAAGTTTCATTAGGTCCCTTTGGTTGATTTCTGTTTTTATTTCCATTTCTCTAGGAGGTGGGTCCAAAAGGATCTTGCTGTGATTTATGTCATAGAGTGTTCTGCCTATGGTTTCCTCTAAGTGTTTTATAGTGTCTGGTCTTATATTTAGATCTCTAATCAATTTAGAGTTTATTTTTGTGTATGGTGTTATGGAGTGTTCTAATTTCATTATTTTATGTGTAGGGGTCCAGTTTTCCCAGCACCAATTACTGAAGAGACTGTCTTTTCTCCATTGTATATCCTTAGCTCCTTTGTCATAGATGAGATAGCCATAGGTATGTAGGTTTATCTCTGGGTTTTCTGTCCTGTTCCATTGATCTGTGTTTATGCCAATCTACATACACTTGATTCCATTATGGAGACATATAAATACATAGGTTTCAAGGTTATTACCAGTCATATATATTCCTCTTCAGTGAGTAGGTTGTTTTGTGTCCAGTTCATTGAGAAAGGAGTAGGTCTTGTCTATTAACTATTTGGTATATGGAATAGGATCTGTGCTAATTTCAAACTCTGCTTTTACACATCACCCCACGTCACCTTTCCCCTTAAGGAGGCATAAGTGTGTTTTCTAAATGTGTAACTCTGTTCTCTTTTGAAATTCAGTTCATGTGTAGCCATGTTTACATTTCCTCTATAGGTGATATATTACAATAAGTTTCTTTTTCTTTGTGGCTCATTTCACTTAGCATCATCGTACCTAAAGCCACTCATTATGCTGCTATTGTCCTTATGACATTGATTTTATGTCTGAGTGACTTTCCTTTGTATATAAGTACCACAACGTCTATATCCATTTTTTTTTCCTTTCCTGGTATATATAAAGTGTACCGAAGTCGAGGTTCTTGTAAACAGAGCAGCCCTAAAGTTTGGGCTGGCTGTGTGTTGTGGATTTTTAGTTTTCCCAAAATACACGCCCATGAGTGGAAGTGTGCTATGCTCTGTAGCTCTGTTTTAGAAAACAACATACAGTTCTCCAGAGAGGCTGTTGGCAATTTACATCCTGTCCATCGGCGTAACCAGGCTCCCTTTTCTCCATGGCCTGTCCTGCATTTGTGGATTTTACACTATTTGTGGATGGCCCTTTTGACTGGCGGTAAGGGACACTTCTCTGTAGTGTGGATTTGCAATGCCTGATGGCTTGCTTAGTCAAAAAGGGCATATGCATTCTTTCCCGAATATATTCAAGAAAATACACATAATCCCTTTTCAGCCAAGGGCAACATTGTTGAAATTCTGTCGCTTTTCATGTGCTTTAAAGATGACTCCAATCTACCTCTTGAAATCTGTTTCCTTCAATTCTGCCTTGCATTCAAATCCTCTTCACTGCCTTTCCTCAATATATTTCTGGATGATAGTTGTCCTTTATAATTCTGCAAGTTTGTGAATTGCTGTGCCCCAGATTTCCATTTTTCAACTCGCCTCTTTGTGAGCTGGCTGCAATACCGCAGGATGGCTTTAGGCCCTAGTCTGGTTCTGGGGCTTCAGGCTGAGTCTTTGGTTAATTCTTCTTCCTGATGGGAAACTAGAGTGACATGTACCCATCCAAACACCTACAGCTAATCTCTCATTTATTTCCCCTCTTCCTGTTCATCCTCTGCACAGTTTGCAAACTGTGCATAACGGGAGGGTAAAGGCACTGACACTCCAAGTGGGGAGATTTTTAGTAATGCAGATGGAATGGCGAATCCGAGCACGACAAAAGGAAAAATGAGGTACCTTTTAGAAAACTTTCCCAATTACACAGTGTACCATCCACTGGGTTTCCCATGCATGTTTTAACTGGAGGAAGATTCCCTTAAACCTGGAGAGTTGGGACCACTAGAATGGGTAGGACACAGTATTGCTCTAAGTGGTGTTCTTTTGTTCACACAACCTCAGGAATCTTGTCCGCCCCAAGATTCCAGTCTTATGTCTCATCCAGCTGTGGGTGTAAAGGTGGTCAATCTAGCTTGCATCACAGGCCCTGAACGTAATTTTTAAGACTTTCTCTCTGTTTTTGCGTTTTGCTTTTGAAATTTATTTTTATAAGTGGGTTTAACTGAATTTCAGTGCTGTGTTCATGCCGTTATACACACACATGATTCCTTTATGGAGACATGAGAATACATATGTTTTAAAATACTTAGAGTCAGACATATTCCTCTGCAATGAATAGGGGGTGTTGAGTCCAGTTTATTGTGCCGGGAGTAGGTGTTGTCTATTACATGCATGGTTTATATAACGGTATCTGTGCTAATTTAAAACTGTGGTTTTATGCATCACCCCACCTCGGCTTTCCCATTAAGCAGGCAGAAGATATTTTCTAAATGTGTGACTCTGTTGTGTTTGTCATTCAGTTCATGTGTAGTCATGTGTACATTCCCGCTATGAGTGATAACTTATGATAAGATTAGTTACTCTGTAATCTTTCCTAACTCAGTTCATGTGTAGCCATGTTTACAGGACCTTCATAAGTGATATCTTATGATAAGTTTCTTTTTCTGTGTGACTTATTTCACTTAGAATCATCGTACCTGAATCCACTCTTTTTGCTGCTACTGGCCTTATGACATTGATTTCATGGCTGAGCGATATTCCATCGTACGTAAGTACCACAATATCTTGAACCATTTTTGTCTTTCCTGGGATACTTAAGGTGTACCCAAGTTGAGGTTCTTGTAAGCAGTGCAGCGCTAAATTTTAGGGTGGCTCTGTCTTATTGATTTTCAGTTTTCCCAAGGTATATTCCCTAGACTGGAAGTGCCCTTGGCTGTGTAGCTCTGTTGTTTACTTGTTTTAGGGAACACAATGCACTCCTCCAGAGAGGCAGTTGGCAACTTACATCCCGCCCATCAGCATAACAAGGCTCCCTGATCTCCAGGGCCTGTCTTGCCTTTCTGGTTTTTACACATTTTGTGGATGTCCCTTTTGACCGGTGGGAAGGGATACTTCTTTGTAGTGCAGATTTGCATTGCTGCTTGCTTGCTTGGCCAAAAATGGCGTATGCATTTTCTCCTGAATATACTCAGGAGAAAACGCATACACCCTTTTTGGCCAAGTGCATCACTGTTGAAGTTGTGCCCCTCTTCCTGTGCTTGAAAGGTGATTCCAACGTACCTCTTGAAATCTGTTTCCTGCTATTCTGCCTCATTTTAAAGTTCGCCTCTCTGCCTTCCCTCAAAATATTTTTGGACGATAGTTGTCCTCTATTACTCTGCCAGTTTGTAAATTGCTGGGCCCCTGAGCTCCATTTTTCAACTCGTTTTTGTGAGCTGACAGCAAATCCAAAATTATGGTTCAAAACCTATACTGGTTCCCGGGGGGTGGCTGAGACATTGGTTAATTCTACTTCCTGCCGGGCAATTAAAGTGACATGTACCTGTCCAAATGCCTAACAGCTACTCTCTCATTGGTTCTCCCTCTTCCCTTTCATCCTCTGCCAAATTGGCAACCTGTGCGAAACAGGAGGTTTTACGGGCTATCGCTCCAAGTTGGGAGATTGATAGTAAAGCCGTTGGAAGGTCAAACTGGAGCACAAGGAGAGGGACTATAAGTTGAGTTGTAGAAACCTTTCGTATTCACAGTGTGTCCATTCTCTAGGTTTCCCATAAATGTTATGGCTGTAGTAATATTCCCTTACACATGGAGAGTTGGGACACTTGGAATGGGTGCCACATATTATTGCTTTAAAGGGTCTGCATTTGCTCACCCAGTCTCACCAAACCTCTCAGTCTCAAGTGTCCAGCTTTATGCCACATCCAGCTCTCGTTGTAGGTAGGGTCATTCCAGGTTTCAACAGACCCCCTGAAGGAATTGTAAAGATTTTCCCTGTTTTTTTTTTGTTTGTTTTGTATTTGAAATTTCTTTTTGTACTGGGTTTCACCTGATTCTCACTGCCATGTTTATGCCAGTTTAGACACACTTGATTCCCTTACGGTGACATATCAATACATAGGTTTTAAGATTCTTACTAGTCAGATATAGACCTCTGCGCAGAATATTGGGTTTTGCGTCCCTTTCACTGATGAAGGTGTAGGTCTTGTCTATTCCGTATTTTGATTTTGGAATTGTACTTGTACTAATATCAAACTCTGGTTCTATGCATCACCCCACCTCTCCTTCCTCCTTAAGAAGGCATAAGTGTGTTTTCTAAATGTGAGACGCTGTTCCCTTTCCTAACTCATTTCATGTGTAGCCATGTTACAGAAAATTCATAAGTGCTATCTTATGATAAGTTTGTTTTTCAGTGTGACTTATTTCACTTAGAATCATCGTACCTGAATTGATTCATTTTCCTGTTACTGGCATTATGACATTGATTTCATGGCTGAGGGATAATCCATCGTACATAAGTACCACAATTTTTTGAATCATTTTTATCTATCCTGGGATATTTAGAGAGTACTCAATTTGAGATTCTTGTAAGCAGTGCAGCCCTAAATTTTAGGGTGGCTCTATCTTATTGATTTTCAGTTTTCCCAAGGTATATTCCCTAGACTGGAAGTCCCCTTGGCTCTGTAGCTCTGTTGTTTACTTGTTTTAGGGAACACAATGCACTCCTCCAGAGAGGCAGTTGGCAATTTACATCCCGCCCATCAGCATAACAAGGCTCCATGTTCTCCAGGGCCTCTCTAGGATTTCTGGTTTTTACACATTTTGTGGATGTCCCTTTTGACTGGTGGGGATTGATACTATTTTGCTGTGCAGATTTGCATTGCCCACTTGCTTGCTTGGCCAAAAAGGGCGTATGCGTTTTCTCCTGAATATATTCAGGAGAAAACGCATACGCCCTTTTTGGCCAAGTGCATCATTTTCGAAGTTGTGCCCCTCTTCCTGTGCTTTAAAGGCGATTCCAATGTACCTCTTGAAATCTGTTTCCTGCTATTCTGCCTCGCTTTCAAGTCCGCCTCATTGCCTCCCCTCAACAGACTTTTGGACGATAGTTGCCCTTTATTACTCTGCCAGTTTGTAAATTGCTGTGCCCCTGAGCTCCATTTTTCAACTCGTTTTTGTGAGCTGACAGCAAATCCAAAATTATGGTTCAAAACCTATACTGGTTCCCGGCGGGAGGCTGAGTCATTGGTTAATTCTACTTCCTGCCGGGCAATTAAAGTGACATGTATCTGTCCAAATGCCTAACAGCTACTCTCTCTTTGGTTCTCCCACTTCCCTTTCATCCTTTGCCAAATTGGCAACCTGTGCGAACCAGGAGGTTAAAGTTCTGTCTCTCCAAGTTGGGAGATTGATAGTAAAGCAGTTGGAAAGTCAAACTGGAGCACAAGGAGAGGGACTATTCGTTGAGATTTAGAAACCTTTCATATTCACAGTGTGTCCATTCTCTAGGTTTCCCATACATGTTATAGCTGTACTAATATTCCCTTCAACCTGGAGAGTTGGGACCCATGGAACGGGTGCCATGCATTACTGCTATAAAGGGTACGCTTTTGCTCACCCAATCTCACCAATCCTCTCAGTCCCATGTGTCCAGCTTTATGCCACATCCAGCTGTCATTGTAGATAGGGTCATCCGAGATTTCATCAGAGACCCTGAAGGAATTGTAAAAAATTTCCCTGTTTTTTTGTTTTGTTTTTGAAATTCCTTTTTAGATTGGGTTTGAGCTGATTCTCGCTGCCATGTTTACTCCAGTCTAGACACACTTGATTCCCTTACGGAGACATATTAGTACATAGTTTTTAAATTACTTACTAGTCGGATATATTCCTCTGTGGGAAATATGGGATTATGAGTCCCTTTCACTGAGGAAGGTATAGGTCTTGTCTATTCCATAGTTGGTTTTTGGAACGGTACCTGTGCTTATATCAAACTCTGTATTATGCATCACCCCACCTCTCCTTCCCCCCTTAGGCAGGCATAACAGTGTTTTCTAAATGTGAGACTCTGTTCTCTTTCCTAACTCAGTTCATGTGTAGCCATGTTTACAGGATCTTCATAAGTGATATCTTATGATAAGCTTCTTTTTCTGTGTGACTTATTTCACTTAGAATCATCTTACCTGAATCCACTAATTTTGCTGCTACTGGTCTTATGACATTGTTTTCATGGCTGAGGGATATTCCATCATACGTAAGTACCACAATTTTTTGAACCATTTTTATATTTCCTGGGATATTTAAGGTGTACCCAAGTTGAGGTTCTTGTAAGCAGTGCAGCCCTAATTTTTCGGCTGCCTCTGTCTTATTGATTTTCAGTTTTTTCAAGGTATATTCCCTAGACTCGAAGTGCCCTTGGCTCTGTAGCTCTGTTGTTTACTTGTTTTAGGGAACACAATGCACTCCTCCAGGGAGGCAGTTGGCAATTTACATCCCGCCCATCAGCATAGCAAGGCTCCCAGTTCTCCAGGGCCTGTCTTGCATTTCTGTTTTTTAAACATTTTGAGTATGTCCCTTTTGACTTGTGGGAAGTGATACTTCTTTGTAGACCAGATTTGCATTGCCCGCTTGGTTGCTTGGCCAAAAAGGGTGTATGCGTTTTCTCCTGAATATATTAAGGACAAAACTCATACGCCCTTTTTGGCCAAGTGCATCATTGTCGAAGTTGTGACCCTCTTCCTGTGCTTTAAAGGTGATTCCAACGTACCTCTTGAAATGTGTTTCCTGCTATTCTGCCTCCCATTCAAGTTCGCCTCACTGCCTTCCCTCAACCGATTTTTGGACGATAGTTGCCCTTTATTACTCTGCCTGTTTGTGAATTGCTGTGCCCCTGAGCTCCATTTTGTAACTCGTTTTTTGTGAGCTGAACACAAGTCCAATATTTTGGTTCAGGACCTATACTGGTTCCCGGTGGTTGGCTGAGACTTTGGTTAGTTCTTCTTCCTCCCGAGAAATAAGAGTGACATGTGCCCATCCAAATGCCTAACAGCTAGTCTCTCATTGGTTCTCCCTCTTCCCTTTCATCCTTTGCCAAATTGGCAACATGTGCGAAGAAGGATGTTAAAGGTGCTCTCTCTCCAAGTTGGGAGTTTGAAAGTAAAGCAGTTAGAAAGTCAAACGGAGCAACTGGAGAGGGATTATTCGTTGAGATTTAGAAACCTTTTGTATTCACAGTGTGTCCATTCTCTAGGTTTCCCATACATGTTATAGATGTAGTAATATTCCCTACAACCTGGAGAGTTGGGACCCATGGAATGGGTGCCATGCATTATTGCTTTAAAGGGTCTGCATTTGCTCACGAATCTCACCAATCCTCTCAGTCCCATGTGTCCAGCCTTATGCCACATCCAGCTGTCATTGTAGATAGGGTCATTCCAGGTTTCATCAGAGACCCTGAAGGAATTGTAAAGAATTTCCCTTTTTTTTTGTTTTTCAAATTCTTTTAATAGTGGGTTTGAGCTGATTCTCGCTGCCATCTTTATGCCAGTCTAGACGCACATGATTCCCTAAAAGAGACCTATCAATACATAGGTTTTAAGATTCTTACTAGTCAGATATATTCCTCTGCGGGAAATATGGGGTTCTGAGTCCCTTTCACTGAGGAAGGTGTAGGTCTTGTCTATTCCATACTTGGTTTTTGGAACGCTACCTGTGCATATATCAAAGTCTGGTTTTATGCATCACCCCACCTCTCCATCCCGCTTAAGCAGGCATAAGAGGGTTTTCTAAATGTGAGACTGTCTTCTCTTTCCTAACTCAGTTCATGTGTAGCCATGTTTACAGGATCTTCATAAGTGATATCTTATGATACGTTTCTTTTTCTGTGTGACTTATTTCACTTAGAATCATCGTACCTGAATCCACTCATTTTGCTGCTACTGGTCTTATGACATTGATTTCATGGCTGATGGATATTCCATCATACGTAAGTACCACAATTTTTTGAACCATTTTTATATTTCCTGGGATATTTAAGGTGTACCCAAGGTGAGGTTCTTGTAAGCAGTGCAGACCTAAATTTTGGGGTGGTTCTGTCTTATTGATTTTCAGTTTTCCCAAGGTATATTCCCTTGACTGGAAGTGTCCTTGGCTCTGTAGCTCTGTTGCTTACTTGTTTTAGGGAACACAATGCTCTCCTCCAGAGAGGCAGTTGGCAATTTACATCCCGCCCATCAGCATAACAAAGCTCCCTCTTCTCCAGGGCCTGTCTTGCCTTTCTGGTTTTTACACATTTTGTGGATGCCCCTTTTGACCGGTGGGAAGTGATGCTTCTTTGTAGTGCAGATTTGCATTGCCCACGTGCTTGCTTGGCCAAAAAGGGCGTATGCGTTTTCTCCTGAATATATGCAGGAGAAAATGCCAACGCCCTTTTTAGCCAAGTGCATCATTGTCGAAGTTGTGCCCCTCTTCCTGTGCTTTAAAGGCGATTCCAACGTACCTCTTGAAATCTGTTTCCTGCAATTCTGCCTCCCTTTCAAGTTTGCCTCGTTGCCTTCCCTCAACAGAATTTTGGACGATAGTTGCCCTTTATTACTCTGCCAGTTTGTGAATTGCTGTGCCCCTGAGCTCCATATTTCACTCGTTTTTTCTGAGCTGAATGCAAGTCAAATATTTTGGTTCAGAACATATACTGGTTCCCGGTGTGTGGCTGAGACTTTGGTCAATTCTTCTTCCTCCCTGGAAATAAGAGTGACATATGCCCGTCCAAATGCCTAACAGCTACTCTCTCTTTGGTTCTCCCTCTTCCGTTTCATCCTCTGCCAAATTGGCAACCTGTGAGAACCAGGAGGTTAAAGGGGCTGTCTCTCCAAGTTGGGAGATTGATAGGAAAGCAGTTGGAAAGTCAAACCGGAGCACCAGGAGAGGGACTATTAGTTGAGTTTTAGAGACCTTTCGTATTCACAGTGTGTCCATTCTCTAGGTTTCCCGTACATGTAATAGCTGTAGTAATATTCCCTTCAACCTGGAGAGTTGGGACCCATGGAATGGGTGCCCCTCATTATTGCTTTAAAGGGTCTGCATTTGCTCACCCAATCTCACCAATCCTCTCAGTCCTAAGTGTACAGCCTTATGCCACATCCAGCTGTCATTGTAGATATGGTCATTCCAGGTTTCATCAGAGACCCTGAAGGAATTGAAATAAATTTCCCTGTTTTTTTTGTTTTGTTTTTGAAATTCCTTTTTATAGTGGGTTTGAGCTGATTCTCACTGTCATGTTTATGCCAGTCTAGACACACTTGATTCCCTTATGGAGACATATCAATACATAGGTTTTAAGATTCATACTTTTAAGATATATTACTCTGTGGTGAATATGGGGTGTTGAGTCCCTTTCACTGAGGAAGGTGTAGGTTTTGTCTATTTCGTATTTCGTTTTTGGAACGGTACCTGTACTAATATCAAACTCTGATTTTATGAATCACCCCACCTCTCCTTCCCCCTTAAGAAAGCATAACCTTTTTTTTTTAAATGTGAGTCTCTCTTTTCTTTCCTAACTAAGTTCATGTGTAGCCATGTTTACAGGATCTTCATAAGTGATATCTTATGATAAGTTTGTTTTTCTGTGTGACTTATTTCACTTAGAATTATCGTACCTGAATCCACTCATTTTGCTGCTACTGGCCTTATGACATTGATTTCAACGCTGAGGGATATTCCATCATACGTAAGTACCACAATTTCTTGAACCATTTTTGTCTTTCCTGGGATATTTAATGTGTACCCAAGTTGAGGTTTTTGTAAGCAGTGCAGCCCTGAATTTTGGTGTGGATCTGTCTTATTTATTTTCAGTTTTTCCAAGGTATATTCCCTAGACTGGAAGTGCATTTGGCTCTGTAGCTCTGTTGTTTACTTGTTTTAGTGAACACAATGCACTCCTCCAGAGAGTCAGTTGGCAATTTACATCCCGCCCATCAGCATAACAAGGCTCCCTGTTCTCCAGGGCCTGTCTTGCCTTTCTGGTTTTTACCCATTTTGTGGATGTCCCTTTTGACCGGTGGGAAGTGATACTTCTTTGTAGTGCAGATTTGCATTGCCCGCTTGCTTGCTTGTCCAAAAAGTGCATATGCGTTTTCTCCTGCATATATGCACGTGAAAACCCATATGCCCTTTATGGCCATTTCCATAATTTTCCAAGTTGTAATGCTTTTCCTGTGTTTAAAGGCGATTCCAATGTACCTCTTGAAATCTAATTCATGCCATTCTGCCTCATTTTCCCTTCCGCCTCGTGGCTTTCCCTCAACAGATTTTTCGAAGAGAGTAGTCCTTTTTAACTCTGCAGGTTAGTGCATTGCTGTGGCCCTGAGCTCCATTTTTTAACTCGCGTTTTTGTGATCTGACCGCAAATCAACAGTTTTGCTTCTGGACTTATACTGGTTCTTGGGGGCAGGCTGAGACTTTGGTTAATTCCTCTTTGTGATGGAATAGTAGAGAGACATGTGGCCGTCCAAATGCCTACAGCTACTCTCTCATTGGTTCTCTCTCTTCCCTTATATCCTCTGCACAATTTGCCAACTGTGCGTACCAGGAGGATATAGGGGCTGACTTTCCAAGTTGGGAGATTGATAGTAAAGCAGTTGGAATGTCAAACTGGAGCACAAGGAGAGAAAAAAGTAGTAGAGTTTTAGAAACCTTTCACCATCAGTTGGTTTCCATATTCTAGGTTCCCATACATGTTATAACTGTAGTGATATTCCCTTCTACCTGGAGAGATGGGAACCATGGAATGGGTGGCAGGCATTATTGCTTTAAAGGGTCTGCATTTTTTCACCCAATCTCACCAATCCTCTCAGTCCCAAGTGACCAGCCTTATGCCACATCCAGCTGTCATTGTAGATACGGTCATTCCAGGTTTCATCAGAACCCCTGAAGGTATTGTGTAAGAATTTTACTGTTTTTATGTTTTGTTTTGAAATTCAGTTTTATAGTGGGTTTGAGCTGATTCTCACTGCCATGTTTATGTCGTTCTAGACACACTTGGTTCCCATACGGAGACATATCAATACATAGGTTTTAAAATTCTTACTAGTCAGATATATTTCTCTGAGGGGAATAGGGATGTTGAGTTCCGTTCACTGAGGAAGGAGTAGGGCTTGTCTCTTTTGTTTTTGGATTATGGAACGGTACCTGTGCTAATATCAATCTTATGTTTTGTGCATCTTCCCACCTCTCTTTCCCCTTAAGCAAGTGTTAGATTGTTTTCTAAATCTGAGACTCTGTTCTCTTCCCTAAATCAGTTCATATGTAGCCATGTTTACATTCCCTTCATAAGTGATATCTTATGTCAGAATGCACCATGGCCATTCTCATAATAATGCTCCATGACCCCTGTCATCACAATGCACCATGCCCTGGTTGTCAAAATTCTCCATGTCCCTTGTCATCACAATTATCCACGTCCTTGTCATCACAATGCTACATGACACTTCTCATCAAAATGTTACATGCTCTTGTCATCACAATTCCCCATCCACTTGACATTGCAATGCTCCATGCACTTGTCATCACAATGCTCCATGCACATGTCATCACAAAGCTCCATGCCCTTGTCATCACAATGCTCCATGACCCCTGTCATCACAAATTCTCCCTGACACCTGTCATCACAATGCTTCATGCCCCTTGTCATTACAGTGCAGCATGATGCTCGATATCTCAATTACCCAAGGTCTTCTCATCAAAATGCTCCATGACCACTGTCATCACAACACTCCATGACACCTGACAACACAATGATTCGGGACACTTGTAATCACAATGTTCCATTCCCTAGTCATCACACTGCTCCATGACACCTCTCATCACAATACTCCATGAACATTTTCAGCCCAATGTTCCATTACCCTTGTCATCACAATGATCCATGTCCTTGTCATCCGTATGCTCCATGACCACTGTTTTCACAATGCTCTGTGATGCTTGTCATCACAGTGCTCCATGACACCTGTCATCACAATGCTCCATGCCTTTGTCAGCAAAATGCTACAAGACCTTGTCATTACAACGCTCTATTTGCTTCTCATCACAATCCTCCATGAAACTTGGGATCACATTGCTTCATGCCCATGTCATCACAATGCTCCATGCTCCTTGAAATCAAAATGATCCATGACCTCTGTCATCACAATGCTCCAAACCCTTGTGATCACAATGTTCCATAACACTTGTCATCACAACGCTCCCTGAGGCCTGTCATCACAATACTCCATGCCCTTTTCATCACAATGCTCCATGACCTTTGTCATCACAATTCTCAATACACTTGTCATCACAGTGCTCCCTGACACTTGTCATCAGAATGTTCCTTGAACCATGTCAGGAAAAGGCTCCATGCCTCTTTCATAACAATGCCCAATGCCGTTTTCATCACAATGCTCCATGCCATTGTCATCAAAATACTCCACAAGATTGTCATCAGAATGCTCCATGACCCTTGTCATCACAATTCTCCATGCGATTATCAGCACAATGCTCCTTGACCCTTGTCATCACAATGCTCCAAGCCATTTTCATCACAATGCTCCATTACCTTTGTCATCAGAATCCTCCATGACACTTGGCATCACAATGCTCCATGCCATTGTCATCAGAGCGAGCCACTACATATGTCATCAGAATGCTCCCTGACACCTCTCTTCACAATACTGCATGACCTGGTCATCACAATGCTCCATGCCCTTGTCATCACAATGCGCCATTCCAACTGTCATCGCAATAATCCATGAAACATATTAGACCAATGTTCCATGCTCTTGTCATCACAATGCTCCATGCTCTTGTTATCACAATTCTTCATGACCCCTGTCATCACAATGCTCCATGACACTTATGAGTATGTTTCTTGAACCCTGTCATGACAAGGCTCCATGCCTTTTTCATCACAATGTTCCATGCCCTTTCCATCACAGTGCTCCAAGACCCATGTAATCACAATGCTCCATGCCCTTGTCATCACAAAACTCAAGGACGCATGGCATCAGAATGCTCCTTGGTCTTCTCCTCACAATGTGCCATGCCCTTGTCATCACAATGTTACAAGACCCCTGTAATCACAATGCTCCATGCCCCTTTTCATCAGTATGCTCCATGAGACTTGTCATCACAAGGATCCATGGTTTTGTCATCACAATGCTCCAGGACCTTGTCATCACAATGCTTCTCAACTTGTCATGAAAATATTCAATGGCCCTTGTCATCATAATGCTCCAAGCCCTAGTCATCACAATGCTCCATTATATTTGTCCTCACATTTCTCCATTACATTTGGCTTCACGATGCTCCATGCCATTGTCATCACAATGGACCATGACATATGTCATCTCAGTGCTCCCTGACACCAGTCTTCACAATACTCCTTGACCTTCTCATCACAATGCTCCATGCCCTTGTAATTACAATCCCCCATGACCCATGTATCACCATGTACGGTTCCCTTGTCATCACAATGCTCCATGCCCACTCTCATCACAATAATCCATGAAACATTTCAGACCAATGCTCAATGCCCTTCTCATCACAATGCTCCATTACCTCTGTCATAACTATGCTCCATGACCCCTGCCATCACAATGTTCCACGGGCTTCCCATCACAAGGCTCCATGACCCTTGTCATCACAATGCTACAAGATACCTCTAATGACAATTCTACATGCCCTTGTCATCACAGAGCTCCATGACGCATGTCATCAGAATGTTTCATGGACTTCTCCTCACAGTGCTCAATGCCCATGTCATCACAATGCTCCAAGACCCCAGTAATCACAATGCTCCATGCACCTTTTAATCAGAATGCTCCATGAGACATGTCATCAAAAGTCTCCATGGTCTTCTCATCACAATGCTCCAGGACCTTGTCATCACCATGCTCCATTCCCTTGTCATCACAATCTTCCATGACCCCTGTCATCACAATACTCCATGAATATTTTCAGCCAAATGCTCCATGACATTCTCATCACAATGCTCCAGAACCAATATCATCACAATGCTCCATGACACCTGTCATCACTACACTCCATGACACCTGACAACACAATGATCCGGGACACTAGTCATCACAATTCTCCAAGACCCCTGTAATCACAATGCTCCATGACCCCTGTCATCACAATACTCCATGAATATTTTCAGCCCAATTCTCCATGACCCTTGTCATCACAATGATCCATGCCCTTGTCATCCCTATGCTCCATGACCCCTGTATTCACAATGCTCCGTGATGCTTGTCATCACAGTGCTCCATGACACATGTCATCACAATGCTCCATGCCTTTGTCAGCAAAATGCTACATGACCTTGTCATTACAATGCTCTATGTGCTTGTCATCACAATACTCCATTACCATTGTCATCACAATCCTCCATGAACCTTGGGATCACTTTTCTTCATGCCCTTGTCATCACAATGCTCCATGATCCTTGAAATCAAAATGATCCATGACCTCTGTCATCGCAATACTCCAAACCCTTGTGATCACCATGTTCCATAACACTTGTCATCACAACGCTCCATGATGCCTGTCATCACAATACTCCATGCCCTTTTCATCACAATGCTCCATGACTTTTGTCATCACAATTCTCAATACAGTTGTCATCACACTGCTCCCTGACACTTGTCATCAGAATGCTCCTTGAACCCTGTCACGAAAAGGCTCCATGTCTTTTTCATCACAAAACCCCATGCACTTTTCATCACAATGCTCCATGCCATTGTCATCAACATACTCCACAAGCTTGTCATCAGAATGCTCCATGACCCTTGTCATCACAATTCTCCGTGCACTTGTCAGCACAATGCTCCCTGACCCTTGTCATCACAATGCTCCAAGCCATTGTCATCACAATGCTCCATTACCTTTGTCATCAGAATCTTCCATGACACTTGGCATCAGAATGCTCCATGCCACTGTCATCACAATGGGCCATTACATATGTCATCACAATGCTCCCTGACACCTCTCTTCACAATACTGCATGACGTGGTCATCACAATGCTCCTTGCCCTTGTCATCACAATGCGCCATTCCCACTGTCATCACAATAATCTCTGAAACTTATTAGAGCAATGCTCCATGCGCTTTTCATCACAATGCCCCATGAGCCCTGTCATCACAATGCTCCGTGACTCCAGTCATCACAATATTTCATAACGTTTTTCATCAGAATGGTCCATGCCCGCGTCAACACAGGGCTCTGTGACATTTGTAACCACAATGCTCCAGGAATATTTCATCACAAGGCTCCGTGAACCTTGTCATCACAATGCTCCATGTCTTTGTCAGAACAATGGTCCATGACCCTTGTCATCACAATGTGCCATGTCCTTTTCATCACAATGATCCACAACCTTCTTATCGCTATGCTCCATAAACCTTGTAATCACAATGCTCCATGCACTTCTCATCCAAGTGCTCTCTCACATGAGATATCACAATGTTCCATCACTAGTCATCACAATCCTCCCTCAGCCCAGTTATCACAATGTTCCATGACCCCTGTCATCACAATGCTACATCCCCTTATCAGCAAAATGTTCCATGACCCCTGACATCACAATGTTCTATAACCCCTGTCATCAAAATGTTCCATTAAAATTTTCATCAAATTGCTGCATGACCATGTCATCAAAATGCTCCCTGCCCTTCTCAACACAATGCACCACACCCTTGTCATCAAAATGCTCCATGAACTTTGTCATCACAAAGCTTCATGACCCTTGGCATCACAATGCTCCATGACATTGCCATCACAATGCTCCATGAACCCTCTCATCACATTGCTCCATGCCCTTGTCATCACACATCTCCATGACACTTGTCATCACAATGCTCGATGCCCTTCTCATCACAAGGCTCCATGCCCTTGTCATTACAATCCCCCATGACCCATGTATCACAGTGTACCGTGCCCTTCTCATCACAATGCTCCATGCCCACTCTCATCACAATAATCCATGAAACATTTCAGACAAATGTTCAATGCCCTTCTCATCACAATGCTCCATTATCTCTGTCATAACAATGCTCCATGACCCCTGCCATCACAATGCTCCACGGCCTTGTCATCACAAGGCTCCATGACCCTTGTCATGACAATGCTCCAAAACCACTGTAATCACAATGCTCCATGCCCTTGTCATCACAATGCTCCAAGACCCCTGTAATCACAATGCTCCATGCCTCTTTTCATCAGAATGCTCCATGAGAGTTGTCATCACAAGTCTCCATGGTCATCTCATCACAATGCTCCAGTACCTTGTCATCACCATGCTCCATTCCCTTGTCATCACAATGCTCCATGACACCTGGCATCACAATACTCCATGAACATTTTCAGCCAAATGCTCCATGACCTTCTAATCACAATGCTCCATGGCAAATATCATCAAAATGCTCCATGACCGCTGTCATCACAACACTCCATGACAGCTGACAACACAATGATCCGGGACTCTTGTCATCACAATGCTCCAAGACCCCTGTAATCACAATGCTCCATGACCCCTGTCATCACAATACTCCATGAACATTTTCAGCCCAATGATCCATGACCCTTGTCATCACAATGATCCATGCCCTTGTCATCCCAATGCTCCATGACCCCTGTATTCACAATGCTCCATGACGCTTGTCCTCACAGTGCTCCATGACACATATCATCACAATGCTCCATGCCTTTGTCAGCAAAATGCTACATGACCTGGTCATTACAATGCTCTATGTGCTTGTCATCACAATACTCCATTACCATTGTCATCACAATCCTCCACGAACCTTGGGATCACATTGCTTCATGCCCTTGTCATCAAAATGCTCCATGCTCCTTGAAATCAAAATGATCCATGAACTTTTTCATCACAATGCTCCAAACCCTTGTGATCACAATGTTCCATAACACTTGTCATCACAACTCACCATGATGCCTGTCATCACAATACTCCATGCCATTTTCATCACAATGCTCCATGACCTATGTCATCACAATTCTCAATACACTTGTCATCACAATGCTCCCTGACACTTGTCGTCAGAAAGCTCCTTGAACCCTGGCATGAAAAGGCTCCATGCCTTTTTCATCACAAAGCCCCTTGCCATTTTCATCACAATGCTTCATGCCATTGTCATCAACATACTCCACAAGCTTGTCATCAGAATGCTCAATGCCATTGTCATCACAATTCTCCATGCACTTGTCAGCACAATGCTCCCTGACCCTTGTCATCACAATGCTCCAAGCCATTGTCATCACAATGCTCCATTACCTTGGTCATCAGAATCCTCCATGACACTTGGCATCACAATGCTCCATGCCATGGTCATCACATTAGGTCATTACATATGTCATCACAATGCTCCCTGACAACTCTCTTGACAATATTGCATGACCTGGTCATCGCAGTTCTCCATGCCCTTGTCATCACAATGCGCCATTCCAACTGTCATCACAATAATCCATGAAACTTATTAGACCAATCCTCCATTCCATTGTCATCACAAAGCTCCATGCCCTTGTTATCACAATGTTCCAAGACCCCTGTAATCAGAATGCTCCATGCCCCTTTTCATCAGTATGCTCCATGAGACTTGTCATCACAAGGCTCCATGGATTTCTCATCACAATGCTCCAGGAACTTGTCATCACAATGCTTCACGACATTGTCATGAAAATTCACAATGGCCCTTGTCATCATAGTGCTCCAAGCCCTAGTCATCACAATGCTCCATTATATTTGTCATCACAATCCTCCATTACATTTGGCATCACAATGATCCCTGCCATTGTCATCGCAATGGACCATGAAATATGTCATCACAATGCTCCCTGACACCTGTCTTCACAATACTCCCTGACCTTTTCATCACAATGCTCCATGCCCTTGTCATCACAATGCACCATGTCCACTGTCATCATAATAATCTATGAAAATTGTCAGACCAATGCTCCATGCCCCTGTCATCACAATGCTCCATGCCCCTTGTCATCAAAATGCTCCATGACCCCTGCCATCACAACGATCCCTGACTCCAGTCATCACAATGCTTCATAACGTTTGTCATCACAACGGTCCATGCCCGCATCATCACAAGGCTCTGTGACATTTGTAACCACAATGCTCCATGAACTTTTCATCACAATGCTCTGTGACACTTGTCATCACAATGCTCCATGCCTTTATCAGATCAATGCTCCATGACCCTTGTCATCACAATGTTCCATATTATTTTCATCACAATGATCCACAACTTTGTCATCGCTATGCTCCATAAACCTTGTAATCACAATGTTCCATGCACTTCTCATCCAAATTCTCTCTCACATGAGATATCACAATGTTCCATCACTAGTCATCACAATCCTACCTCACTCCTGTTATCACAATGTTCCATAACCCCTGTCATCACAATGCTACATCCCCTTATCAGCACAATGTTCCATGACCCCTGACATCACAATGTTCCATAACCCCTGTCATCAAAATACTCCATGACCCATTTCATCCCAAAGCTCCATGATCCATGGCATCACAATGTTCTATAAACCCTGTCATCAAAATGTTCCATTACAGTTTTCATCAAATTGCTGCATGACCCTGTCATCAAAATGTTCCCTGCCCTTCTCATCACAATGCACCACACCCTTGTCATCAAAATGCTTCATGACATTTGTCATCACAAAGCTCCATGACCCTAGGCATCACAAGGCTCCAGGCCATTGTCATCACAATGCTCCATGAACCCTCTCATCACATTGTTCCATGCCCTTGTCATCACACATCTCCATGACACTTGTCATCACAATGCTCGATGCCCGTCTCATCACAATGTTCCATGCCCTTGTCATTACAATCCCACATGACCCATGTGTCACAGTGTACCGTGCCCTTGTCATCACAATGCTCCATGCTCAGTCTCATCACAATAATCCATGAAACATTTCAGACCAATGTTCAATGACCTTCTCATCACAATGCTCCATTACCTCTGTCATAAAAATGCTCCATGACCCCTGCCATCACAATGTTCCACGGTCTTGTCATCACAAGGCTCCATGACCCTTGTCATCACAATGCTCCAAGACCCCTATAATCACAATGCTCCATGCCCTTGTCATAACAAAGCTCCATGACGCATGTCATCGTAATGATCCATGGTCTTCTCCTCAGAGTGCTCCATGCCCTTGTCATCACAATGCTCCAAGACCCCTGTAATCACAATGCTCCTTGCCCCTTTTCATCAGAATGCTCCATGAGACTTGTCATCACAAGTCTCCATGGTCATCTCATCACAATGCTCCAGGACCTTTTCATCAGCATGCTCCATTCCCTTGTCATCACAATACTCCATGAACATTTTTAGCCCTATGCTCCATGACCTTCTCATCACAATGCTCCATGACCAATATCATCACAATGCTCCATGAACGCTGTCCTCACTACACTCCATGACACCTGACAACACAATGATCCTGGACACTTGTCATCACAATTCTCCAAGACCCCTGTAATCACAATGCTCCATGACCCCTGTCATCACAATACTCCATGAACTTTTTCAGCCCAATTCTCCATGACCTTGTCATCAGAATGATCCATGCCCTTGTCATCCCTATGCTCCATGACCCCTGTATTCACAATGCTCCGTGAAGCTTGTCATCACAGTGCTCCATGACACATGTCATCACAATGCTCCATGTCTTTGTCAGCAAAATGCTACATGACCTTGTCATTACAATGCTCTATGCGCTTGTCATCACAATACTCCATTACCATTGTCATCACAATCCTCCATGAACCTTGGGATCACTTTTCTTCATGCCCTTGTCATCACAATGCTCCATGCTCCTTGAAATCAAAATGATCCATGACCGTCATCACAATGCTTCAAACCCTTGTTATCACAATGTTCCGTAACACTTGTCATCACAACGCTCCATGATGTCTGTCATCACAATACTGCATGCCCTTTTCATCACAATGCTCCATGACCTTTGTCATCACAATTCTCAATACACTTGTCATCACAATGCTCCCTGACACTTGTCGTCAGAATGCTCCTTGAACCCTGTCACGAAAAGGCTCCATGCCTTTTTCATCACAAAGCCCCATGCCATTTTCTTCACAATGCTCCATGCCATTGTCATCAAAATACTCCACAAGCTTGTCCTCAGAATGCTCCATGACCCTTGTCATCACAATTCTCCATGCACTTGTCAGCACAGTGCTCCCTGACCCTTGTCATCACAATGCTCCAAGACATTGTCATCACAATGCTCCATTACCTTTGTCATCAGAATCCTCCATGACACTTGGCATCAGAATGCTCCATGCCATTGTCATCACAATGGGCCATTACATATGTCATCACAATGCTCCCTGACACCTCTATTTACAATACTGCATGACCTGGTCATCACAATGCTCCATGCCCTTGTCATCACAATGCGCTGTTCCCACTCTCATCACAATAATCCAAGAAACTTATTAGACCAATGCTCCATGCCCTTGTCATCACAACGCTCCATGATGCCTGTCATCACAATACTCCATGCCCTTGTCTTCACAATGCTCCATGCCATTGTTATCACATTGTTCCAAGACCCAAGTAATCAGAATGCTCCATGCCCCTTTTCATCAGTATGCTCCATGAGACCTGTCATCACAAGGCTCCATGATTTTCTCATCACAATGCTCCAAGACCTTGTCATCACAATGCTTCATGACATTTTCATGAAAACACTCAATGGCCCTTGTCATCATAATGCTCCAAGCCCTAGTCATCACAATGCTCCATTATATTTGTCATCACAATCCTCCATTATATTTGGCATCACAATGCTCCATGCTATTGTCATCGCAATGGACCATGACATATGTCATCACAATGCTCCCTGACACCTGTCTTCACAATATTCCATGCCCTTGTCATCACAATACTCCATGCACTTGTCATCAAAATGCACCATGTCCACTGTCATCACAATAATCTATGAAACTTGTCAGACCGATGCTCCATGCACCTGTCATCACAATGCTCCATGCCCTTGTCATCACAATGCTCCATGACCCCTGTCATCACAATGCTCCGTGACTCCAGTCATCACAATGCTTCATAACGTTTGTCATCACAACGGTCCATGCCCGTGTCATCACAAGACTCTGTGACCTTTGTAACCACAATGCTCCATGAACTTTTCATCACAATGCTCCATGACCCCTGTCATCAAAATACTCCATGAATATTTTCAGCCCAATTCTCCATGACCCTTGTCATCACAATGATCCATGCCCTTGTCATCCCTATGCTCCATGACCCCTGTATTCACAATGCTCCGTGACGCTTGTCATCACAGTGCTCCATGACACATGTCATCACAATGCTCCATGCCTTTGTCAGCAAAATGCTACATGACATTGTCATTACAATGCTCTATGCGCTTGTCATCACAATACTCCATTACCATTGTCATCACAATCCTCCATGAACCTTGGGATCACTTTTCTTCATGCCCTTGTCATCAAAATGCTCCATGGTCCTTGAAATCAAAATGATCCATGACCTCTGTTATCGCAATACTCCATACACTTGTGATCACAATGTTCCATAACACTTGTCATCACAACGCTCCATGATGCCTGTCATCACAATACTCCATGCCCTTTTCATCACAATGCTCCATGACTTTTGTCATCACAATTCTCAATACACTTGTCATCACAATGCTCCCTGACACTTGTCATCAGAATGCTCCTTGAACCCTGTCACGAAAAGGCTCCATGTCTTTTTCATCACAAAGCCCCATGCAATTTTCATCACAATGCTCCATGCCATTGTCATCAAAATACTCCACAAGCTTGTCCTCAGAATGCTCCATGACCCTTGTCATCACAATTCTCCATGCACTTGTCAGCACAATGCTCCCTGACCCTTGTCATCACAATGCTCCAAGCCATTGTCATCACAATGCTCCATTACCTTTGTCATCAGAATCCTCCATGACACTTGGCATCAGAATGCTCCATGCCACTGTCATCACAATGGGCCATTACATATGTCATCTCAATGCTCCCTGACACCTCTCTTCACAATACTGCATGACCTGGTCATCACAATGCTCCATGCCCTTGTCATCACAATGCGCCATTCCCACTGTCATCACAATAATCTCTGAAACTTATTAGAGCAATGCTCCATGCGCTTTTCATCACAATGCCCCATGACCCCTGTCATCTCAATGCTCCGTGACTCCAGTCATCACAATGTTTCATAACGTTTGTCATCAGAATGGTCCATGCCCGCGTCAACACAAGGCTCTGTGACATTTGTAACCACAATGCTCCAGGAATATTTCATCACAAGGCTCCGTGAATCTTGTCATCACAATGCTCCATGTCTTTGTCAGAACAATGGTCCATGACCCTTGTCATCACAATGTGCCATGTCCTTTTCATCACAATGATCCACAACCTTGTCATCGCTATGCTTCATAAACCTTGTAATCACAATGCTCCATGCACTTCTCATCCAAGTGCTCTCTCAAATGAGATATCACAATGTTCCATCACTAGTCATCACAATCCTCCCTCAGCCCAGTTATCACAATGTTCCATGACCCCTGTCATCACAATGCTACATCCCCTTATCAGCAAAATGTTCCATGACCCCTGACATCACAATGTTCTATAACCCCTGTCATAAAAATGTTCCATTAAAATTTTCATCAAATTGCTGCATGACCATGTCCTCAAAATGCTCCCTGCCCTTCTCAACACAATGCACCACACCCTTGTCATCAAAATGCTCCATGAACTTTGTCATCACAAAGCTTCATGACCCTTGGCATCACAATGCTCCATGACATTGCCATCACAATGCTCCATGAACCCTCTCATCACATTGCTCCATGCCCTTGTCATCACACATCTCCATGACACTTGTCATCACAATGCTCGATGCCCTTCTCATCACAAGGCTCCATGCCCTTGTCATTACAATCCCCCATGACCCATGTATCACAGTGTACCGTGCCCTTCTCATCACAATGCTCCATGCCCACTCTCATCACAATAATCCATGAAACATTTCAGACCAATGTTCAATGCCCTTCTCATCACAATGCTCCATTACCTCTGTCATAACAATGCTCCATGACCCCTGCCATCACAATGCTCCACGGCCTTGTCATCACAAGGCTCCATGACCCTTGTCATCACAATGCTCCAAAACCACTGTAATCACAATGCTCCATGCCCTTGTCATCACAAAGCTCCATGACACATGTCATCAGAATGTTCCATGGATTTCTCCTGAGAATGCTCCATGCCCTTGTCATCACAATGCTCCAAGACCCCTGTAATCACAATGCTCCATGCCTCTTTTCATCAGAATGCTCCATGAGACTTGTCATCACAAGTCTCCATGGTCATCTCATCACAATGCTCCAGTACCTTGTCATCACCATGCTCCATTCCCTTGTCATCACAATGCTCCATGACACCTGGCATCACAATACTCCATGAATATTTTCAGCCAAATGCTCCATGACCTTCTAATCACAATGCTCCATGGCAAATATCATCAAAATGTTCCATGACCACTGTCATCAAAACACTCCATGACACCTGACAACACAATGATCCGGGACTCTTGTCATCACAATGCTCCAAGACCCCTGTAATCACAATGCTCCATGACCCCTGTCATCACAATACTCCATGAACATTTTCAGCCCAATGATCCATGACCCTTGTCATCACAATGATCCATGCCCTTGTCATCCCAATGCTCCATGACCCCTGTATTCACAATGCTCCATGACGCTTGTCCTCACAGTGCTCCATGACACATATCATCACAATGCTCCATGCCTTTGTCAGCAAAATGCTACATGACCTGGTCATTACAATGCTCTATGTGCTTGTCATCACAATACTCCATTACCATTGTCATCACAATCCTCCACGAACCTTGGGATCACATTGCTTCATGCCCTTGTCATCAAAATGCTCCATGCTCCTTGAAATCAAAATGATCCATGAACTTTTTCATCACAATGCTCCAAACCCTTGTGATCACAATGTTCCATAACACTTGTCATCACAACTCACCATGATGCCTGTCATCACAATACTCCATGCCATTTTCATCACAATGCTCCATGACCTATGTCATCACAATTCTCAATACACTTGTCATCACAATGCTCCCTGACACTTGTCGTCAGAAAGCTCCTTGAACCCTGGCATGAAAAGGCTCCATGCCTTTTTCATCACAAAGCCCCTTGCCATTTTCATCACAATGCTTCATGCCATTGTCATCAACATACTCCACAAGCTTGTCATCAGAATGCTCAATGCCATTGTCATCACAATTCTCCATGCACTTGTCAGCACAATGCTCCCTGACCCTTGTCATCACAATGCTCCAAGCCATTGTCATCACAATGCTCCATTACCTTGGTCATCAGAATCCTCCATGACACTTGGCATCACAATGCTCCATGCCATGGTCATCACATTAGGTCATTACATATGTCATCACAATGCTCCCTGACAACTCTCTTGACAATATTGCATGACCTGGTCATCGCAGTTCTCCATGCCCTTGTCATCACAATGCGCCATTCCAACTGTCATCACAATAATCCATGAAACTTATTAGACCAATCCTCCATTCCATTGTCATCACAAAGCTCCATGCCCTTGTTATCACAATGTTCCAAGACCCCTGTAATCAGAATGCTCCATGCCCCTTTTCATCAGTATGCTCCATGAGACTTGTCATCACAAGGCTCCATGGATTTCTCATCACAATGCTCCAGGAACTTGTCATCACAATGCTTCACGACATTGTCATGAAAATTCACAATGGCCCTTGTCATCATAGTGCTCCAAGCCCTAGTCATCACAATGCTCCATTATATTTGTCATCACAATCCTCCATTACATTTGGCATCACAATGATCCCTGCCATTGTCATCGCAATGGACCATGAAATATGTCATCACAATGCTCCCTGACACCTGTCTTCACAATACTCCCTGACCTTTTCATCACAATGCTCCATGCCCTTGTCATCACAATGCACCATGTCCACTGTCATCATAATAATCTATGAAAATTGTCAGACCAATGCTCCATGCCCCTGTCATCACAATGATCCATGCCCCTTGTCATCAAAATGCTCCATGACCCCTGCCATCACAACGATCCCTGAATCCAGTCATCACAATGCTTCATAACGTTTGTCATCACAACGGTCCATGCCCGCATCATCACAAGGCTCTGTGACATTTGTAACCACAATGCTCCATGAACTTTTCATCACAATGCTCTGTGACACTTGTCATCACAATGCTCCATGCCTTTATCAGATCAATGCTCCATGACCCTTGTCATCACAATGTTCCATATTATTTTCATCACAATGATCCACAACTTTGTCATCGCTATGCTCCATAAACCTTGTAATCACAATGTTCCATGCACTTCTCATCCAAATTCTCTCTCACATGAGATATCACAATGTTCCATCACTAGTCATCACAATCCTACCTCACTCCTGTTATCACAATGTTCCATAACCCCTGTCATCACAATGCTACATCCCCTTATCAGCACAATGTTCCATGACCCCTGACATCACAATGTTCCATAACCCCTGTCATCAAAATACTCCATGACCCATTTCATCCCAAAGCTCCATGATCCATGGCATCACAATGTTCTATAAACCCTGTCATCAAAATATTCCATTACAGTTTTCATCAAATTGCTGCATGACCCTGTCATCAAAATGTTCCCTGCCCTTCTCATCACAATGCACCACACCCTTGTCATCAAAATGCTTCATGACATTTGTCATCACAAAGCTCCATGACCCTAGGCATCACAAGGCTCCAGGCCATTGTCATCACAATGCTCCATGAACCCTCTCATCACATTGTTCCATGCCCTTGTCATCACACATCTCCATGACACTTGTCATCACAATGCTCGATGCCCGTCTCATCACAATGTTCCATGCCCTTGTCATTACAATCCCACATGACCCATGTGTCACAGTGTACCGTGCCCTTGTCATCACAATGCTCCATGCTCAGTCTCATCACAATAATCCATGAAACATTTCAGACCAATGTTCAATGACCTTCTCATCACAATGCTCCATTACCTCTGTCATAAAAATGCTCCATGACCCCTGCCATCACAATGTTCCACAGCCTTGTCATCACAAGGCTCCATGACCCTTGTCATCACAATGCTCCAAGACCCCTATAATCACAATGCTCCATGCCCTTGTCATAACAAAGCTCCATGACACATGTCATCGTAATGATCCATGGTCTTCTCCTCAGAGTGCTCCATGCCCTTGTCATCACAATGCTCCAAGACCCCTGTAATCACAATGCTCCTTGCCCCTTTTCATCAGAATGCTCCATGAGACTTGTCATCACAAGTCTCCATGGTCATCTCATCACAATGCTCCAGGACCTTTTCATCAGCATGCTCCATTCCCTTGTCATCACAATACTCCATGAACATTTTTAGCCCTATGCTCCATGACCTTCTCATCACAATGCTCCATGACCAATATCATCACAATGCTCCATGAACGCTGTCATCACTACACTCCATGACACCTGACAACACAATGATCCTGGACACTTGTCATCACAATTCTCCAAGACCCCTGTAATCACAATGCTCCATGACACCTGTCATCACAATACTCCATGAACTTTTTCAGCCCAATTCTCCATGACCTTGTCATCAGAATGATCCATGCCCTTGTCATCCCTATGCTCCATGACCCCTGTATTCACAATGCTCCGTGAAGCTTGTCATCACAGTGCTCCATGACACATGTCATCACAATGCTCCATGTCTTTGTCAGCAAAATGCTACATGACCTTGTCATTACAATGCTCTATGCGCTTGTCATCACAATACTCCATTACCATTGTCATCACAATCCTCCATGAACCTTGGGATCACTTTTCTTCATGCCCTTGTCATCACAATGCTCCATGCTCCTTGAAATCAAAATGATCCATGACCGTCATCACAATGCTTCAAACCCTTGTTATCACAATGTTCCGTAACACTTGTCATCACAACGCTCCATGATGTCTGTCATCACAATACTGCATGCCCTTTTCATCACAATGCTCCATGACCTTTGTCATCACAATTCTCAATACACTTGTCATCACAATGCTCCCTGACACTTGTCGTCAGAATGCTCCTTGAACCCTGTCACGAAAAGGCTCCATGCCTTTTTCATCACAAAGCCCCATGCCATTTTCTTCACAATGCTCCATGCCATTGTCATCAAAATACTCCACAAGCTTGTCCTCAGAATGCTCCATGACCCTTGTCATCACAATTCTCCATGCACTTGTCAGCACAATGCTCCCTGACCCTTGTCATCACAATGCTCCAAGACATTGTCATCACAATGCTCCATTACCTTTGTCATCAGAATCCTCCATGACACTTGGCATCAGAATGCTCCATGCCATTGTCATCACAATGGGCCATTACATATGTCATCACAATGCTCCCTGACACCTCTATTTACAATACTGCATGACCTGGTCATCACAATGCTCCATGCCCTTGTCATCACAATGCGCTGTTCCCACTCTCATCACAATAATCCAAGAAACTTATTAGACCAATGCTCCATGCCCTTGTCATCACAACGCTCCATGATGCCTGTCATCACAATACTCCATGCCCTTGTCTTCACAATGCTCCATGCCATTGTTATCACAATGTTCCAAGACCCAAGTAATCAGAATGCTCCATGCCCCTTTTCATCAGTATGCTCCATGAGACCTGTCATCACAAGGCTCCATGATTTTCTCATCACAATGCTCCAAGACCTTGTCATCACAATGCTTCATGACATTTTCATGAAAACACTCAATGGCCCTTGTCATCATAATGCTCCAAGCCCTAGTCATCACAATGCTCCATTATATTTGTCATCACAATCCTCCATTATATTTGGCATCACAATGCTCCATGCTATTGTCATCGCAATGGACCATGACATATGTCATCACAATGCTCCCTGACACCTGTCTTCACAATATTCCATGCCCTTGTCATCACAATACTCCATGCACTTGTCATCAAAATGCACCATGTCCACTGTCATCACAATAATCTATGAAACTTGTCAGACCGATGCTCCATGCACCTGTCATCACAATGCTCCATGCCCTTGTCATCACAATGCTCCATGACCCCTGTCATCACAATGCTCCGTGACTCCAGTCATCACAATGCTTCATAACGTTTGTCATCACAACGGTCCATGCCCGTGTCATCACAAGACTCTGTGACCTTTGTAACCACAATGCTCCATGAACTTTTCATCACAATGCTCCATGACCCCTGTCATCAAAATACTCCATGAATATTTTCAGCCCAATTCTCCATGACCCTTGTCATCACAATGATCCATGCCCTTGTCATCCCTATGCTCCATGACCCCTGTATTCACAATGCTCCGTGACGCTTGTCATCACAGTGCTCCATGACACATGTCATCACAATGCTCCATGCCTTTGTCAGCAAAATGCTACATGACATTGTCATTACAATGCTCTATGCGCTTGTCATCACAATACTCCATTACCATTGTCATCACAATCCTCCATGAACCTTGGGATCACTTTTCTTCATGCCCTTGTCATCAAAATGCTCCATGGTCCTTGAAATCAAAATGATCCATGACCTCAGTTATCGCAATACTCCATACACTTGTGATCACAATGTTCCATAACACTTGTCATCACAACGCTCCATGATGCCTGTCATCACAATACTCCATGCCCTTTTCATCACAATGCTCCATGACTTTTGTCATCACAATTCTCAATACACTTGTCATCACAATGCTCCCTGACACTTGTCATCAGAATGCTCCTTGAACCCTGTCACGAAAAGGCTCCATGTCTTTTTCATCACAAAGCCCCATGCAATTTTCATCACAATGCTCCATGCCATTGTCATCAACATACTCCACAAGCTTGTCATCAGAATGCTCCATGACCCTTGTCATCACAATTCTCCATGCACTTGTCAGCACAATGCTCCCTGACCCTTGTCATCACAATGCTCCAAGCCATTGTCATCACAATGCTCCATTACCTTTGTCATCAGAATCCTCCATGACACTTGGCATCAGAATGCTCCATGCCACTGTCATCACAATGGGCCATTACATATGTCATCTCAATGCTCCCTGACACCTCTCTTCACAATACTGCATGACCTGGTCATCACAATGCTCCATGCCCTTGTCATCACAATGCGCCATTCCCACTGTCATCACAATAATCTCTGAAACTTATTAGAGCAATGCTCCATGCGCTTTTCATCACAATGCCCCATGACCCCTGTCATCTCAATGCTCCGTGACTCCAGTCATCACAATGTTTCATAACGTTTGTCATCAGAATGGTCCATGCCCGTGTCAACACAAGGCTCTGTGACATTTGTAACCACAATGCTCCAGGAATATTTCATCACAAGGCTCCGTGAACCTTGTCATCACAATGCTCCATGTCTTTGTCAGAACAATGGTCCATGACCCTTGTCATCACAATGTGCCATGTCCTTTTCATCACAATGATCCACAACCTTGTCATCGCTATGCTTCATAAACCTTGTAATCACAATGCTCCATGCACTTCTCATCCAAGTGCTCTCTCACATGAGATATCACAATGTTCCATCACTAGTCATCACAATCCTCCCTCAGCCCAGTTATCACAATGTTCCATGACCCCTGTCATCACAATGCTACATCCCCTTATCAGCAAAATGTTCCATGACCCCTGACATCACAATGTTCTATAACCCCTGTCATAAAAATGTTCCATTAAAATTTTCATCAAATTGCTGCATGACCATGTCCTCAAAATGCTCCCTGCCCTTCTCAACACAATGCACCACACCCTTGTCATCAAAATGCTCCATGAACTTTGTCATCACAAAGCTTCATGACCCTTGGCATCACAATGCTCCATGACATTGCCATCACAATGCTCCATGAACCCTCTCATCACATTGCTCCATGCCCTTGTCATCACACATCTCCATGACACTTGTCATCACAATGCTCGATGCCCTTCTCATCACAAGGCTCCATGCCCTTGTCATTACAATCCCCCATGACCCATGTATCACAGTGTACCGTGCCCTTCTCATCACAATGCTCCATGCCCACTCTCATCACAATAATCCATGAAACATTTCAGACCAATGTTCAATGCCCTTCTCATCACAATGCTCCATTACCTCTGTCATAACAATGCTCCATGACCCCTGCCATCACAATGCTCCACGGCCTTGTCATCACAAGGCTCCATGACCCTTGTCATCACAATGCTCCAAAACCACTGTAATCACAATGCTCCATGCCCTTGTCATCACAAAGCTCCATGACACATGTCATCAGAATGTTCCATGGATTTCTCCTGAGAATGCTCCATGCCCTTGTCATCACAATGCTCCAAGACCCCTGTAATCACAATGCTCCATGCCTCTTTTCATCAGAATGCTCCATGAGACTTGTCATCACAAGTCTCCATGGTCATCTCATCACAATGCTCCAGTACCTTGTCATCACCATGCTCCATTCCCTTGTCATCACAATGCTCCATGACACCTGGCATCACAATACTCCATGAATATTTTCAGCCAAATGCTCCATGACCTTCTAATCACAATGCTCCATGGCAAATATCATCAAAATGTTCCATGACCACTGACATCAAAACACTCCATGACACCTGACAACACAATGATCCGGGACTCTTGTCATCACAATGCTCCAAGACCCCTGTAATCACAATGCTCCATGACCCCTGTCATCACAATACTCCATGAACATTTTCAGCCCAATGATCCATGACCCTTGTCATCACAATGATCCATGCCCTTGTCATCCCAATGCTCCATGACCCCTGTATTCACAATGCTCCATGACGCTTGTCCTCACAGTGCTCCATGACACATGTCATCACAATGCTCCATGCCTTTGTCAGCAAAATGCTACATGACCTGGTCATTAAAATGCTCTATGTGCTTGTCATCACAATACTCCATTACCATTGTCATCACAATCCTCCACGAACCTTGGGATCACATTGCTTCATGCCCTTGTCATCAAAATGCTCCATGCTCCTTGAAATCAAAATGATCCATGAACTCTGTCATCACAATGCTCCAAACCCTTGTGATCACAATGTTCAATAACACTTGTCATCACAACTCACCATGATGCCTGTCGTCACAATACTCCATGCCTTTTTCATCACAATGCTCCATGACCTATGTCATCACAATTCTCAATACACTTGTCATCACAATGCTCCCTGACACTTGTCGTCAGAATGCTCCTTGAACCATGGCACGAAAAGGCTCCATGCCTTTTTCATCACAAAGCCCCTTGCCATTTTCATCACAATGCTCCATGCCATTGTCATCAAAATACTCCACAAGCTTGTCATCAGAATGCTCAATGCCATTGTCATCAAAATTCTCCATGCACTTGTCTGCACAATGCTCCCTGACCCTTGTCATCACAATGCTCCAAACCATTGTCATCACAATGCTCCATTACCTTTGTCATCAGAATCCTCCATGACAATTGGCATCACAATGCTCCATGCCATTGTCATCACAATGGGCCATTACATATGTCATCACAATGCTCCCTGACACCTCTCTTCACAATACTGCATGACCTGGTCATCACAATGCTCCATGCCCTTGTCATCACAATGCGCCATTCCCACTGTCATCACAATAATCTCTGAAACTTATTAGAGCAATGCTCCATGCGCTTTTCATCACAATGCCCCATGACCCCTGTCATCACAATGCTCCGTGACTCCAGTCATCACAATGTTTCATAACGTTTGTCATCAGAATGGTCCATGCCCGCGTCAACACAAGGCTCTGTGACATTTGTAACCACAATGCTCCATGAATATTTCATCACAAGGCTCCGTGAACCTTGTCATCACAATGCTCCATGTCTTTGTCAGAACAATGGTCCATGACCCTTGTCATCACAATGTGCCATGTCCTTTTCATCACAATGATCCACAACCTTGTCATCGCTATGCTCCATAAACCTTGTAATCACAATGCTCGATGCACTTCTCATCCAAGTGCTCTCTCACATGAGATATCACAATGTTCCATCACTAGTCATCACAATCATCCCTCAGCCCAGTTATCACAATGTTCCATGACCCCTGTCATCACAATGCTACATCCCCTTATCAGCAAAATGTTCCATGACCCCTGACATCACAATGTTCTATAACCCCTGTCATCAAAATGTTCCATTAAAATTTTCATCAAATTGCTGCATGACCATGTCATCAAAATGCTCCCTGCCCTTCTCAACACAATGCACCACACCCTTGTCATCAAAATGCTCCATGAACATTGTCATCACAAAGCTTCATGACCCTTGGCATCACAATGCTCCATGACATTGCCATCACAATGCTCCATGCAACCTCTCATCACATTGCTCCATGACCTTGTCATCACACATCTCCATGACACTTGTCATCACAATGCTCGATGCCCTTCTCATCACAAGGCTCCATGCACTTGTCATTACAATCCCCCATGACCCATGTATCACAGTGTACCGTGCCCTTCTCATCACAATGCTCCATGCCCACTCTCATCACAATAATCCATGAAACATTTCAGACCAATGTTCAATGCCCTTCTCATCACAATGCTCCATTACATCTGTCATAACAATGCTCCATGACCCCTGCCATCACAATGCTCCACGGCCTTATCATCACAAGGCTTCATGACACTTGTCATCACAATGCTCCAAAACCACTGTAATCACAATGCTCCATGCCCTTGTCATCACAAAGCTCCATGACGCATGTCATCAGAATGTTCCATGGACTTCTCCTGAGAGTGCCCCATGCCCTTGTCATCACAATGCTCCAAGACCCCTGTAATCACAATGCTCCATGCCTCTTTTCATCAGAATGCTCCATGAGACTTGTCATCACAAGTCTCCATGGTCATCTCATCACAATGCTCCAGTACCTTGTCATCACCATGCTCCATTCCCTTGTCATCACAATGCTCCATGACACCTGGCATCACGATACTCCATGAACATTTTCAGCCAAATGCTCCATGACCTTCTAATCACAATGCTCCATGGCAAATATCATCAAAATGCTCCATGACCATTGTCATCACAACACTCCATGACACCTGACAACACAATGATCCGGGACTCTTGTCATCACAATGCTCCAAGACCCCTGTAATCACAATGCTCCATGACCCCTGTCATCACAATACTCCATGAACATTTTCAGCCCAATAATCCATGACCCTTGTCACCACAATGATCCATGCCCTTGTCATCCCAATGATCCATGACCCCTGTATTCACAATGCTCCATGACGCTTGTCCTCACAGTGCTCCACGACACATGTCATCACAATGCTCCATGCCTTTGTCAGCAAAATGCTACATGACCTGGTCATTACAATGCTCTATGTGCTTGTCATCACAATACTCTATTACCATTGTCATCACAATCCTCCACGAACCTTGGGATCACATTGCTTCATGCCCTTGTCATCAAAATGCTCCATGATCCTTGAAATCAAAATGATCCATGACCTTTGTCATCACAATTCTCCAAACCATTGTGATCACAATGTTCAATAACACTTGTCATCACAACTCACCATGATGCCTGTCATCACAATACTCCATGCCCTTTTCATCACAATGCTCCATGACCTATGTCATCACAATTCTCAATACACTTGTCATCACAATGCTCCCTGACACTTGTCGTCAGAAAGCTCTTTGAACCCTCACACGAAAAGGCTCCATGCCTTTTTCATCACAAATCCCCTTGCCATTTTCATCACAATGCTCCATGCCATTGTCATCAAAATACTCCACAAGCTTGTCATCAGAATGCTCAATGCCATTGTCATCACAATTCTCCATGCACTTGTCAGCACAATGCTCCCTGACCCTTGACATCACAATGCTCCAAACCATTGTCATCACAATGCTCCATTACCTTTGTCATCAGAATCCTCCATGACACTTGGCATCACAATGCTCCATGCCATTGTCATCACAATGGGCCATTACATATGTCATCACAATGCTCCCTGACACCTCTCTTCACAATAATGCATGACCTGCTCATCACAATGCTCCATGCCCTTGTCATCACAATGCGCCATTCCCACTGTCATCACAATAATCTCTGAAACTTATTAGAGCAATGCTCCATGCGCTTTTCATCACAATGCCCCATGACCCCTGTCATCACAATGCTTCGTGACTCCAGTCATCACAATGTTTCATAATGTTTGTCATCAGAATGGTCCATGCCCGCGTCAACACAAGGCCCTGTGACATTTGTAACCACAATGCTCCATGAATATTTCATCACAAGGCTCCGTGAACCTTGTCATCACAATGCTCCATGTCTTTGTCAGAACAATGGTCCATGACCCTTGTCATCACAATGTGCCATGTCCTTTTCATCACAATGATCCACAACCTTGTCATCGCTATGCTCCATAAACCTTGTAATCACAATGCTCCATGCACTTCTCATCCAAATGCTCTCTCACATGAGATATCACAGTGTTCAACCACTAGTCAACACAATCCTCCCTCAGCCCAGTTATCACAATGTTCCATGACCCCTGTCATCACAATGCTACATCCCCTTATCAGCAAATTGTTCCATGACCCCTGACATCACAATGTTCTATAACCCCTGTCATCAAAATGTTCCATTAAAATTTTCATCAAATTGCTGCATGACCATGTCATCAAAATGCTCCCTGCCCTTCTCAACACAATGCACCACACCCTTGTCATCAAAATGCTCCATGAACTTTGTCATCACAAAGCTCCATGACCCTTGGCATCACAATGCTCCATGACATTGCCATCACAATGCTCCATGAACCCTCTCATCACATTGCTCCATGCCCTTGTCATCACACATCTCCATGACACTTGTCATCACAATGCTCGATGCCCTTCTAATCACAAGGCTCCATGCCCTTGTCATTACAATCCCCCATGACCCATGTATCAGAGTGTACCTTGCCCTTCTCATCACAATGCTCCATGCCCACTCTCATCACAATAATCCATGAAACATTTCAGACCAATGTACAATGCCCTTCTCATCACAATGCTCCATTACATCTGTCATAACAATGCTCCATGACCCCTGCCATCACGATGATCCATGGCCTTGTCATCACAAAGCTCCATGAACCTTCTCATCACAATGCTCCAAGAACCCTGTAATCACAATGCTCTATGCCCCTTTTCGTCTCAATGATCCATGAACCCTATCATCACAATGCACCATGCCCATCATCATAATGCTTCATGCTATTGTCATCACAATGAAATCAAGATGCTCCATGACCTCTGTCATAACAATGCTCCAAACCATTGTGATCACAATATTCCATATCACTTGTCATCACAATGCCCCATGACGCTCATCATCACAATTATCCATGGTCTTCTCATCACAATGCTCCATGACCATTGTCATCACAATGCTCAATACACTTGTCATCAAAATGCTCCCTGACACTTGTCGTCTGTATGCTCCTTGAATCCTGTCATGACAACGCTCCATGCTTTTTTCATCTCAATGTTCCATGAACTTTTCATCACAATGCTCCAAGACCCATGTAATCACAGTGCTCCATGCCCTTGTTATCACAAAGCACAATGACACATGCCGTCAGAATGCTCCTTGGTCTTCTCCTCACAATGCTCCATGCCCTAGTCATCACAATGTTCCAAGACCCCTGTAATCACAATACTCCATGCCCCTTTTCATCAGTATGCCCCAAGAGACATGTCATCACAAGGCTCCATGGTTTTGTCATCACAATGCTCCAGGAGTTATTCATCACAATGCTTCACGACTTGTCATGAAAATATTCAATGGCCCTTATCATCATAATGCTCCAAGCCGTAACCATCACAATGCTCCATTATATTTGTTATCACAATCCTCCATTACATTTGGCATCACAGTGCTCCATGCCATTGTCATCGCAGTGGACTATGACATATGTCATCACAATGCTCCCTGACACCTGTCTTCACAATACTCCATGACCTTCTCATGACAATGCTCCATGCTCCTGTCATCACAATGCACCATGCCCACTGTCATCACAATAATCTATGAAACTTGTCAGACCAATGCTCCATTCCCCTGTCAACACAATGCTCCATGCCCTTGTCATCACATTGTTCAATGACCCCTGTCATCACAATGCTCCTTGACTCCAGTCATCTCAATCCTTCATAACGTTTCTCATCAAAATGGTCCATGCCCACGTCATCACAAGGCTCTGTGACCTTTGTAACCACAATGCTCCATGAAATTTTCATCACAATACTCCGTGACCCTTGTCATGACAAGGCTCCATGCGTTTTTCAGAACAATGCTCCATGACCCTTGTCATCACAATGTGCCATGCGCTTTTCATCACAATGATCCACAACTTTGTCATCGCTATGCTCCATAAACCTTGTAATCACAATGCTCCATGCACTTCTCATCCAAATGCTCTCTCACATGAGATATCACAATGTTCCATCACTAGTCATCACAATCCACCCTCACCCATGTTATCACAATATTCCATGACCCCTGTCATCACAATGCTACATCCCATTATCAGCACAATGTTCCATGACCCCTGACATCACAATGATCCATAACCCCTGTCATCAAAATGCTCCATGACCCTTTTCATTCCAAAGCTCCAAGACCCCTGGCATCACAATGTTCTATAACCCCTGCCATCAAAATGTTCCATTACACTTTTCTTCAAATTGCTGCATGACCCGGTCTTCAAAATGCTCCCTGCCCTTCTCAGCACAATGCACCGCACACTTGTCATCAAAATGCTCCATGACATTTGTCATCACAAAGCTCCATGACCATTGGCATCACAATGCTCCATGTCATTGGCACCACAATGCTCCATGAACCCTCTCATCACATGTCTCCATGCCATTTCATCACCAAGCTCCATGACACTTGTCATCACAATGCTCGATGCCCGTCTCATCACAATGCTCCATGCCCATGTCATTACAATCCTCCATGACCCATGTATAACAGTGTTCCGTGCCCTTCTCATCACAATGCTCCATGCCCACTCTCATCACAATAATCCATTAAACTTTTCAGACCAATGCTCAATGCCCTTCTCATCACAATGCTCCATTACCTCTGTCATAACAATGCTCCATGACCCGTGCCATCACAATGTTCCATGGCCTTGTCATCACAAGGCTCCATGACCCTTGTCATCACAATGCTCCAAGACCCCTGTAATCACAATTCTCAATGCCCTTGTCTTCACAAAGCTCCATGACACATGCCATCAGAATATTCCATGGCCTTCTCTCACAATGATCCATGCCCTTGTCATGACGATGCTGCAAGACCTCTGTAATCACAATGCTCCATGCCCCTTTTCATCTCAATGCTCCATGAACCCTGTAATCAAAATGCACCATGCCCATCATCATAATGCTTCAGGCTCTTGTCATCACAATGAAATCAAATTTCTCCATGACCACTGTCATCATAATGCTCCAAACCCTTGTGATCACAATGTTCCTTAACACTTATCATCACAACACCCTATGACGCTCATCATCACAATTATCCACGGTCCTCTCATCACAATGCTCCATGATCTTTGTCATCACAATTCTCAATACACTTGTCATCACAATGCTCCCTGACACTTGTCGTCAGTATGATACTTGAACCCTGTAATGACATGGCTCCATGCCTTTTCATCACAATGAACCATGCCCTTTTCATCACAATGCTCCAAGACCCCTGTAATCACAATGTTCCATGCCCTTGTCATCACAAATCTCCATGACGCATGTCATCGGAATGCTCCATGGCCTCCTCCTCACAATTCTCCATGCACATGTTATCACAATGCTCCATGTCCCGTGTAATCACAATGCTCCATGCCCCTTTTCATCACAATGCTCCATGAGATTTGTCATCACAAGTCTCCATGGTCTTCCCATCACAATGCTCCAGGACCTTGTCATCACCATGCTCCATTCCCTTGTCATCACAATGCTCCATGACACATCTCATCACAATACTCCATGAACATTTTCAGCCCAGTGCTCCATGAACATCTCATCACAGTGCTCAATGACAAATATCATCAAAATACTCCATGACCACTGTCATCACAACACTCCATGACAAATGACAACACAATGACCCGGGACTCTTGTCATCACAATGCTCCATTCCCTAATCATCAAAATGCTCCATGAACCCTGTCATCACAGTACTCCATGAACATTTTCCGCCCAATGATCCATGACCCTTGTCATCAAAATCATCCATGCCCTTGTCATCCCAATTCTCCTTGACTATTTTAATCACAATGCTCCAAGAACCCTTAATCAAAATGCTCCATGCCCCTGTCATCACAAAGCTCCATGACGCATGTCATCAGAAAGTTCCATGGCCTTCTCATCAATATGTTCCACGCCCTTGTCATCACAATGCTCCCAGACCCCTGTAATCACAATGTTCCATGCCTCTTTTCATCTCAATGCTCCGTGAACCCTGTCATCACAATGCATCATGCCCATCATCATAATGCTTCCGGCTATTGTCATCACAATGAAATCAAAATTCTCCATGACCTCTGTCATCACAATGCTCCATGACCCCTGTCATCACAATACTCCATGAACATTTTCAGCCCAATGTTCCATGAGTCTTGTCTGCACAATGATCCATGCCCTTGTCATCCCAATTCCCCATGACACATGTATTCACAGTGCTCCGTGACGCTTCTCATCACAGTGCTCCATGACACCTGTCATCACAATGGTCCAGGCCTTTGTCAGCAAAATGCTACGTGACATTTTCATTACAATGCTCTATGCGCTTGTCATCACAATACTCCATTACCATTGTCATCACAATCCTCCATGAACTTAGGATCACATTGCTTCATGCCCTTGTCATCACAATGCTCCATGCTCCTTGAAATCAAAATGATCCATGGCCTCTGTCATTGCAATGCTCCAAAACCTTTTGATCACAATGTTCCAAAACACTTGTCATCACAACGCTCCATGATGCCTGTCATCACAATACTCCATGCCCTTTTCATCACAATGTTCCATGAATATTGTCATCACAATTCTCAATAAACTTGTCATCACAATGCTCCCTGACACTTGTCGTCAGAATGCTCCTTGAAACCTGTCACGAAAAGGCTCCATGCCTTTTGCATCAAAATGCCCCATTCCATTTCCTTCACAATGTTCCATGCCATTGTCTTCAAAATACTCCTCAAGGTTGTCATCCGAATGCTCCCTGACCCTTGTCATCACAATGCTCCAAGCCATTGTCATCACAATGCTCCATTACCTTTGCATCAGAATCCTCCATGAGACTTGGCATCACAATGCTCCATGCCATTGTCATTACAATGGGCCATTACATATGTCATCACAATGCTCCCTGATAACTCTCTTCACAATACTGCATTACCTGGTCATCAAAATGCTCCAAGCCATTGTCATCACAATGCTCCATTACCTTTGTGATCAGAATTCTCCATGACATTTGTCATCACAATGTTCCATGCCATAGTCATCACAATGGGCCCTTACAAATGTCATCACATTGCTCCCTGATACCTCTCTTCACAATACTGAATGACCTGGTCATCACAATGCTCCATGCCCTTGTCATCACAATGCGCCATTCCTACTGTCATCACAATAATCCATGAAACATATTAGACCAATGTTCCATGCCCTTGTCATCACAATGCTCCATGGTTTTCTCATCACAATGCTCAAGGACATTGTCATCACAATGCTTCACGGCATTGTCATGAAAATTCTCAATGGCCATTGTCATCATAATGCTCCAAGCCCTAGTCATTACAATGCTCCATTATATTTGTCATCACATCCTCCATTACATTTGGCATCACAATGCTCCATGCCATTGTCATCGCAATGGACCATGGCATATTTCATCACAATGCTCCCTGACACCTGTCTTCACAATACTCCATTCCCTTGTCTTCACAATGCTCCATGCCCTTGTCATCACAATGCACGATGTCCACTGTCATCACAATAATCTATGAAACTTGTCAGACCAATGCTCCATGCCCCTGTCATCACAATGCTCCATGACCCCTTTCATCAGAATGTTCCGTGACTCCAGTCATCACAATGCTTCATAACGTTTGCCATCACAACGGTCCATGCCCTTATCATCACAAGGCTCTGTGACTTTTGTAACCACAGTGCTCCATGAACTTTTCATCACAATGCTCCATGACCCTTGTCATCACAATGCTCCATGCCTGTGTCAGTACAATGCTCCAGGACCCTTGTCATCACAATGTGCCATGCGATTTTCATCACAATGTTCCACAACCTTGTCATCGCTATGCTCCATGAACCTTGTAATCACAATGCTCCATGCACTTCTCATCCATATGCTCTCTCTCATGAGATATCTCAATGTTCCATCACTAGTCATCACAATCCTCCCTCACCCCTGTTATCACAATATTCCATGACCCCTATCATCACAATGCTATATCCCCTTATCAGCACCATGTTCCATGACCCCTGACATCACAATGTTCCATAACCCCTGTCATCAAAGTGCTCAATGACACTTTTCATCCCAAAGCTCCATGAACCATGGCATCACAATGTTCTATAACCCCTGTCATCAAAATATTCTCTTACACATTTCATCAAATTTCTGCATGACCCTGTCATCAAAATGCTCCCTGCAATTCTCATCACAATGCACCACACACTTGTCATCAAAATGCTCCATGAACTATGTCATCACAAACTCCATGACCGTTGGCATCACAATGCTCCATGTCATTGTCATCATGATGCTCAATGAACCCTCTCATCACATTGCTCCATGCCGTTGTCATCACAAAGCTCTATGACACTTGTCATCACAATGCTCGATGCCCTTCTCATCACAATGCTCCATGCCCTTGACATTACAATAGTCCATAACCCAAGTATCACAGTGTTCCGTGCCCTTCTCATCACAATTCTCCATATCCAATCTCATCACAGTAATCATTGAAATATTTCAGACCAATGCTCAATGCCCTTCTCATCACAATGCTCCATTACCTCTGTCATAACAATGCTCCATGACCCATGCCATCACAATGTTCCACGGCCTTGTCATCACAAGGCTCCATGACCCTTGTCATCACAATGATCCAAGACCCCTGTAATCACAAAGCTCCATGTCCTTGTCATCACAAAGCTCCATGACACATGTCATCAGAATGTTCCATGGCCTTCTCCTCACAATGCTCCATGCACTTGTAATCACAATGCTCCAAGTTCCCTGTAGTCACAGTGATCCATGCACCTTTTCATCAGAATGCTCCATGAGACTTGTCATCACAATTCTCTATTGTCATCTCATCACAATGCCCCAGGACATTGTCATCACCATGCTCCATGCACTTGTCATCACAATGCTCCAAGACCCCTGTAATCACAATGTTCCATGCCCCTTTTCATCAGAATGCTCCATGAGACTTGTCATCACAAGTCTCCATGGTCTTCTCATCACAACGCTCCAGGACCTTGTTATCACCATGCTCCATTCCCTTGTCATCACAATGCTCCATGACACCTGCCATCACAATACTCTATGAATATATTCAGCCAAATGCTCCATGACTTTCTCATCACAATGCTCCATGACCAATATCATCACAATGCTCCATGGACACTGTCATCACAACACTCCATGACACCTGACAACACAGTGATCCGGGACTCTTGTAATCACAATGCTCCAAGTCCCCTGTAATCAGAGTGATCCATGACCCCTGTCATCACAATAATCCATGAACATTTTCAACCCAATGCTCCATGACCCTTGTCATCACAATGATCCATGCCTTTGTCATCCCAATGCTCCATGACCCCTGTATTCACAATGCTCCGTGATGCTTTTCATCACAGTGCTCAATGACACATGTCATCACAATGCTCCATGCCTTTGTCAGCAAAATGATACATGACATTGTCATCACAAGGCTTCACGACCTTGTCATGAAAATTTTCAATGGCCCTTGTCATCATAATGCTCCAAGCCCTAGTCATCACAATGCTCCATTATATTTGTCATCACAATCCTCCATTACATTTGGCATCACAATGCTCCATGCCATTGTCATCGCAATGGACCGTGACATATGTCATCACAATGCTCCCTGACACCTGTCTTCACAATACTCCATGACCTTCTCATCACAATGATCCATGCCCTTGTCCTCACAATGCACCATGCCCACTGTCATCACAATAATCTATGAAACTTGTCAGACCAAGGCTCCATGCCCCTGTCGTCACAATGCTCGATGTCCGTGTCCTCAAAATGCTTCATGAACCCTTTCATCACAATGCTCCATGAACCCAGTCATCACAATGCTTCATTACGTTTGTCATCACAATGGTCCCTGCCCGCGTCATCACAAGGCTCTGTGAGCTTTGTAACCACAATGCTCCATGAACTTTTCATCACAATTCTCTGTGACCCTTGTCATCACAATGCTCCATGTCTTTGTCAGAACAATGCTCCATGACCATTGTCATCACGATGTGCCCCGGGCAATTCATCACAACGGTCCACAGCCTTGTCATTGCAATGCTCCATAAACATTGTAATCACAATGCTCCATGCACTTCTCATTAAAATGCTCTCTCACCAGTGATATCACAGTGTTCCATCTCTAGTCATCACAGTACACCGTCACCCCTGTAATCACAATGTTCCATGACCCTGTCATCACACTGCAACATCCGGTTATCATCACAAAGTTCCATGATCCCTGACATCACAATGTTCCATAACCCCTGTCATCAAAATGCTCCATGACCCTTTTCATCCCAAAGCTCCAAGACCCCTGACATCACAATGTTCTATAACCCCTGCCATAAAAATGTTCCATTACATTTTTCATCAATTTGCAGCATGACACGGTCATCAAAATGCTCCCTTCCCTTCTCATCACAATGCACCATGCACTTGTCATCAAAATGCTCCATGACTTGTCATCACAAAGCTCCATGACCCTTGGCATCACAATTCTCCATGTCATTGTCATCACAATGCTCCATGAACACTCTCATTACATTGCTCAATGCCCTTGTCATCACAAAGCTCCATGACACTTGTCATCACAATGCTCGATGCCGTTCTCATCACAATGCTCCATGCCCTTGTCATTACAATCCCGCATGACCCATGTATCATAGTGTTCCGTACCCTTGTCATCACAATGCTTCATGCCCACTCTCATCACAATAATCCATGAAACATTTCAGACCAATGTTCCATGTCCTTCTCATCACAATGCTCCATTACCTCTGCCATAACAATGCACCATGACCCCTGCCATCACAATGATCCACGGCCTAGTCATCACAAGGCTCCATGACAATTGTCATCACAATGCTGAAGGCCCCTGTAATCACAATGCTCCATGCCCTTGTCATCACAAAGCTCCATGACGCATGTCATCAGAATGTTCCATGGCCTTCTCATCACAATGCTCCATGCCCTTGTCATCACAATGCTCCAAGACCCCTGTAAACACAATGCTCAATGCTCCTTTTCATCTCAATGCTCCATGAACCCTGTCATCACAATGCACCATGCCCATCATCATAATGCTTCAGGCTATTGTCATCACAATGAAATCAATATTCTCCATGACCTCTGTCATCATAATGCACCAAACCCTTGTGATCACAATGTTGCATAACACTTATATCACAACACCCCATGACGCTCATCATGACAATTATCCATGGCCTTCTCATCACAATGCTCCATGATCTTTGTCATCACAATGCTCAGTACACTTGTCATCAAAATGCTCCCTGACACTTGTCGTCAGTATGCTCCTTGAACCCTGTCATGACAAGGCTCCATGCCTTTGTCATCACAATAATCCATGCCCTTGTCATCACAAAGCTCCATGACGCATGTCATCAGAATGCTTCATGGCCTTCTCATCACAATGCTCCATGTCATTGTCATCACAATGCTCCATGAACACTCTCATCACATTGCTCCATGCACTTATCTTCACAAAGCTCCATGACACATGTCATCAGAATGCTCCATGGCCTTCTCATCACAATGCTCCATGCCCTTGCCATCACAATGCTCCATTACCACTCTCATAACAATGCTCCATGACCCCTGCCATCACGATATTCCATGGCCTTGTCATCACAAGGCTCGATCACCCTTCTCATCACAATGCTCCAAGAACCCTGTAATCACAATGCTCTATGCCCCTTTTCATTTCAATGATCCATGAACCCTGTCATCACTATGCACCGTGCCCATCATCATAATGCTTCATGCTATTGTCATCACAATGAAATCAAAATGCTCCATGACCTCTGTCATAACAATGCTCAAAACCCTTGTGATCACAATATTCCATAACACTTGTCATCACAATGACCCATGACGCTCGTCATCACAGTTATCCATGGTCTTCTCATCAGAATGTTCCATGACCTTTGTCATCACAATGCTCAAAACACTTGTCTTCAAAATTCTCCCTGACACTTGTTTTATGTAAGCTCCTTGAAACCTGTCATGACAAGGCTCCATGCCTTTTTCATCACAATGATCCATGCCCTTTTCATCACAATGCTTCAAGGCCACTGTAATCACAATGCTCCATGCCTTTGTCATCACAAAGCTCAATGACACATGTCATCAGAATGCTCCTTGGCCTTCTGCTCACAATGCTCCATGCCCTTGTCATCACAATGCTCCATGCCCATGTCATCACAAAGCTCAATGACACATGTCATCAGAATGCTCCTTGGCCTTCTGCTCACAATGCTCCATGCCCTTGTCATCACAATGTGGCAAGACCCCTGTAATCACAATGCTCCATGGCCTTTTTCATCAGTATGCTCCATGAGACTTGTCATCACAAAGCCTCATGTTTCTCTCATCACAATGCTCCAGGATCTTGTCATCACAATGCTTCACGACCTTGTCATGAAAATTCTCAATGGCCCTTGTCATCATAATGCTCTTAGCCCTAGTCATCACAATGCTCCATTATATATTCGTCATCACAATCCTCCATTACATTTGGCATCACATAACTCCCTGCCATTGTCATCGAAATGGAACATGACATATGTCATCACAATGCTCCCTGACACCTGTCTTCACAATACTCCATGAGCTTCTCTTCACAATGCTCCATGCCATTGTCATCACCATGCACTATGTCCACTGTCATCACAATAATCTATTAAATTTGTCAAACCAATGCTCCATGCCCCGGTCATAACAATGCTCCATGTCCCTGTCATCACAATGCTCCATGCCCTTGTCATCACAATGCTCTATGATTTTTCATCACAAAGCTCCTTGACACATGACCCATGTATCAAAGTGTTCCGTGCCCTTGTCATCACAATGCACCATGCCACTCTCATCATAATACTCCATGAAATATTTCAGACCTATGTTCCACGCCCTTCTCATCAAAATGCTCCATTACCCCTGTCATAACAATGCTCCATGACCCCTGCCATCAAAATGATACACGGCCTTGTCATCACAAGGCTCCATGAAACTTGTCATCACAATGCCGCATGACGCTAGTCATCACAATTATCCATGGACTTCTCATCACAATGTTCCATGATCTTTGTCATCACAATGCTCAAAACACTTGTCATCACAATGCTCCATGACAGTTGTCGTCAGTATGCGCCTTGAACCATGTCATTACAAGGCTCCATGCCTTTTTCATCACAATAATCCATGCCATTTCATCACAATGCTCCAAGATCCCTGTAATCACAATGCTTCCTACCCTTGTCATCACAAAGCTCCATGACACATGTCATCAGAATGTTCCATGGCCTTCTCCTCACAATGCTCCATGCCCTTTGCATCACAATGCTCCATGACACCTGTCATCACAGTACTCCATGAATATTTTCAGCCCAGTGTTCCATGACCTTCTCATCACTATGCTCCATGACCAATATCATCACAATGATCCATGACCACTGTCATCACAACACTCCATGACAACTGACAATACAATGATCCGGGACTCTTGTCATCACAATGCTCCAAGACCCCTGTAATCACAATGCTCCATGACCCCTGTCATCACAATACTCCATGGACATTTTCAGCCCAATGTTCCATGACACTTGTCATCACAATGATCCATGCCTTGTCATCACAAAGCTCCATGACACATGTCATCAGAATTTTAGATGGCCTTCTCATCACAATGTTCCATGCCCTTGTCATCACACTGCTCCATGCACTTGTAATCACAATGTGCCTAGACCCCTGTAATCACAATGCTCCATGCCCCTTTACATCAGTATGCTCCATGAGATTTGTCATCACAAGGCTCCATGATTTTCTCAACACAATGCTCCAGGACCTTGTCATCACAATGCTTCACGACCTTGTCATGAAAATTCTCAATGGCCCTTGTCATCATAATGCTCCAATCCGTAGTCATCACAATGCTCCATTATATTTGTCATCACAATCCTCCATTACATTTGGCATCACAATACTCCCTGCCGTTGTCATCTCAGTGGATCTTGACATATGTCATCACAATGCTCCCTGACACCTGTCTTCACAATACTCCATGACCTTCTCTTCACAATGCTCCATGCCATTGTCATCACAATGCTCTATGTCCACTGTCATCACAATAATCTATGAAACTTGTCAGCCCAATGCTCCATGCCCCTGTCATAACAATGCTCCATTTCCCTGTCATCACAATGCTCCAAAAACATTTTCAGCCCAGTGCTCCAAGACCCTTATCATCACAATGATCCATGCCCTTGTCATCCCAATGCTCCATGACCCCTGTATTCACAATGCTCCGTGATGCTTGTCATCACAGTGCCCCATGACACATGTCATCACAATGCTCCATGCCTTTGTCAGCAAAATGCTAAATGACCTTGTCATTGCAATGCTCTATGCGCTTGTCATCACAATACTCCATTTCCATTGTCATAACAATCCTACATGAACCTTGGGATCACATTGCTTCATGCCCCTGTCATCACAATGTTCAATGCTCCTTGAAAGCAAAATGATCCATGACCTCTGTCATCACAATGATCCAAACCCTTGTGATCACAATGTTCCATAACACTTGTCATAACAATGCTCCATGATGCCTGTCATCACAGTACTCCATGCCATTTTCATCACAATGCTCCATGACCTTTGTCATCACACTTCTCAATACACTTGTCATCACAATACTCCCTGACACTTGTCATCAGAATGCTCCTTGAAACCTGTCACGAAAAGGCTCCATGTCTCTTTCATCACAAGGCCCCATGCCGTTTTCATCACAATGCTCCATGCCATTGTCATTAAAATACTCCACAAGCTTATCATCAAAATGCTCCTTGACCCTTGTCATCACAATTCTCCATGCACTTTTCAGCACAATGCTCCCTGACCCTTGTCATCACAATGCTCCAAGACATTGTTATCAAAATGCTCCATTACCTTTGTCATCAGAATCCCCCATGACACTTGGCATCACAATGCTCCATGCCATTGTCATCACAACGGGCCATTACATATATCATCACAATGCTCCCTGACACCTGTCTTCACAATACTGCATGACCTGGTCATCACAATGCTCCATGCCCTTGTCATCACAATGTGCCCTTCCAACTGTCATCGCAATAATCCATGAAACTTATTAGACCAATGATCCATGCCCTTGTCATCACAGTGCTCTATGCCCTTGTTATCACAATCCTTCATGACCCCTGTCATCACAATGCTCCGTGACTCCAGTCATCACAATGCTTCATGACCTTTCTCATCACAATGGTCCATGCCCTCGTCATCAACAGTCTCTGTGACCTTTTTAACCACAATGCTCCATGAACTTTTCATAACAATGCTCTTTGACCCTTGTCATCACAATGCTCTATGCCTTTCTCAGCACAATTCTCCATGACTCTTGTCATCACAATGCTCCATGCGCTTGTCAGCACAATGCTCCATGACACATGCCATCACAATGCTCCATGACCCCTGTCATCACAATGCTCCGTGACTCCAGTCATCACAATGCTTCATAACGTTTGTCATCACAATGGTCCATGCGCGCGTCATCAATAGTCTCTGTGACCTTTTTAACCACAATGCTCCATGAAATTTTCATCACAATGCTCTTTCACCCTTGTCATCACAATGATCTATGCCTTTCTCTGCACAATGCTCCATGACCCTTGTCATTACTATGCTACATGCGCTTGTCAGCACAATGCTCCGTGACACATGTCATCACAATGCACCATGCGCCTGTCATCACAGTGCTCCACAATCTTGTCATCACAATGCTCCAAAAAAATTGTCTTCACAATGCTCCATGCACTTCTCATCAAAATGCTCTCTCACCACTGATATCACAATGCTACATCAGTATTTGTCACAATACTCCCTCACCCATGTCATCAGAATGTTCCATGACTCCTGTCATCACAATGCTACATGCTCTTATCATCACAATGTTCTATGAACCATGACATCACAATGTTCCATAATACCAGTCATCAAAATGTTCCATGACACTTTTCATCCAATTGCTCCATGACCCTGTCATCACAATGCTCCCTGCCCTTCTCATCACAATGCACAACGCCCTTGCCATCAAAATGCTCCATGACCTTTGACATAACAAAGATCCATGACCCTTGTCATCACAGTGCTCCATGTCATTGTCATCACATTGCTCCATGCCCTTGTCTTCACATAGCTCCATGACACAATTCATCAGAATGCTCCATGGCCCTCATCACAATGCTGAATGCCCTTGCCATCACAATGCTCCATTACCACTGTCATAATAATGCTCCATGACCGCTGCCACCACGATGTTCCATGGCCTTGTCATCACAAAGCTCCATGACCCTTCTCATCACAATGCTCCAAGAACACTGTAATCACAAAGCTCTATGCCCCGTTTCATCTCAATGATCCATGAACCCTGTCATCAAAATGCACCATGCCCATCATCATAATGCTTCATGCTATTGTCATCACAAAGAAATCAAAATGCTCCATGACCTCTGTCATAACAATGCTCCAAACCCTTGTGATCACAATATTCCATAACACTTGTCATCACAATGCCACATGACGCTCGTCATCACAATTATTCATGGTGTTCTCATCACAATGCTACATGACCTTCGTCATCACAATGCTCAATACAATTGTCATCAAAATGCTCCCTGACCCTTGTTTTCTGTATGCTCCTTGAACCCTGTCATGACAAGGCTCCATGCCTTTTTCATCACAATGATCCATGCCCTTTTCATCACAATGCTCCAAGACCCATGTAATCACAATGCTCCATGCCCTTGTCATCACAAAGCTCAATGACGCATGCCATCAGGATTCTCCTTTGTCTTCTACTCACTATGCTCAATGCCCTTGTCATTACAATGTTCCAAGACCCCTGTAATCACAATGCTCCATGCCCCTTTTCTTCAGTATGCCCCATGAGACTTGTCATCACAAGGCTCCATGGTTTTGTCATCACAATGCTCCAGGACATTGTCATCACAATGCTTCACGACCTTGTCATGAAAATTTTAAATGGCCCTTGTCATCATAATGCTCCAAGCCCTAATCATTACAATGCTGTATTATATTTGTCTTCACAATTCTCCATTACATTTGGCATCACAATGCTCCATGCCATTTTCATTGCAATGGCCCATGACATATGTCATCAGAATGCTCCCTGACACCTGTCTTCACAATACTCCATCACCTTATCATCACAATCCTCCATGCCCTTGTCATCACAATGCACCATGCCCACTCTCATCACAATAACCTATGAAACTTCTCAGACCAATGCTCCATGCCCGTTTCATCACAATGCTCCATGACCCCTGTCATCACAATGCTCCGTGACTCCAGTCATCACAATGCTTCATAACGTTTGTCATCACAATGGTCCATGCCCTTGTCATCACAAGGCTCTGTGACCTTTGTAACCACAATGCTCCAAGAAATTTTAATCACAATTCTGTGACAATTGTCATCACAGTGTGCCATGTCTTTGTCAGAACAATGCTCCATGACCATTTTCATCACAATGTGCCACGCGGATTACATCACAACGGTCCACAAACTTGTCATTGCAATACCCCATAAACGTTGTAATCACAATGTTCCATGCACTTCTCATCAAAATGCTCTCTCACCAGAGATATCACAATGTTCCATCACTAGTCATCACAATACTCTCTCATCCCTCTAATCACAATGTTCCATGACACTGTCATCACAATGCTACATCCCCTTATCATCACAAAGTGCCATGACCCCTGCCATCACAATGTTCCAAAACCCCTGTCATCAAAATGCTCCATGACCCTTTCCATCCCAAAGCTCCAAGTCCCCTGACATCACAATGTTCTATAACCCCTGCCATCATAATGTTCCATTACACTTTTTATCAAATTGCTGCATGACCCGGTCATCAAAATGCTCCCTGCACTTCTCATTACAATGCACCATGCCCTTGTCATGAAAATGTTCCATGACTTGTCATCAAAAATCTCCATGACCCTTGGCATCACAATGCTCCATGCCTTTGTCAGCAAAATGCTACATGACCTTGTCATTACAATGCTCTATGTGCTTGTCATCACAATACACCATTACCATTGTCATCACAATCCTCCATGAACCTTGGGATCACATTGCTTCATGCCCTTGTCATCACAATGCTCCATGACCTTTGTCATCACAATTCTCAATACACTTGTCATCACAATGCTCCCTGACACTTGTCGTCAGAATGCTCCTTGAACCCTGTCATGAAAAGGCTCCATGCCTTTTCATCACAATGCCCCATGCCGTTTACATCACAATGCTCCATGCCATTGTCATCAAAATACTCCACAAGCTTGTCATCAGAATGTTTCATGACATTTGTCATCACAATTCTCCATGCACTTGTCAGCACAATGCTCCCTGACCCTTGTCATCACAATGCTCCAAGCCATTGTCATCACAATGCTCCATTACCTTTGTCATCAGAATCCTCCATGACACTTGGCATCACAATGCTCCATGCCATTTTCATCAAAATGGGCCATTACATATGTCATCACAATGCTCCCTGTCGCCTGTCTTCACAATACTGCATGACGTGGACATCACAGTGCTCCATGCCCTTGTTATCACAATGCTCCATGACGCCTGTCATCACAATGCTCCGTAACTCCAGTCACCACAATGCTCCATGAACTTTGTCATCACAATGGTCCATGCCCTCATCATCAACAGTCTCTGTGACCTTTTTAACCACAATGCTCCTTGAACATTTGATCACAATGCTCTTTGACCCGTGTCATCATAATTCTCTATGCCTTTCACAGCACAATTCTCCATGACCCTTGTCATCACAATGCTCCATGTGCTTGTCAGCACAATGCTCCATGACACATGTCATCACAATGCACCATGCGCTTGTCATCACAGTGCTCCACCATCTTGTCATCACAATGCTCCATAAAATTTGTCATCACAATGCTCCATGCACTTCTCATCAAAATGCTCTCTCACCACTGATATCACAATGATACATCATTATTTGTCACAGTACTCCCTCATCCCTGTCATCACAATGTTCCATGACTCCTGTCACCACAATGCTACATGCAAATATCATCACAATGTTCGATGACCCCTGACATCACAATGTTCCATAACACCTGTCATCAAAATGCTCCATGACCCTTTCCATCCCAAAGCTCCAAGTCCCCTGACATCACAATGTTCTATAACCCCTGCCATCAAAATGTTCCATTACACTTTTTTATCAAATTGCTACATGACCCGGTCATCAAAATGCTCCCTGCACTTCTCATTACAATGCACCATGCCCTTGTCACGAAAATGCTCCATGACTTGTCATCACAAAGATCCATGACCCTTGGCATCACAATGCTCCACGTCATTGTCATCACAATGCTCCATGAACACTCTCATAACATTGCTCAATGCACTTGTCATCAAAAAGCACCATGACACTTGTCATCACAATGCTCGATGCCCTTCTCATCACAATGCTCCATGCCCTTGTCATTACAGTCCTGCATGACGCATGTATCACAGTGTTCCGTGCCCTTGTCATCACAATGCTCCATGCCCACTCTCATCACAATAATCCATGAAACATTTCAGACCAATTTTCCATACCCTTCTCATCACAATGCTCCATTACTCCTGTCATAACAATGCACCATGACCCCTGCCATCACAATGTTCCACGGCCTAGTCATCACAAGGTTCCATGACACTTCTCATCACAATGCTCAAGACCCCTGAAATCACAATGCTCCATGCCCTTGTCATCACAAAGCTCCATGACACATGTCATCAGAATGATCCATGGCCTTCTCATCACAATGTTCCATGCCCTTGTCAGCACAATGCTCCAAGACCCTTGTAATCACAATGTTCCATGCCACTTTTCATCTCAATGCCCTATGAAACCTGTCATCACAATGCACCATGCCCATCATCATAATGCTTCAGGCTATTGTCATCACAATGAAATCAATATTCTGCATGTCCTCTGTCATCATAATGCTCCAAACCCTTGTGATCACAATTTTGCATAACACTTATCATCACAACACCCCATGACGCTCATCATCACAATTATCCATGGTCTTCTCATCACAATGCTCCATGATCTTTGTCATCACAATGCTCAATACAATTGTCATCACAATGCTCCCTGACACTTGTCGTCAGTATGCTCTTTGAACCCTGTCATGACAAGGCTCCATGCCTATTTCATCACAATGATCCATGCCATTTTCATCACAATGCTCCAAGATCCCTGTAATCACAGTGCTCCATGCCCTTGTCATCACAAAACTCCAGGAAACATGTCATCAGAATGCTCCATGGCCTTCTCATCACAATGATCCATGCCCTAGTCATCACAATGCTCCAAGACCCCTGTAATCACAGTGCTCCATGCCACTTTTCATCAGAATGCTCCATGAGACTTGTCATCACAAGCCTCCATGGTCTTCTCATCACAATGCTCCAGGAACTTGTCATCACCATGCTCCATTTCCTTGTCATCACAATGCTCCAGGACCCATATCATCACAATACTCCATGCACATTTTCAGCCCAGTGCTCCACGGCCTACTCATTACAATGCTCCATGGCCAGTATCATCACAATGCTCCATGACCACTGTCATCACAACACTCCATGACACCTCACAACACAATGATCCGGGACTATTGTTATCACAATGATCCATGCCCTTATCATCCCAATGCTCCCTGACCCCTGTATTCACAATGCTCCGTGACGCTTGTCATCCCAGTGCTCCATGACACATGTCCTCACAATGCTCCATGCCTTTGTCAGCAAAATGCTACATGACAATGTCATTACAATGCTTTGTGTGTTTTTCATCACAGTACTCCATTTCCATTGTCATCACAATCCTCCATGAACCTTGGGATCACATTGCTTCATTCCTTTGTCATCACAATGCTCCATGCTCCTTGAAATCAAAATGATCCATGACATCTGTCATCACAATGCTCCAAAACCTTGTGATCACAGTGATCCATAACACTTGTAAACACAATGCTCCATGATGCCTGTCATCACAATACTCCATGCCCTTTAAAACACAATGCTCCATGACCATTTTCATCACAATTCTCAATATACATGTCATCACAATGCTCCCTGACACTTGTCATCAGAATGCTCCTTGAACCCTGTGAGGAAAAGGCTCCATGCCTTTTTCATCACAAAGCCCCATACCGTTTTCATCACAATGCTCCATGCCATTGTCATCAAAATACTCCACAAGCTTGTCATCAGAATGCTCCATGACCCTTGTCATCACAATTCTCCATGCACTTGTCAGCACAATGCTCCCTGACCATTGTCATCACAATGCTCCAAGCCATTGTCATCAAAATGCTCCATTACCTTTGTCATCATAATCCTCCATGACACTTGGCATCACAATGCTCCATGCCATTGTCATCAAAATGGGCCATTACATATGTCATCACAATGCTCCCTGACAACTGTCTTCACAATACTGCATGATCTGGTCAACACAATGCTCCATGCCCTTGTCATCACAATGCGCCATTCCAACTGTCATCGCAGTAATCCATGAAACTTATTAGACCAATGATCCATGCCCCTTCCGTCACAATGCTCCATGCCCTTGTTATCACAATGCTCCATGACCCCTGTCATCACAATGCTCCGTGACTCCAGTCATCAAAATGCTTCATGACCTTTGTCATCACAATGGTCCATGCCTTCGTCATCAACAGTCTCTGTGACATTTTTATCCACAATGCTCCATGAACTTTTCATCACAATGCTCTTTGACCCTTGTCATCACAATGCTCTATGCCTTTCTCAGCACAATTCTCCATGACTCTTGTCATCACAATGCTCCATGACCTTCTCTTCACAATGCTCCATGACCAATAGCATCACAATGATCCATGACCACTGTCATCACAACACTCCATGACATATGACAACACAATGATCCGGGACTCTTGTCATCACAATGCTCCAAGACCCCTGTAATCACAATGCTCCATGACCCCTGTCATCACAATACTCCATGAACATTTTCAGCCCAATGTTCCATGACCCTTGTCATAACAATGATCCATACCCTTGTCATCACAAAGCTCGATGACACATGTCTTCAGAATTTTAGATGGCCTTCTCATCACAATGTTCCATGCCCTTGTCATCACAATGCTCCATGCCCTTGTCATCACAAAGCTCCATGACACACGACATCAGAATGTTCCATGGCCTTCTCATCAAAAAGCTCCATGTCCTTGTCATCACAATTCACCATGTCCAATGTCATCACAATAGTCTATGAAACTTGTCAGACCAATGCTCCATGCAACTGTCATCACAATGCTCAATGCCCTTGTCATCAAAATGCTCCATGACCCCTGTCATCACAATGCTCCGTGACTCCAGTCATCACAATGCTTCATAAGTTTGTCATCCGAACGGGCCATTCTCGCGTCATCACAAGGCTCTGTGACCTTTGTAACCACAATGCTCCATGAACTTTTCATCACAATGCTCCGTGACTCTTGTCATCACAATGCTCCATGCCTTTGTCAGAACAATGCTCCATGACCCTTGTCATCACAATGTGCCATGCGTTTTTCATCACAATGATCAACAACATTGTCATCGCTATGCTAAATAAACCATGTAATCACAATGCTCCATGCACTTCTCATCCAAATCTTCTCTCACATGAGATATCACAATGTTCCATCACTAGTCATCAGAATCCTCCCTCACCCCTGTTATCACAATGTTCGATGACCCCTCTCAACACAATGCTACATCCCCTTATCATCACAATGTTCCATGACCCATGACATCACAATGTTCCATAACCACTGTCATCAAAATGCTCCATGACACTTTTCATCCCAAAGCTCCATGACCCTTGGCATCACAATGTTCTATAACCCCTGTCATCAAAATGTTCCATTACATTTTTCATCAAATTTCTGCATGACCCAGTCATCAAAATGCTCCCTACCTTTCTCATCACAATGCACCACACACTTGGCATCAAAATGCTCCATGACTTTGTCTTCACAAATCTCCATGACCCTTGGCATCACAATGCTCCATGTCATTGTCATCACAATGCTCCATGAACCCTCTCATCATATTGCTCCATGCCCTTGTCTTCACAAAGCTCCATGACACTTGTCATCGCAATGCTCGATGCCCTTCTCATCAAAATGCTCCATGCCCTTGACATTACAGTCCTGCATGACCCATGTATCACGGTGTTCCGTTCCCTTGTCATCAGAATGCTCCATTCCCACTCTCATCACAATAATCCATGAAATATTTCAGACCAATGGTCAATGCCATTCTCATCACAATGCTCCATTACCTCTGTCATAACCTTGATCCATGACCCTTGCCATCACAATATTCCACGGCCTTGTCATCACAAGGCTCCATGACACTTGTCATCACAATGCTCCAAGACCCCTGTAATCACAATGCTCCATGCCCTTGTCAGCACAAAGCTCCTTGACACATGACATCAAAATGTTCCATGGCCTTCTCATCACAATGCTCCATGCCCTTGTCATGACAATGCTCCAAGACCCCTGTAATCACAATGCTCCATGCTACTTTTCATCTCAATGCACCTTGAAGCCTGTCATCAAAATGCACCATGCCCATCATCATAATGCTTCAGGCTATTGTCATCACAGTGAAATCAAAATTATCCATGACCACTGTCATCATAATGCTCCAAACCCTTGTGATCACAATGTTTTATAACACTATTCATCACAGCACCCTCTGACGCTCATCATCACAATTATCCATGGTCTTCTCATCACAATGCTCCATGATCTTTGTCATCACAATGCTCAATACACTTGTCATCACAATGCTCCCTGACACTTGTCGTCAGTATGCTCCTTGTACCCTGTCATGACAAGAATCCATGCCTTTTCATCACAATGATCCATGCCCTTTTCATCACAGTGCTCCCAGACCCCTGTAATCACAATGCTCCATGCCCTTGTCATCACAAAGCTCCATGACACATGTCATCAGAATGCTCCATTGCCTTCTCCTCACAATGCTCCATGCTTTTGTCATCACAATGCTCCAAGAACCCTGTAATCGCAATGCTCCATGCCCCTTTTCATCAGAATGCTCCATGAGAGTTGTCATCACAAGTCTCCATGGTCTTATCATCACAATGCTCCAGAATCTTGTCATTAACATGCTCCATTCCCTGGTCCTCACAATGCTCCATGACCACTGTCATCACAATACTCAATGAATATTTTCAGCCCAATGCTCCATGAAATTCTCATCACAATGCTCCATGACAAATATCATCAAAATGCTCCATGACCACTCTCATCACAACACTCCATGACACCTGACAACACAATGATCTGGGACTCTTGTCATCACAATGCTCGATTCCCTACTCATCACAATGCTCCATGACCCATGTCATCACAATACTCCATGAACACTTTTAGCCCAATGATCCATGACCCTTGTCATCACAATCATGAATGCCCTTGTCATCCCAATGCTCCATGACCCCTGTATTCACAATGCTCCGTGACGCTTGTCATAACAGTGCTCCATGACACCTGTCATCACAATGCTCCATGCCTTTGCCAGCAAAATGCTACATGACCTTGTCATTACAATGCTCTATGCGTTTGTCATCAAAATACTCCATTACCATTGCCATCACAATCCTCCATGAACCTTGGGATCACATTGCTTCATGCCCTTGTCATCACAATTCTCCATGATCCTTGAAATCAAAATGATCCATGACCTCTGTCATCACAATGCTCCAAACCCTTGTGATCACAATGTTCCATCACACTTGTCATCACAACGCTCCATGATGCCTGCCATCACAACAATCCATGCCGTTTTCATCACAATGCTCCATGATCTTTGTCATCACAATGCTCAGTACACTTGTCATCAAAATGCTCCCTGACACTTGTCGTCAGAATGCTCCTTGAACACTGTCACAAAAAGGTTCCATGCCTTTTTCATCACAAAGCCCCATGCCATTTTCATCAAAATGGTCCATGCCATTGTAATCAAAATACTCCACAAGCTTGTCATCAGAATGCTTCATGACCCTTGTCATCACAATTCTCCATGCACTTGTCAGCACAATGCTCCCTGACCATTGTCATCACAATGCTCCAAGCCATTGTCATCACAATGCTCCATTACCTTTGTCATCAGAATCCTCCATGACACTTGGCCTCACAATGCTCCATGCCATTGTAATCACAATGGGCCATTACATGTGTCATCACAGTGCTCCCTGACACCTCTCTTCACAATACAGCAAGACCTGGTCATCACATTGCTCCATGCCCTTATCATCACAATGCGCCATTCCAACTGTCATCACAATACTCCATGAAACTTATTAGAGCAATGCTCCATGCCCTTGTCATCACAATGCTCCATGCCCTTGTTATCACAATGTTCCATGACCCCTGTCATCACAATGCTCTGAGACTCATGTCATCACAATTCTCCATGACCTTTGTCATCACAATGGTCCATGCCCTCATCATCAACACTCTCTGTGACCTATTTAAGCACAATGTTCCATGAACATTTCATCACAATGCTCTTTGACCCTTGTCATCACAATGCTCTATGCCTTTGTCAGGACAATGCTCCATGCCCTTGTCATCACATTGCTCCATGACCCCTGTCATCACAATGCTCCGTGACTCCAGTCATCACAATTCTTCAAAACATTTGTCATCACAATGGTCGATGCTCGTGTCATCAAAATGCTCTGTTAAGTTTGTAACCACAATGTTCTATGAACTTTTCATCACAATGCTCCGAGACCCTTGTCATCAAAATGCTCCATGCCTTTGTCAGAAAAATGCTCCTTGACCCTTGTCATCATAATTCTCCAAAACCCCTGTAATCACAATGCTCCATGACCTTGTCATCACAAAGCTCCATGACACATGTCATCAGAATGTTCCATGGGCTTCTCATCAAAATGCTCCATGTCCTTGTCATCAAAATGCTCCCAGACCCCTGTAATCACAATGCTCAATGCCCCTTTTCAAATCAATGGTCCATTAACCCTGTCATCACAATGCATCATGCCCATTATAATAATGCTTCCAGCTATTGCCAGCACAATGAAATCAAAATTCTCCATGACCTCTGTCATCACAATGTTCCATGACCCCTGTCATCACAATACTCCATGAATATTTTCAGCCCACTGCTCCATGACACTTGTCATCACCATGATCCATGCCCTTGTCATCCAAATGCTCCATGACCCCTGTATTCACAATGCTCTCTGACGCTTGTCATAACAGTGCTCCATGACACCTGTCATCACAATGCTTCATGCCTTTGTCAGCAAAATGCTACATGACCTTGTCATTACAATGCTCTATGTGCTTGTCATCACAATACTCCATTACCATTGTCATCACAATCCTCCTTGAACCTTTTGATCACATTGCTTCATGCCTTTGTCATCACAGTGCTCCATGCTCCTTGAAATCAAAATGATCCATCACCTCTGTCATCACAATGCTCCAAAACCTTGTGATCACAATGTTCCATAACACTTGTCATGACAACGCTCCATGATGCCTGTCATCACAATACTCCATGCCCTTTTCATCAAAATGCTCCATGAACTTTGTCATCACAATTCTCAATACACTTGTCATCACAATGCTCCCTGACACTTGTCATCAGGATGCTCCTTGAACCATGTCATGAAAAGGCTCCATGCCTTTTTCATCACTATGCCCCATGCCATTTTCATAACAATGCTCCATGCCATTGTCATCACAATGGGTCATTACATATGTCTTCACAGTGCTCCCTGAGAACTCTCTTCACAATCCTGCAAGACCTGGTCATCACAATGCTCCATGCCCTTGTCATCACAATGCGCCATTCCAACTGTCATCAAAATACTCCATGGAACTTATTAGAACAATGCTCCATGCCCTTGTCATCACAATTATCCATGCCCTTGTTATCACAATGTTCCATGACCCCTGTCATCACAATGCTCCGTGACTCCAGTCATCACAATGCTCCATGACCTTTGTCATCACAATGCTCCATGCCGTCATCATCAACAGTCTCTGTGACCAATTTAACCACAATGCTCCATGAACATTTCATCATAATGCTCTTTGACACTTGTCATCACAATGCTCTGTGCCTTTCTTATCACAATGCTCCATGCCCTTCTCATCACAATGCTCCATGACCCCTGTCATCAAAATGCTCCGTGACTCCAGTCATCACAATTCTTCATAACATTTGTCATCACAATGGTCAATGCCCGCGTCATCACAAGTCTCTGTTACCTTTGTAACCACAATGCTCCATGAACTTTTCATCACAATGCTCCGTGACCCTTGTCATAACAATGCTCCATGCCTTTGTCAGAAAAATGCGCCATGACCCTTGTAATCAGAATGGGCCACGCGCATTTCATCCCAACGGTCCAGAAATTTGTCAATGCAATGCTCCATAAAACTTGTAATCACAAAGCTCCATGCCCTTCTTATCACAGTGCTCCATTACACCTGTCATAACAATGCTTCATGACCCCTGCCATCAAAATGTTCCACGGCCTTGTCATCACAGTGCTCCAAGACCCCTGTAATCAAAATGCTCCATGCCCTTGTCATCACAAAGCTCCATGACACATGTCATCAGAATATTCCATGGACTTCTCATCAAAATGCTCCATGCCCTTGTCATCACAATGCTCCCAGACCCCTGTAATCACAGTACTCCATGCCCCTTTTCCTATCAATGGTCCATGAACCCTGACATCACAGTGCATCATGCCAATCATCATAATGCTTCTGGCTATTGTCAGCACAATGAAATCAAAATTCTCTATGACCTCTGTCATCACAATGCTCCATAACCCAAAGCATCACAATACTCCATGAACATTTTCATCACAATGCTCCATGACCCTTGTCATCACAATGATCCATGCCCTTCTCATCCCAATGCTCCATGACCCCTGTATTCACAATGCTCCGTGACACTTGTCATCAGAGTTCTCCATGACACCTGTCATCACAATGCTCCATGACTTTGTCAGCAAAATGCTACATGACCTTGTCATTACAATGCTCTATGTGCTTGTCATCACAATACTCCATTTCCATTGTCATCACAATCCTCCATGAAACTTTTGATCAGATTGCTTAATGCCTTTTTCATCACAATGCTCCATGCTCCTTGAAATCAAAATGATCCATGACCTCTCTCATCACAATGCTCCAAAACGTTGTGATCACAATGTTCCATAACACTTGTCATCACAACGCTCCATGATGCCTGTCATCACAATACTCCATGCTCTTTTCATCACAATGCTCCATGACCTTTGTCATCACAATTCTCAATACACTTGTCATCACAATGCTCCCTGACACTTGTCGTCACAATGCTCCTTGAACCCTGTCACCAAAGGCTCCATGACATTTTCATCACAAGGCCCCATGCCGTTTTCATCAAACTGATCGATGTCATTGTCATCAAAATACTCCACAAGCTTGTCATCAGAATGTTCCATGACCCTTGTCATCATAATTCTCCATACACTTGTCAGCAAAATGCTCCCTGACCCTTGTCATCACAATGCTCCAAGCCATTGTCATCACAATGCTCCATTACCTTTGTCATCACAATCCTCCATGACACTTGGCATCACAATGCTCCATGCCATTGTCATCACAATGGGCCATTACATATGTCATCACAATGCGCCCTGACACCTCTCTTCACAATACTGCATGACCTGGTCATCACAATGCTCCATGCCCTACTTATCACAATGCTCCATGACCCCTGTCATCAAAATGTTCCGTGACTACAGTCATCAAAATGCTTCATGACCTTTATCATCACAATGGTCCATGCCCTCATCATCAACAGTCTCTGTGACATTTTTAACCACAATGCTCCATGAACTTTTCATCACAATGCTCTTTGGCCCTTGTCATCGCAATGCTCTATGCCTTTCTCAGCACAATGCTCCATGACCATTGTCATCACAATGCTCCATGCGCTTGTCAGCACAATGCTCCATGACACATGTCATCACAATGCTCCATGCGCTTGTCATCACAGTGCTCCACAATCTTGTCATCACAATGCTCCATAAACCTTGTCATCACAATGCTCCATGCGCTTCTCATCACAATGCTCTCTCACAACTGATATCACAATGTTACATCAATATTCGTCACAATACTCCCTCACCTCTGTCATCACAATGTTCCATGACTCCTGTCATCACAGTGCTACATGCATTATCATCACAATGTTCGATGACCACTGTCATCACAATGTTACATAACCCCTGTCATCAAAATACTCCATGACCATTTTCATCAAAATGCTCCATAACCCGTGACATCACAATGTTCCATAACCCCTGTCATCAAAATATTCCATGACCTTTTTCATCAAATTGCTCCATGACCCTGTCATCACAATGCTTCCTGCCCTTCTCATCACAATGCAAAACGCCCTTGTCATCAAAATGCACCATGACTTTGTCATCACAAAGATCTATGACCCTTGGCATAACAATGCTCCAAGTTATTGTCATCACAATGCACCATGAACGCTCTCATCACATTGCTTCATGCCCATGTCATCACATAGCTCCATGACACATGTCATCAGAATGTTCCATGGCCTGCTCATCACAGTGTTCCTTTCCCATGCCATCACAATGCTCCATTACCCCTGTCATAACAATGATTCATGACCCCTGCAATCACAATGTTCCACGGCCTTGTCATCACAAGGCTCCATGACACTTGTCTCCAAAATGATCCAAGACCCCTGTAATCACAATGATCCATGCCCCTTTTCAACACAATGCTCCATGAACCCTGTCATCACAATGCCTCATGCCCATCATCATAATGCTTCATGCTATTGTCAGCACAATTAAATCAAAATTCTTCATGACCTCTGTCATAACAATGATCCAAACACTTGTGATCACATTATTCCATAACACTTGTCATCACAATGCCCCATGACGCTCGTCACCACAGTTATCCATGGTCTTCTCATCACAATGCTCCATGACCTTTCTCATCACAATGCTCAATACACTTGTCATCACAATGCTCCCTGACACTTGTCGTCAGTATGCTCCTTGAAACCTGTCATGACAAAGCTCCATGCCTTTTTCATCACAATGATCCATGCCCTTTTCATCACAATGCTCCTAGAACACTGTAATCACAATGTTCCATGCCCTTGTCATCACAAAGCTCAATGACGCATATCTTCAGAATGCTCCTTCGCCTTCCCCTCACAATGCTCCATATCCATGTCATCACAATGTTCCAAGACCCCTGTAATCACAATGGTCCATGCCCCTTTTTATCAGTATGCTCCAATAGATTTGTCATCAAACTCCACCATGGTTTTCTCATCACAATGCTCCAGGAACTTATCATCACAATGCTTCACGACATTGTCCTGAAAATTCTCAATGGCCCTTGTCATCATAATGCTCCAAGCCCTAGTCCTCACAATGCTCCATTATATTTGTCATCACAATCCTCCATTACATTTGGCATCACAATGCTCCCTGCCTTTGTCATCGCAATGGACCATGACATATGTCATCACAATGCTCCCTGACACCTATCTTCACAATACTCCATGACCTTCTCATCACAATGATCCATGCCCTTGTCATCACAATGCACCATGTCCCCTGTCATCACAATAATCTATGAAACTTGTCAGAACAATGACCCATGCCCCTGTCATCAAAATGCTCCGTGCCCTTGTCATCACAATGCTCCATGCCATTGTCATCACAGTACTCCATGACCCCTGTCATCACAATGCTCCATGACTCCAGTCAACACAATGCTTCATAAGATTGTCATCACAATTGTCCATGCCCGCGTCATCACAAGGCTCTGTGACTTTTGTAACCACAGTGCTCCATGAACATTTCATCACAATGTTCCGTGATCCTTGTCATCACAATGCTCCATGCCTTTGTCAGAAAAATGCTCCATGACCCTTGTCATCACAATGTGCCATGCGCTTTTCATCACAACGGTCCACATATTTGTCATAGCAATGCTCCCTAAACCCTGTAATCAAAATGCTCTATGCCCCTTTTCATCTCAATGAACCATGAACCCTGTCATCACAATGCACAATGCCCATCATCATAATGCTTCATGCTATTGCCATCACAATGAATTCAAAATGCTCCATGATCTCTGTCATAACAATGCTCCAAACCCTTTGGATCATAATATTCCATAACACTTGTCATCAGAGTGCCCCATGACACTCGTCATCACAATTATCCATGGTCTTCTCATCACAATGCTCCATGACATTTGTCATCACAATGCTCAATACACTTGTCATCAAAATGCTCCCAGACACTTGTTGTCTGTATGCTCCTTGAACCCTGTCATGACAAGGTTCCATGCCTTTTTCATCACAATGATCCATGCCCTTTTCCTCACAATGCTCCAAGACCCCTTTAAACACAATGCTCCATGCCCTTGTCATAACAAAGCTCAATGAAACATGTCTTCAGATTGCTCCTTGGCCTTCTCCTCACAATGTTCCATGCCCATGTCATCACAATGTTCCAAGACCCCTGTAATCACAATGGTCCATGCCCCTATTCATCAGTATGCTCCATGAGATTTGTCATCACATGTCTCTATGGATTTCTCATCACAGTGCTCCAGGACCTTGTCATCACAATGCTTCACGACCTTGTTCTGAAAATTCTCAATGGCCCTTGTCATCATAATGCTCCAAGCCCTAGTCATCACAATGCTCCATTTTATTTGTTATCAAAATCCTCCATTACATTTGGCATCACAATGCTCCCTGCCATTGTCATTGCAATGGACCATGACATATGTCATCACAATGCTCCATGACACCTGTCTTCACAATAATCCACGACCTTCCCATCACAGTGATCCATGCCCTTGTCATCACAATGCAATATGTCCACTGTCATCACAATAATCTATGAAATTTGTCAGACCAATAGTCCATGCCCCTGTCAACACAATGCTCCATGCCCTTGTCATCACAATGCTCCATGACCACTGTCATCACATTGCTCCGTGACTCCAGTCATCACAATGCTTCATAACATTTGTCATCACAGTGGTCCATGCCCGCATCAGCAAAAGGCTCTGTGACCTTTATAACCACAATGCTCCATGAACTTTTCATCATAATGCTCCGTGACCTTTGTCATCAACATGCTCCATGCCTTTGTCAGAAAAATGTTCCTTGACCCTTGTCATCACAATGTTCTACGCGCTTTTCATCACAACGGTCCACAAATTTGTCATGGTAATGCTCCATAAACTTTTGTAATCACAATGCTCCATGCCCTTCTCATCACAATGCTCCATTACACCTGTCATAACAATTCTCCATGACCCCTGCCATCACAATATTCCACGGCCTTGTCATCACAAGGCTCCATGACATTTGTCATCACAATGCTCCAAGACGCCTGTAACCACAATGCTCCATGCCCTTGTCATCACAAAGCTCCATGACACATGCCATCAGAATGTTCCATGTCCTTCTCATCAAAATGCTCCATGCCCTTGTCATCACAGTGCTCCAAGACACCTGTAATCACAATGCTCCCTGCCCCTTTTCATCTCAATGCTCCATGAACCCTGTCATCACAATGCACCATGCCCATCATCATAATGCTTCCGGCTATTGTCACAACAATGAAATCAAAATTCTCCATGACCTCTGTCATCACAATACTCAATGAACATTTTCAGCCCAATGCTCCATGACCATTGTCATCACAATGATCCATGCACTTGTCATCCCAATGCTCCATGACACCTGTATTCACAATGCTCTGTGTCGCTTGTCATCACAGTGCTCCATGACACATGTCATCACAGTGCTCCATGACACATATCATCACAATGCTCCATGACTTTGTCAGCAAATTGCTATATGACCTTGTCATTACAATGCTCTATGCACTTGTCATCACAATACTCCATTACCATTGTCATCACAATCCTCCATGAACCTTGGGATCACATTGCTTCATGCCCTTGTAATCACAATGCTCCATGCTCCTTGAAATCAAAATGATCCATGACCTCTGTCATCACAATGCTCCAAACCCTTGTGATCACAATGCTCCATAACACTTGTCATCACAACGCTCCATGATGCCTCTCATCACAATACTCCATGCACTTTTCATCACAATTCTCCATGACCTTTGTCATCAAAATTCTCAATACACTTGTCATCACAATGCTCCCTAACACTTGTCGTCTGAATGCTCCTTGAAACCTTTCATGAAAAGGCTCCATGCCTTTTTCAACACAATGCCCCATGCCGTTTTCATCACAGTGCTCCACGCCACTGTCATCAAAATTCTCCACAAGCTTGTCATGAAAATGCTCCATGACCCTTGTCATCACAATTCTCCATGCACTTGTCAGCACAATGCTCTCTGACACTTGTCATCTCAATGCTCCAATCCATTGTCATCACAATGCACCATTATCTTTGTCATCAAAATCCTCCCTGACACTTGGCATCACAATGCACCATGCCATTGTCATCACAATGGGCCATTACATATGTCAACACAATGCTCCCTGACACCAGTCTTCACAATACTGCATGACCTGGATATCACAATGCTCCATGCACTTGTCACCACAATGCACCATTCCAACAGTCATCGCAATAATCCATGAAACTTATTAGACCAATGCTCCATGCCCTTGTCATCACAATGATCCATGACCCTTGTCATCAGAATGCTCCATAAACTTTTCATCACAATGCTCTTTGATCCTTGTCATCACAATTCTCTATGCCTTTCTCAGCACGATGCTCCATGACACATGTCATCACAATGCACCATGTGCTTGTCATCACCGTGCTCCACAATCTTGTCATCACAGTGCTCCATAAAACTTCTCATCACAATGCTCCATGCACTTCTCATCAAAATGCTCTCTCACCACAGATATCACAATGTTACATCACTATTCGTCAAAATACTCCCTCAACCCTGTTATCACAATGATCCATGACTCCTGTCATCACAATGCTACATGCATTCTCATCACAATGTTCGATGACCACTGACATCACAATGCTCCATAAGCACTGTCATCAAAATGCTCCATGACCCTTTTCATCAAATTGCTCCATGACCATGTCATCACAATGTTCCCTGCCCTTCTCATCACAATGCACAACGCACTTGTCATCAAAATGCTCCATGATCTTTGTCATCATAAAGATCCATGACAATTGGCATCACAGTGCTCAATGTCATTGTCATCACAAAGCTCCATGAACACTCACATCACATTGCTCCATGACCTTGTCATCACAAAGCTCCATGACACATGTCATCAGAATGCTCCATGGCCTTCTCATCACAATGCTCTATGTGCTTTCCATCACAATGCTCCATTAACCCTGTCATAACAATGCTCCATGACACCTGCCATCACGATGTTCTGTGACCTAGTCATCACAAGGCTCCATGACCCTTCTCATCACAATGCTCCAAGACCAATGTAATCACAATTCTCCATGCCCCTTTACATCTCAATGAACCATGAACCCTGTCATCACAATGCACCATGTCCATCATCATAATGCTTCATGCTATTGTCATCACAATGAAATCAAATTGCTCCATGACCTCTGTCATAACAATGCTCCAAACCCTTGTGATAACAATATTCCTTAACATTTGTCATCACAGTGCCCCATGACACTCGTCATCACAATTATCCATGGTCTTCTCATCACAATGCTCCATGACCTTTCTCATCACAATGCTCAATACACTTGTCATCAAAATGCTCCTTGACACTTGTTGACTGTATGCTCCTTGAACCCTGTCATGACAAGGCTCCATGCCTTTTTCATCACAATGATCCATGCCCTTTTCATCACAATGCTCCAAGACCCATTTAAACACAATGCTCCATGCCCTTGTCATCACAAAGCTCCATGACACATGCCATCAGAATGTTCCATGTCTTTCTCATCAAAATGCTCCATGCCCTTGTCATCACAGTGCTCCAAGACCCCTGTAATCACAATGCTCCATGCCCCTTTTCATCTCAATGCTCTATGAACCCTGTCATCAAAATGCACCATGCCCATTATCATAATGCTTCCGGCTATTGTCAGCACAATGAAATCAAAATTCTCCATGACCACTGTCATCACAATACTCCATGAATATTTTCAGCCCAATGCTCCATGACACTTGTCATCACAATTATCCATGCCCTTCTCATCGCAATGCTCCTTAAACCCTGTATTCACAATGCTCCGTGACGCTTGTCATCACAGTGATCCATGACACCTGTCATCACAATGCTCAATGACTTTGTCAGCAAAATGCTAAATGACCTTGTCATTACAATGCTCTATGCACTTGTCATCACAATACTCCATTACGATTGTCATCACAATCCTCCATGAACTTTGGGATCACATTGCTTCATGCCCTTGTCATCAAAATGTTCCATGCTCCTTGAAATCAAAATGATCCATGACCTCTGTCATCACAATGCTCCAAACACTTTTGATCAAAATGTTCCATAACACGTGTCATCACAATGCTCCATGATGCCTGTCATCACAATACTCCATGCCCTTTTCATCACAATGCTCCATGACGTTTGTCATCACAGTTCTCAATAAACTTGTCATCACAATGCTTACTGACACTTGTCATCAGAATGCTCCTTGAACCCTGTCACGAAAAGGCTCCATGCCTTTTTCATCACAATGCCCCATGCCGTTTTCATCACAATGCTCCACGCCACTGTCATCAAAATACTCCACAAGCTTGTCATGAGAATGCTGCATGACACTTGTCATCACAATTCTCCATGCACTTGTCAGCACAATGCTCCCTGACCCTTGTCATCTCAATGCTCCAAGCCATTGTAATCACAATGCACCATTACCTTTGTCATCAGAATCCTCCATGACACTAGGCATCACAATGCTCCATGCCATTGTCATCACAATGGGCCATTACATATGTCAACACAATGCTCCCTGACACCAGTCTTCAAAATACTGCATGACCTGGTCATCACAATGCTCCATGCCCTCGTCACCACAATGCACCATTCCAACAGACATCGCAATAATCCATGAAACTTATTAGACCAATGCTCCATGCCCTTGTCATCACAATGCTCCATGACCCATGTCATCACAATCCTCCATGAACTTTTCATCACAATGCTCTTTGATCCTTGTCATCACAATTCTCTATGCCTTTCTCAGCACAATGCTCCATGACCCTTGTCATCACAATGCTCCATGCGCTTCTCAGCACGATGCTCCATGACACATGTATTCAAAATGCACCATGCGTTTGTCATCACAGTGCTTCCCAATCTTGTCATCACAATGCTCCTTAAACTATGTCATCACAATGCTCCATGAACTTCTCATCAAAATGCTCTCTCACCACAGATATCACAATGTTACATCACTATTCGTCACAATACTCCCTCACCCCTGTTATCACAGTGTTCCATGACTCCTGTCATCAAAATGCTACATGCACTTATCATCACAATGTTCAATGACCCCTGATATCACAATGCTCCATAACCCCTGTCATCAAAATGCTCCATGACCCTTTTCATCAAAATGCTCCATGACCCCTGACATCACAATGTTCCATAACACCTGTCATCAAAATGTTCCATGACACTTTTCATCAAATTGCTCCATGACCCTGTCATCACAATGCTCCCTGCCCTTCTCATCACAATGCACAACGCACTTGTCATCAAAATGCTCCATGACTTTTGTCATCAGAAAGATCCATGACCCTTGGCATCACAATGCTCCATGTCATTGTCATCACAGTGCTCCATGAACGTTCTCATCAAATTGCTCCATGCCCTTGTCATCACAAAGCTCCATGACACATGTCATCAGAATGCTCCATGGCCTTCTCATCACAATGCTCTATGCGCTTGCCATCACAATGCTCCCTTACCCCTGTCATAACAATCCTCCATGACACCTGCCATCACGATGTTCCGTGGCCTTGTCATCACAAGGCTCCATGAACCTTCTAATCACAATGCTCCAAGACCCCTGTAATCACAATGCTCCATGCCCCTTTTCATCTCAATGATCCATGAACCCTGTCATCACAATGCACCATGCCCATCATCATAATGCTTCATGCTATTCTCATCAAAATGAAATCAAAATTCTCCATGACCTCTGTCATAACAATGCTCCAAAACCTTGTGATCACAATATTCCATAACACTTGTCATCACAGTGCCCCATGACACTCATCATCACAATTATCCATGGTCTTCTCATCACAATGCTCCATGACCTTTGTCATCAAAATGCTCAATACACATGTCATCAAAATGCTCCCTGACACTTGTTCTCTGTATGCTCCTTGAACCCAGTCATGACAAGGCTCCATGCCTTTTTCATCACAATGATCCATGCCCGTTTCCTCACAATGCTCCAAAACCCCTTTAAACACAATGCTTCATGCCCTTGTCATCACAAAGCTCAATGAAACATGTCTTCAGAATGCTCCTTGGCCTTCTCCTCACAATGCTCCATGCCCATGTCATCACAATGTTCCAAGACCCCTGTAATCACAATGGTCCATGCCCCTTTTCATCAGTATGCTCCATGAGATTTGTCCTCCCAAGTCTCTATGGATTTCTCATCACAATGCTCCAGGACCTTGTCATCACAATGCTTCACGACATTGTCATGAAAATTCTCAATGGCCCTTGTCATCATAATGCTCCAAGCGCTAGTCATCACAATGTTCCATTATATTTGTCATAACAATCCTCCATTATATTTGGCATCACAATGCTCCATGCCATTGTCATTGCAATGGACCATGACATATGTCATCACAATGCTCCCTGACACCTGTCTTCACAATACACCATGACCTTCTCATCACAAAGATCCATGCCCTTGTCATCACAATGAACCATGTCCAATGTCATCACAATAATCTATGAAACTTGTCAGACCAATGCTCCATGGCCCTGTCACCACAATGCTCCATGCCCTTGTCATCACAATGCTCCATGACCACTGTCATCACAATGCTCCGTGACTCCAGTCATCACAATGCTTCATAACATTTGTCATCACAATGGTCCATGCCCGCGTCATCACAAGGCTCTGTGACCTTTATAACCACAATGCTCCATGAACTTTTCATCACAATGCTCCGTGACCCTTGTCATCAAAATGCTCCATGCCTTTGTCAGAAAAATGTTCCATGACCCTTGTCATCACAATGTGCTACGTGATTTTCATCACAACGGTCCACAAATTTGTCATGGTAATGCTCCATAAACCTTGTAATCACAATGCTCCATGCCCTTCTCATCACAATGCTCCATTACCCCTGTCATAACAATGCTCCATGACCCCTGCCATTACAATATTCCACGGCCTGGTCATCACAAGGCTCCATGACACTTGTCATCACAATGCTCCAAGAACCCTGTAATCACAATGCTCCATGCCCTTGTCATCACAAAGCTCCATGACACATGCCATCAGAATGTTCCATGTCCTTCTCATCAAAATGCTCCATGCCCTTGTCATCACAGTGCTCCTGTAATCACAATGTTCCACGCCCCTTTTCATCTCAATGCTCCATGAACCCTGACATCTCAATGCACCATGCCCATCATCATAATGCTTCTGGCTATTGTCAGCACAATGAAATCAAAATTCTCCATGACCTCTGTCATCACAATACTCCATGAATATTTTCAGCCCAATGCTCCATGACCCTTGTCATCACAATGATCCATGCCCTTGTCATCGCAATGCTCCATGACCCCTGTATTCACAAAGCTCCGTGACGCTTGTCATCACAGTGCTCCATGACACATATCATCACAATGCTCCATGACTTTGTCAGCAAAATGCTACATGACATTGTCATTACAATGCTCTATGCACTTGTCATCACAATATTCCATTACCATTGTCATCACAATGCTCCAAGAACCTTGGGTTCACATTGCATCATGCCATTGTAATTACAATGTTCCATGCTCCTTGAAATCAAAATGATCCGTGACTTCTGTCATCACAATGCTCCAAACCCTTGTGATCAAAATGTTCCATAATACTTGTCACCACAACGCTCCATGATGCCTGTCATCACAATACTCCATGCACTTTTCATCACAATGCTCCATGACCTTTGTCATCACAATTCTCAATACACTTGTCATCACAATGCTCCCTGAAACTTGTCATCAGGATGCTCCTTGAACCCTGTCACGAAAAGGCTCCATGCCTTTTTCATCACAAGGCCCCATGCCGTTTTCATCACAATGCTCCACGCCACTGTCATCAAAATACTCCACAAGCTTGTCATGAGAATGCTCCATGACCCTTGGCATCACAATTCTCCATGCACTTGTCAGCACATTGCGCCCTGTTATTTGTGATAACAATGCTCCAAGCCATTGCCATCACAATGCTCTATTACTTTATCATCAGAATCCTCCATGACATTTGGTATCACAATGCTCCATGCCATTGTCATCACAATGGGCCATTACATATGTCATCACAATGCTCCCTGACACCTGTCTTCACAATACTGCATGACCTGGTCATCACAATGCTCCATGCCCTTGTCATCACAATGCGCAATTCCAAATGTCATCACAATAATCCATGAAACATATTAGACCAATGCTCAATGCCCTTGTCATCACAATTCTCCATGCCCTTGTTATCACAATGTTCCATGACCCCTGTCATCACAATGCTCCGTGACTCCAGTTATCACAATGCTTCATGACCTTTATCACCACAATGGTCCATGCCCTCGTCATCAACAGTCTCTGTGTTCTTTTTAACCACAATGCTGCATGAACTTTGACCCTTGTCATCACAATGCTCTTTGACCCTTGTCATCACAATGCTCTGTGCACTTCTCATCAAAATGCTCTGTCACCACTGATATCACAATGTTACATCACTATTCGTCACAATATTCCCTCACCCCTGTCATCAAAATGTGCCATGACTCCTGTCATCAAAATGCTACATGCACTTATCATCACAATGTTCGATGACCCCTGGCATCACAATGTTCCATAACCCCTATCATCAAATTGTTCCATGACCCTTTTCATCAAATTGCTCCATGACCCTGTCATCACAATGCTCCATGTCATTGTCATCACAGTGCTCCATGAAGGTTCTCATTACATTGCTCCATGTCCTTGTCTTCACAAACCTACATGACACATGTTATCAGAATGCTGCATGGCCTTCTCATCACAATGCTCCATGCCCTTGCCATCACAATGCTCCATTACCCCTGTCATAACAATGCTCCATGAACCCTGATATCACGATGTTCCATGGCCTTGTTATCACAAGGCTCCATGACCCTTCTCATCACAATGCTCCAAGACCCCTGTAATCACAATGCTCCATGCCCGTTTTCATCTCAATGATCCATGAACCCTGTCATCACAATGCACCGTGCCCATAATCATAATGTTTCATGCTATTCTCATCATAATGAAATCAAAATGCTCCATGACCTCTGTCATAACAATGCTCCAAACCCTTGTGATCACAATATTCCATAATACTTGTCATCACAATGCCCCATGAAGCTCGTCATCCCAATTATCCATGGTCTTCTCATCACAATGCTCCATGACCTTTGTCATCACAATGATCAATACACTTGTCATCAATATGCTCCCTGACACTTGTTCTCTGTATGCTCCTTGAATCATTTCATGACAAGGCTCCATGCCTTTTTCATCACAGTGATCCATGCACTTTTCATCAAAATGCTCCATGACCCCTGACATCACAGTGTTCCATAACCCCTGTCATCAAAATGTTTCATGACCCTTTTCAACAGATTGCTCCATGACCCTGTCATCACAATGCTCCCTGCACTTCTCATCACAATGCACAACACACTTGTCATCAAAATGCTCCATGACCTTTGACATAACAAAGATCCATGACACTTGGCATCACAGTGCTCCATGTCATTGTCATCACAATGCTCCATGAACACTCTCATCACATTGCTCCATGCCCTTGTCATCACAAAGCTCCATGAAACATGTCATCAGAATGCTCCATGGCCTTCTCATCACAATGCTCTATGCGCTTGCCATCACAATGCTCCATTACCCCTGTCATAACAATGCTCCATGACACCTGCCATCACGATGTTCCGTGGCCTTGTCATCACAAGGCTCCATGACCCTTCTCATCACAATGCTCCAAGACCCCTGTAATCACAATGCTCTATGCCCCTTTTCATCTCAATGATCCATGAACCCTGTCATCACAATGCACCATGCCCATCATCCTAATGCTTCATGCTATTCTCATCACAATGAAATCAAAATGCTCCATGACCTCTGTCATAACAATGCTCCAAAACCTTGTGATCACAATATTCCATAACACTTGTCATCACAGTGCCCCATGACACTCATCATCACAATTATCCATGGTCTTCTCATCACAATGCTCCATGACCTTTGTCATCACAATTCTCAATACACTTGTCATCAAAATGCTCCCTGACACTTGTGGTCTGTATGCTCCTTGAACCCAGTCATGACAAGGCTCCATGCCTTTTTCATCACAATGATCCATGCCCTTGTCATCAAAATGCACCATGTCCACTCTCATCACAATAATCTATGAAATTTGTCAGAACTATGCTCCATGCCCCTGTCACCACACACTCCATTCCCTTGTCATCACAATGCTCCATGACCACTGTCATCATAATGCTCCATGACTCCAGTCATCACATTGATTCATAACCTTTGTCATCACAATGGTCCATTCCCACGTCATCACAAGGCTCTGTGACCTTTGTAACCACAATTCTCCATGAACAGTTCATCACAATGCTCCGTGACCCTTGTCATCAAAATGCTCCATGCCTTTGTCAGAAAAATGCTCCTTGACCTTTGTCATCACAATGTGCTACGCGCTTTTCATCACAACTGTCCACAAATTTGTCATTGTAATGCTCCATAAACCTTTTAATCACAATGCTCCATGCCCTTCTCATCACAATGCTCCATTACACCTGTCATAACAATGCTCCATGACCCCTGCCATCACAATGATCCACGGCCTTGTCATCACAAGGCTCCATGACACTTGTCATCACAATGCTCCAAGACCCCTGTAATCACAATGCTCCATGCCCTTGTCATCACAAAGCTCCATGACACATGCCATCAGAATGTTCCATGTCCTTCTCATCCAAATGCTCCATGCCCTTGTCATCACAGTGCTCCAAGACCCCTTGGAATCACAATGCTCCCTGCCCCTTTCCATCTCAATGCTCCATGAAACCTGTCATCACAATGCACCATGCCCTTCAGCATAATGATTCCGGCTTTTGTCAGCACAATGAAATCAAAATTCTCCATGACCTCTGTCATCACAATGCTCCATGACACCTGTCATCAAAATACTCCATGAACATTTTCAGCCCAATGCTCCATGACCCTTGTCATCACAATGATCCTTGCCCTTGTCACCCCAGTGCTCCATGACGCCTGTATTCACAATGCTCCGTGACGCTTGTCCTCACAGTGCTCCATGACACCTGTCATTAGAATGCTCCATGCCCTTGTCATCCCAATGCTCCATGACCCCTGTATTCACAATGCTCCGTGACGCTTGTCATCACAGTGCTTCATGACGCCTGTCATCACAAGGCTCCTTGCCTTTGTCATCACAGTACTCCATGACCCCTGTCATCATAATGCTCCATGACTTCAGTCACCACAATGCTTCATAACATTTGTCATCACAATTTTCAATGCCCACGTCATCACAAGGCTTTGTGACCTTTCTAACCACAATGCTCCATGAACTTTTCATCACAATGCTCCGTGATCCTTGTCATCACAATGTTCCATGCCTTTGTCAGAAAAATGCTCCATGACCCTTGTCATCACAATGTGCCACATGCTTTTCATCACAACGGTCCACAAAGTTGTCAGAGCAATGTTCCATAAACCTTGTAATTTCAATTCTCCATGCCCTTCTCATCACAATGCTCCATTACCACTGTCAGAACAATGCTCCATGACCCCTGCCATCACAATGTTCCACGGCCTTGTCATCACAAGGCTCAATGACAATTGTCTACACAATGCTCCAAGACCCCTGTAATCACAATTCTCCATGCCCTTGTCATCACAAAGCTCCATGACACATGTCATCAGAATATTCGATGGCCTTCTCATCATAATGCTCCATGCCCTTGTCATTACAGTGCTCCTAGACCCCGGTAATCACAATGCTCCATGCCCCTTTTCATCTCAATGCTCCATGAACCCTGTCTTCACAATGCATCATACCCTTCATCATAATGCTTCCGGCTATTGTCAGCACAATGAAATCAAAATTCTCCATGACCTCTGTCATCACAATGCTCCATGACCCCTGTCATCAAAACACTACATGAACATTTGCAGCCCAATGCTCCATGACCCTTGTCATCACAATGATCCATGCCCTTGTCATCCCAATGCTCCATGACCCCTGTATTCACAATGCTCCGTGACGCTTGTCATCACAGTGCTCCATGACACATGTAGTCACAATGCTCCATTCCCTTGTCATCCCAATGCTCCATGACCCCTGTATTCACAATGCTCCGTGACGCTTGTCACCACAGTGCTCCATGACACCTTTCATCACAATGTTCCATGCCTTTGTCAGCAAAATGCTACATGACTTTGTCATTACCATGCTCTATGCGCTTATCATCACAATACTCCATTACCATTGTCATCACAATCCTCCATGAATCTTGGGATCACATTGCTACATGCCCTTGTCATCATAATGCTCCATGCTCCTTGAAATCAAAATGATCCATGACCTCTTTCATCACAATGCTCCATGCCCTTGTCACCACAATGCACCATTCCAACAGTCATTGCAGTAATCCATGAAACTTATTAGACCAATGCTCCATGCCCTTGTCATCACAATGCTCCATGACCCTTGTCATCACAATGCTCCATGAACTTTTCATCACAATGCTCTTTGATCCTGGTCATCACAATTCTCTATGCCTTTCTCAGCGCAATGCTCCATGACCCTTGTCATCACAATGCTCCATGCGCTTGTCAGCACGATGCTCCATGACACATGTCATCAAAATGCACCATGCACTTGTCATTATAGTGCTCCACAAGCTTGTCATCAGAATGCTCCATAAACCTTGTCATCACAATGCTCCATGCACTTCTCATCAAAATGTTCTCTCACCACAGATATCACAATGTTACATCACTATTCGTCACAATACTCCCTCACCCCTGTTATCACAGTGTTCCATGACTCCTGTCATCACAATGCTACATGCAATTATCATCACAATGTTCGATGACCCCTGACATCACAATGCTCCATAACCCCTGTCAGCAAAATGCTTCATGACCCTTTTCATCATAATGCTCCATGACACCTGACATCACAATGTTCCATAATCCTTCTCACCAAAATGTTCCATGACCCTTTTCATCAAATTGCTCCATGAACCTGTCATCACAATGCTCCCTGCCCTTCTCATCACAGTGCACAACGCCCTTGTCATCAAAATGCTCCATGACCATTGACATCACAAAGATTCATGACGCTTGGCATCACAGTGCTCCATGCCCTTGTCCTCACAAAGCTCCATGACACATGTCATCAGAATGCTCCAAGGCTTTCTCATCACAATGCTCCATGCCCTTGCCATTACAATGCTCCATTACACCTGTCATAAAAATGCTCCATGACACCTGCCATCACGATGTTCCGTGGCCTTGTCATCACAAGGCTCCATGACCCTTCTCATCACAATGCTCCAAGAACACTGTAATCACAATGCTCCATGCCCATTTTTCATCTCAATGATCCATGAACCCTGTCATCACAATGCACCATGCCCATCATCATAATGCTTCATGCTATTGTCATCACAATGAAATCAAAATGCTCCATGACCTCTGTCATAACAATGCTCCAAACCCTTGTGATCACAATATTCCATAACACTTACCATCACAGTGCCCCATGACACTCGTCATCACAATTATCCATGGTCTTCTCATCACAGTGCTCCATGACCATTGTCATCACAATGCTCAATACACTTGTCATCAAAATGCTCCCTGACACTTGTTGTCTGTATGCTCCTTGAACCCTGTCATGACAAGGCTCCATGCCTTTTTCATCACAATGATCCATGCCCTTTTCTTCACAATGCTCCAAGACCCATTTAAACACAATGCTCCATGCCCTTGTCATCACAAAGCTCAAAGACAAATGTCTTCAGAATGCTCCTTGGCATTCTACTCCCAATGCTCCATGCCCATGTCATCACAAAGTTCCAAGACCCCTGTAATCACAGTGGTCCATGCCCCTTTTCATCAGTATGCTCCCTGAGATTTGTCATCACAAGTCTCTGTGGATTTCTCATCACAATGCTCCAGGAACTTGTCATCACAATGCTTCTCGAACTTGTTCTGAACATTCTCAATGGCCCTTGCCTTCATAATGCTCCAAGCCCAAGTCATCACATTGCTCCATTATATATGTCATCAAAATCCTCCATTACATTTGGCATCACAATGCTCCCTGCCATTGTCATTGCAATGGACCATGACATAAGTCATCACAATGCGCCCTGACACCTGTGTTTACAATACTCCATGACCTTCTCATCAAAATGATCCATGGCCTTGTCATCCCAATGCTCCATGACCCCTGTATTCACAATGCTCCATGACACTTGTCATCACAGTGCTCAATGACACCTGTCATCACACTGCTCCATGGCTTTGTCAGCAAAATGCTACATGACCTTGTCATTACAATGCTCTATGCGCTTGTCATCACAATACTCCATTTCAATTGTCATCACAATCCTCCATGAACCTTGAGAGCACATTGCTTCATGCCCTTGTCATCACAATGCTCCATGCTCCTTGAAATCAAAATGATCCATGACCTCTGTCATCGCAATGCTCCAAACCCTTGTGATCCCAATGTTCCATAACACTTGTCATCACAATGCTCCATGATGCCTGTCATCACAAAATTCCATGCCCTTTTCATCACAGTGCTCCATGACATTTGTCATCACAATGCTCAGTACACTTGTCATCACAATGCTTCCTGACACTTGTCATCAGAATGCTCTTTGAACCCTGTCACGAAAAGGCTCCATGCCTTTTCATCACCATGCCCAATTCCGTTTTCATCACAATGCTCCGTGACCATTGTCATCAAACTGCTCCATGACTTTGTCTGAAAAATGTTCCATGACACTTGTCATCACAATGTGCCATTCGCTTTTCATCACAACGATCCAGAAAATTGTCATTGCAATGCTCCATAAACCTTGTAATCACAATGCTCCATACAATTCTCATCAAAATGCTCTCTCACCAGAGATATCACAGTGTTCCATCACTAGTTGTCACAATACTCCCTCACCCCTGTAATCACAATGTCCCATGACCCCTGTCATCACAATGCTACATCCCTTTATCATCATAAAGTTCCATGACCCCTGACATCACAATATTCTATAACCCCTCTCATCAAAATGTTCCAATACACTTTCCATCATATTGCTGCATGACCCTGTCATCAAAATACTCCCTGCCCTTCTCATCACAATGCACCATGCAATTGTCTTCAAAATGCTCCATGACCTTTGTCATCACAAAGCGCCATGACCCTTGGCATCACAATGCTCCATGTCATTGTCATCACAATGCTCCATGAAGCCTCTCATCACATTGCTCCAGGCCCTTGTCATCACAAAGCTCCATGTCACTTGTCATCACAATGCTCGATGCCTTTCTCATCACAATGCCCCATGACCTTGTCATTAAAATCCTCCATGACCCATGTATCACAGTGTTCCATGCCCTTATCATCACAATGCTCTATGCCCACTCTCATCACAATAATCCATGAAACATTTCAGACCAATGCTCCATGCCCTTCTCATCACAATGCTCCTTTACCTCTGTCATAACTATGCTCCATGACACCTGCCATCAAAATGTTCCACGGCCTTTTCATCACAAGGCTCCATGACACTTGTCATCACAATGCTCCACGACCCCTCTAATCAAAATGCTCCATGCACTTGTCATCAAAAAGCTACATGACGCATGTCATCAGAATGTTCCATGGCCCTGTCATCATAAGGCTCCATTCACTTGTCATCACAATGCACCAAGACCCTTTTAATCAAAATGCTCCATGCGTCTTTTCATCTCAATGCACCATGAACCCTGTCATCACAATGGACCCTGCCCATCATCATAATGCTTCAGGCTATTGTCATCACAATTAAATAAAAATGCTCCATGACCTCTGTCATCACAATGCTCCAATCCCTGGTGATCACAATATTCCATAGCCCTTATCATCACAACACTCCATGACGCTCATCATCACAATTATCAATGGTCTTCTCATCACAATGCTCCATGAACTTTGTCATCACAATGCTCAATACACTTGTCATCACAATGCTCCCTGACACTTGTCATCAGTATGCTCCATTAACCCTGTCATGACACGTCTCCATGCCTTTTTCATCACAATGATCCATGTCCTTTTAATCACAATGCTCCAAGACACATGTAATCACAATGCTCCATGCCCTTGTCATCACAAAGCTCAATGACGCATGTCATCAGAATGCTCCACGGCCTTCTCATCAAGATGTTCCATGCCCTTGTCATTACAGTGCTCCAAGTCCCCTGTAATCACAATGCTCCATGCCCCTTTTCATCTCAATGCTCCATGAACCCTGTCATCACAATGTATCATACCCTTCATCATAATGCTTCTGGGTATTGTCATCATAATGAAATAAAAATTCTCCATGACTTCAGTCATCACAATGCTCCATGACCCCTGTCATCAAAATACTCCATGAACATTTTCAGCCCAATGCTCCATGACCCTTGTCATCACAATGATCCATGCCCTTGTCATCCCAATGCTCCAAGAACCCTGTATTACAATGCTCATTGACGCTTGTCATCAGAGTGCTCCATGACATCTGTCATCACAATGCTCCATGCCCTTGACATACCAATGCTCCATGACCCCTGTATTCGCAATGCTCCGTGACGCTTTTCATCACAGTGCTCCATGACACCTGTCATCACAATGTTCCATGACTTTGTCAGCAAAATGCTACATGAATTTGTGATTACCATGCTCTATGCGCTTGTCATCACAATACTCCATTACCATTGTCATCACAATCCTCCATGAATCTTGTGATCACATTGCTACATGCCCTTGTCATCACAATGTTCCATGCTCCTTGAAATCAAAATGATCCATGACCTCTGTCATCACAATGCTCCAAAACCTTGTGATCACAATGTTCCATAACACTTGTCATCCCAACGCTCCATGATGACTGTCATCACAATACTCCATGCACTTTTCATCACAATTCTCCATGACCTTTGTCATCACAATTCTCAATACACATGTCATCACAATGCTCCCTGACACTTGTCATCAGAATGCTCCTTGAACGCTGTCACGAAAAGGTTCCATGCCTTTTTCAACACAATGCCCCATGCCGTTTTCATCACAATGCTCCACGCCACTGTCAGCAAAAAACTCCTCAAGCTTATCATGAGAATGTTCCATGACCCTTGTCATCACAATTCTCCATGCACTTGTCAGCACAATGCTCCCTGACCCTTGTCATCTCAATGCTCCAAGCCACTGTCATCACAATGCACCATTACCTTTGTCATCAGAATCCTCCATGACACCTGGAATCACAATGCTCCATGCCATTGTCATCACTATGGGCCATTACATATGTCATCACAGTGCTCCCTGACACCTCTCTTCACAATACTGCATGACCTGGTCATCACAATTCTCCATGCTCTTGTCACCACAATGCACCATTCCAACAGTCATCACAATAATCCATGAAAATTATTAGACCAATGCTCCATGCCCTTGTCATCACAATGCTCCATGACCCTTGTAATCACAATGCTCCATGAACTTTTCATCACAATGCTCTTTGATCCTTGTCGTCACAATGCTCTATGCCTTTCTCAGCGCAATGCTCCGTGACCCTTGTCATCACAATGCCCCCTGACTCCAGTCATCACAATGCTTCATAATGTTTGTCATCACAACGGTCCATGCCCGCATCATCACAAGGCTCTGTGACCTTTGTAACCACAATGATCCATGAACATTTCATCACAATGCTCCGTGACACTTGTCATCACAATGCTCCATGTCTTTTTCAGAACAATGCTCCATGACGCTTGTGATCACAATGTGCCATGCGCTTTTCATCACAATGATCCACAACCTTGTCATTGCTATGCTCCATAAACCTTGTAATCACAATGCTCCATGCACTTCTCATCCAAATGCTCTCTCACATGAGATATCACAATGTTCCATCACTAGTCATAACAATCCTCCTTCACCCCGGTTATCACAATGTTCCATGACCCCTGTCATCACAATGCTACATGCATTTATCATCACAATGTTCGATGACCCCTGACATCACAATGCTCCATAACCCCGGTCATCAAAATTTCCCATGACCCTTTTCATCATAATCCTCCATGACCCCTGACATCACAATGTTCCATATCCCCTGTCATCAAAATGTCCCATGACACTTTTCATCAAATTTCTCCATGACCCTGTCATCACAATGCTCCCTGCCCTTCTCATCACAATGCACAAGGCCCTTGTCATCAAAATGCTCCATGACCTTTGTCATCACAAAGATCCATGACCCTTGGCATCACAATGCTCCATGTCATTGTCATCACAATGCTCCATGAACACTCTCATCACATTGTTCCATGCTCTTGTCATCACAAAGCTCCATGACACATGTCTTCAGAATGCTCCATGGCCTTCTCATCACAATGCTCCATGTCCTTGCCATCAAAATGCTCCATGACCTCTGCCATCACGATGTTCCGTGGCCTTGTCATCACAAGGCTCCATGACCCTTCTCATCACAATGCTCCAAGACCCCTGTAATCACAATGCTCCATGCCCATTTTTCATCTCAATGATCAATGAACCCTGTCATCACAATGCACCATGCCCATCATCATAATGCTTCATGCTATTGTCATCACAATGAAATCAAAATGCTCCAGGACCTCAGTCATAACAATGCTCCAAAAACTTGTGATCACAATATTCCATAACACTTGTCATCACAGTGCCCCATGACACTCGTCATCACAATTATCCATGTTCTTCTAATCACAATGCTCCATGACCTTTGTCATCACAATGCTCAATACACTTGTCATCAAAATGCTCCCTGACACTTGTTGTCTGTATGCTCCTTGAACCCTGTCATGACAAGGCTCCATGCCTTTTTCAACACAATGATCCATGCCCTTTTAATCACAATGCTCCAAGACCCATGTAATCACAATGCTCCATGCCCTTGTCATCACAAAGCTCAATGACGCATGTCATCAGAATGCTCCATGGCCTTCTCATCACAATGCTCCATGCCCTTGTCATCACAATGCTCCAAGACCCCTGTAATCACAATGCTCCATGTCCCTTTTCATCAGAATGCTCCATGAGACTTGTCATCACAAGTCTCCATTGTCTTCTCATCAAAGTGCTCTAGGAACTTGTCATCAAAATGCTCCATGATCCCTGTCATCACAATACTCCATGAACATTTTCAGCCCAATGCTCCATGACCTTCTCATCAAAATGCTCCATGACCCCTGTCATCACAATACTCCATGAACATTTTCAGCCCAATGCTCCATGACCCTTGTCATCACAATGATCCATGCCCTTGTCATCCCAATGCTCCATGACCCATGTATTCACAATGCTCCGTGACGCTTGTCATCACAGTGCTCCATGACACCTGTCATCACAATGCTCCATGACTTTGTCAGCAAAATGCTACCTGACCTTGTCATTGCGATGCTCTATTCGTTTGTCATCACAATACTCCATTACCATTGTCATCACAGTCCTCCATGAACCTTGGGATCACATTGCTTCATGCCCTTGTCATCAAAATGCTCCATGCTCCTTGAAATCAAAATGATCCATGACTTCTGTCATCACAATGCTCAAAACCCTTGTGATCACAGTGTTCCATAACACTTGTCATCACAACGCTGCATGATGCCTGTCTCACAATACTCCATGCCCTTTTCATCACAATGCTCCAAGACTTTGTCATCACAATTCTCAATACACTTGTCATCACAATGCCCCATGCCATTTTCATCACAATGCTCCATGCCATTGTCATCAAAATACTCCACAAGCTTGTCATCAGAATACTCCATGACCCTTTTCATCACAATTCTCCATTCACCTGTCAGCACAACGCTCCATGACCCTTGTCATCACAATGCTCCAAGCCATTGTCATCACAATGCTCCATTACCTTTCTCATCAGAATCCTCCATGACACTTGGCATCACAATGTTCCATGCCATTGTCATCACTATGGGCCATTACATATGTCATCACAATGCTCCCTGACACCTGTCTTCACAGTACTGAATGACCTGGTCATCACAATGCTCCATGCCCTTGTCATCACAATGCGCCATTCCAACTGTCATCACAATAATCCATGAAACTTATTAGACCAATGCTCCATTCCCTTGTCATCACAAGGCTCCATGCCCTTGTTATCACAATGGTCCATGACCCCTGTCATCAAAATGCTCCATGCCTCCATTCATCACAATGCTTCATGACCTTTGTCATCACAGTGGTCCATGCCCTAGTCATCAACAGTCTCTGTGACATATTTAACCACAATGCTCCATGAACTTTTCATCACAATGCTCTTTGACCCTTGTCATCACAATGCTCTATGCCTTTCTCAGCACAATGCTCCATGACCCTCGTCATCACCATGCTCCATGCGCTTGTCCGCACAATGTTCCATGACCCATGTCATCACAATGCACCCAGCACTTTTCATCACTGTGCTCCACAATCTTGTCACTACAATGCTCCATAAAACTTGTCATCACAGTGCTCCATGCACTTCTCATCAAAATGCTCTCTCAACACTGATATCACAATGTTACATCGCTATTCATCACAATACTCTCTCTCCCCTGTCATCACAATATTCCATAACTTCTGTCTTTGCAATGCTACATGCACTTATCATCACAAAGTTCGATGACCCCTGACATCACAATGTTCCATAACACCTGTCATCAAAATGCTACATAACACTTTTCCTCAAAATGCTCAATGACCCCCTGACATCACAATGTACCATAACACCTGTCATCACAATATTCCATGACCCTTTTCATCAAATTGTTCTATAACCCTGTCATCACAATGCTCCCTGCTCTTCTCATCACAATGTACCACGCCCTTGTCATCAAAATGCTCCATGACCTTTGTCATCACAAGGATCCATGACCCTTGGCATCTCAATGCTCCATGCCATTGTCATCACAATGCTCCATGAACCCTCTAATCACAATGCTCCATGCCCCTCTGCATCTCAATGCTCCATGAACCCTGTCAACAAAATGCACCATGCCCATCATCATAATGCTTCAGGCTATTGTCATCATAATGAAATCAAAATATTCGATGATCTACCTCATCACAATGCTCCAAATCCTTGTGATCACAATGTTCCATAACACTTATCATCACAACGTCACTTGACGCTCATCATCACAATTATCCATGGTCTTCTCATCACAGTGCTCCATGACATTTGTCATCACAGTGCTCTATACACTTGTCATCACAATGCTCCCTGACACTTGCCATCAGTATGCTCCTGGAACACTGTCATGACAAGGCTCCATACCATTTTCATAACAATGATCCATGCCAATTTCATCACAATGCTCCAAGACACCAGTAATCACATTGCTCCATGCCTTTGTCATCACAATGCCCCAAGACCCCTGTAATCACAATACTCCTTGCCCCTTTTCATCAGAATGCTCCATGAGACTTGTTATTACAAAGCTCCATGGTCTTCTCATCACAATTCTCCAGGAACTTTTCATCACAGTGCTCCATACCCTTGTCATCACTATGCTCCATGACCTCAGTCCTCACAATACTTCCTGAACATTTTCAGTCCAATTCTCCAGGAACTTCTTATCACAATGCTTCATGATCCCTATCATCACAATGCTCCATGACCACTCTCATCACAACGCTCCATGACCCCTGACAACACAGTGATCCGGGACTCTTGTCATCACAATGCTCCATTCCCTAGTCAACACAATGCTCCATGAACATTTTCAGCCCAATGCTCCATGACACTTGTCATCACAATGATCCATGCCCTTGCCATCCCAATGCTCCATGATCCCTATAATCACAATGATCCGTGATGCTTCTCATCACAGTGCTCTATGACCCTTATCATCACAATGCTCCATGCCTGTGTCAGCAAAATGCTACATGACCTTGTCATCACAATGCTCCATTTGCTTGTCATCACAATACTCCCTTACCATTGTCATCAAAATCCTCCATGAACCTTGGGATCACATTGATTCATGCCCTTGTCATCCCAATGCTCCATGCTCCTTGAAAACAAAATGATCCATGACTTCTATCATCACAATGCTCCAAACCCTTGTGATCACAATGTTCCATAACACTTGTCATCACAACGCTCCATGATGCCTGTCATCACAATACTCCATGCCCTTTTCGTCAAAATGCTCCATGATCTTTTTCATCACCATTCTCAATACACTTGTCATCACAATGTTCCCTGACACTTGTCATCAGAATGCTCCTTGAAACCTGTCATGAAATGGCTTCATGCCTATTTCATCACAATGCACCGTGCCCTTTTCATCACAATGCTCCATGCCATTTTCGTCACAATACTCCACAAGCTTGTCATTAGAATGCTCCATGACACTTGTCATCACAATGCTCCATGGCCACTGTCATCACAATGCTCCATACCCCTTGTCATTACTGTGCTCCATGACGCTCGTCATCACAATTATCCATGGTCTTCTCATCACAATGCTCTACGCCCTTGTCATCAAAATGCTCCATGACCCTTGTCATCACAATTCTCCATGGCCACTGGCATCACAATACTCCATACCCCTTGTCATTACTGTGCTCCATGACGCTCGTCATCACAATTATCCATGGTCTTCTCATCACAATGCTCTACGCCCTTGTCATCAAAATGCTCCATGACCCTTGTCATCACAATGCTCCATGGCCACTGTCATCACAATGCTGCATTCCCCTTGTCATTACAGTGCTCCATGACGCTCGTCATCACAATTATCCATGGTCTTCTCATCACAATGCTCCACGGTCTTTCCATCACAGTGCTCCATGCCCTGGTCATCACAATGCTCCATATTCCTTGTCATCACAATTCTCCTCGTTCTTGGCATCACTATGCTCCATGACACTTCTCATCACCGTGTTACATGATTTGTCATCACAATTCTCTATGCACTTGTCATTGCAATGCTCCATGACCCCTGTCATAGGAAGCTCCATGTGCTTCTCATCACAATGCTTCATGAACTTGTCATCAAAATTCTCAATGGCCCTTGTCATCACAATGCTCCATGCCCTTGTCATCACAATGCTCCATGTCCCTTGTCATCACAATGCTCCAAGCCCTTGTCATCAAAATGCTCCATTACATTTGTCATCACAATCCTCCATGACACTTGGCATCACAATGTTCCATTCCATTGTCATCTCAATGGACCATGACATATGTCATCACAATGCTCCCTGAGACCTGTCTTCAAAATACTCCATGACCTTCTTATCACAATGCTCCATGCCTTGGTCATCACATTGCACCATGCCCACTGTCATCACAATAATCCATGAAACATATCAGGCCAATGCTCCATGCCCCTGTCATCACAATGCTCATTGCCTTTTCATCACAAAGCACTATGACCCCTGTCATCACAATGCTCCGTTACTCCAGTCATCACAATGCTTCATGACCTTTGTCATCACAATGGTCCATGCCCTCGTCATCACAAGGCTCTGTGACCTTTGTCACCAAAATGCTCCATGAAATTTTCATCACAATGCTCGGTGACCCTTGTCATCACATTGCTCCATGGCCCATGTCATCACAATGTGCCATGTGCTTGTCATCACTGTGCTCCACAAGCTTGTCATCACAATGATCCATAAAACTTGTCCTCACAATTCTCCATGCACTTCTTATCAAAATGCTCTCTCACGAATGATATCAAAATGTTCCCTCACTAGTCATCACAATACACCCACTCCCCTGTCATCACAATGGTCCACAACACCATCATGAAAATGTCCCATGACTCCTGACATCACAATGTTCCATAACCCCTGTCATCAAAATGTTCCTTGACACTTTTCATCAAATTGCTCTATGACCCTGTCATCACAATGCTCCCTGCCCTTCACAAGAGAATTCACCACACCTTTGTCATCAAAATGCTCCATGACCTTTGTCATCACAAAACTCCATGACCCTTGGCATCACAATTCTCCATGCCATTGTCATCAAAATGCTCCCAAAAACCTCTCATCACATCGTTCCAAGCCCTTGTCATCACAGGATCCATGATGCTTTTCATCACAATGCTTGATGCCATTCTTCTCACAATGCTCCATGCGCTTGTCATTACAATCCTCCATGAACCATGTATCACAGTGTTCCGTGCCGTTGTTATCTCAATGCTCCTTGCCCCCTCTCATCACAATAATCCATGAAACATCTCAGACCAATGTTCCATGCCCTTTTCATCACAATGATCCAAGACCCCTCTAATCATAATTCTCTATGCCCTTTTTCATCTCAATGCACCATGAATGCTGTCATCACAATGCACCAATGCACATCATTATAATGCTTCATGCTATTGTCATCACAATGAAATCTGAATGCTCTATGACCTCTGTCATCACAATGCTCCAAATCCTTGTGATCACAATATTCCATAACACTTATCATCACAGCTCCCCATAACGCTCGTCATCACAATTATCCATGGTCTTCTAATCACAGTGCTCCATGACATTTGTCATCACAGTGCTCAATACCCTTGTCATCACAATGGTCCCTGACACTTGTCATCAGTATGCTCCTTGAACCCTGTCATGACAAGGCTCCATGCCTTTTTCATCACAATGTTACATGCCCTTTTCCTCACAGTGCTCCAAGACCACTGTAATCACAATGCTCCATGCCCTTGTCATCACAAAGCTCCATGATGCATGTCATCAGAACGCTCCATGACATTCTCATCCCAATGTTCAATGCCCTTGTCATCACAATGCTCCAAGACCCCTGTAATCACAGTGCTCCATGACCCTTTTCATCAGAATGCTCCATGAGACTTGTCATCACATGGCTCCATGGTCTTCTCATCACAGTGCTCCAGTACCTTTTCATCACAATGCTCCTTGACCCCTGTCATCACAATACTCCATGAACATTTTCAGCCCAATGCTCCATGAGGTTCTCATCACAATGCTCCATGACCTCTGTCCTCACAATGCTCCATGAACCCTGACAACACAATGATCCGGGACTCTTGTCATCAAAATGCTCCATGCCCTTGTCATCCCAATGCTCCATGAACCCTTTAATCAAAATGATCCATGACGCTTGTCATCACAGTGCTCCATGAACCTTGTCATCACAATGCCTTTGTCAGCAAAATGATACATAATCTTGTCATCACAATGCTCCATGTGCTTGTCATCACAAACCTCCATGACCCTTGGGATCATATTGCTTTATGCCCTTGTCATCTCTATCTTGCCTTTCTGGTTTTTACAGATTTTCGGATGCCCTTTTTGACCGGTGGGAAGCGACAATTCTTTGTAGTGTGGATTTGCATTGTACGCTTGCTTGATTGGCCAAAAAGGGCCTCTGACTTTTCTCCTGAATATATTCAGGAGAAAATCATACGCTGTTTTTGGCCAAGTGCATCATTCTCGAAGTTGTGATGCCTTTCCTGTGCTTTAAAGGCGATTCCAATTTACCTCTTGAAATATGTTTTGTGCAATTCTGCCTCATTTTCAAGTCTGCTTTGTTGCCTTCCCTCAACAGATTTTTGGAAGAGAGTAGTCCTTTGTAACTCTGCAGGTTTTTGATTTGCTTTGCCCCTGAGCTCCAATTTTCATATCCCATTATTGGGAGCTGACCGCAAATCCACAATTTTGCTTCAGGACCTATACTGGTTCCAGGGGTGGCTATACTGGTTCCCTGTGGGTGGCTGAGGCTTTGGTTAATTCTTCTTCCTGACGGGAATTTAGAGTGACATGTGTCCGTCCAAATGCCTACATCTACTCTCTGATTGGTTCTCCCTCTTCCCTTTCATCCTCTGCACAATTAGCAAACTGTGCGAACCAGGAGGTTATAGGGGATGACTCTCCTAAGATGGGAGATTGATAGTAAAGTTGTTGGAATGCCAAACTGTAGCACAAGGAGAGGAAAAAGGAGGAGACTTTCAGAAACCTTTCGCCATCACAGGGTGTCCATTCTCTAGGTTTCCCATACATGTTATAACTGTAGTGATATTCCCTTCTACCTGGAAATTTGGGACCCATGGAATGGTGGCATGCATTACTACTTTAAAGGGTCTGCATTTTCTCTCCCAATCTCACCAGTCCTCTCAGTCCCAAGTGTCCAGCCTTATGTCTCATCCAGCTGTCTTTGCAGATAGGGTCATTCTAGGTTTCATCAGAACCCCTGAAGGAATTGTGTAAGAATTTCGCTGTTTTTTTTGTTTCGTTTTTGAAATTCATTTTTATAATGGGGTTGAGCTGATTTTCCCTGACGTGTTTATGCTGGTCTAGACACACTTGATTCCCTTACAGAGGCATATCAATACATAGGTTTTAAGATTCTTACTAATCAGATATATTCCTCTGTGGGGAATAGGGGTTTTGAGTCCTATTCACTGAGGAAGGTGTAGGTCTTGTCTATTCTGTATTTGGTTTATGGAATTGTACCTGTGCTAATATCAAACTCTGGTTTTATGCATCACCCCACCTCTCCTTCCCCCTTAAGCAGGCATAAGAGTGTTTTCTAAATGTGAGACTCTCTTCTCTTTCCTAATTCAGTTCATGTGTTGTGATGTTGACATTCCCTCTGTAAGTGATATGTTATGAATAGATTCTTTTTCTGTGTGACTAATTTCCCTTAGAATCATCATACCTAAATCCTCTCATTATGCTGCTACTGGCCTTATGACATTGATTTCACGTCTGAGTGATATTCCATTGTACAAAATTACCACAAGTTCTTTATGCATTTCTCTTTTTCCTGGGATACTTTAGGTGTACCGAAGTTGAGGTTCTTGTATGCAGAGCAGCCCTAAACTTTGGGGTGCCTGTGTCTTGTTGATATTTAGTCTTCCCAAGTTATATGTCCATGAGTTGAAGTCCCCTTTGCTCGGGGGCTTTGTATTTTAGATGTTTTAGGAAACAACATACACTTCTTCAGAGTAGCTCTTGGATATTTATACCCCACCCATCAGCGTGACTAGTCTCCCTGTTTTCCATGGCCTCTCCTGCATTTTTGATTTGTACACATTTTTTGGATGGACTTTCTGAGCAGTGGAAATTGAGACTTCTTTATTGTGCGGATTTGCATTTCCCCCTTGCTTGGTTGGCCAAAAACTCTGTATGTGTTTTTTTCCTGAAGATATTCACGAAAAAAAGGCATACACCCTTTTGCCCAACTGCATCATTTTAGAAATTCTGCTGCTTTTCATATGCTTTAAATGTGAGTACAATCTACCTTTTGTAAAATGTTTCCTGCAATTCTGCCTCTCATTCAGAACCTCTTCATTGCCTTACCTGAATATATTTTTGGACATTGGTTATCATTTATATCTTTGCAGGTCTTTGAATTGTCTGCTCCTGAGCTCCATTTTGCAACTCGCATTTTGTGAGCTGACCGCCAAACCATTGGATTGATTCCGGCCCTATTCTGGTTCTGGGGAGGCAGGCTGAGCCTTTGGTTAATTCTTCTTCCTAATGGGAAATTAGAGTGACATGTGCCTGTTAAAACTCCTACAGTTAATCTCTCATTGGTTCCTCCTCTTCCCATTTATCCTCTGCAAAAATTGCAAACTGTGTGAAACAGGAGGTTAAAGGTGCTGATTCTCCAAGTGGGGAGATTGTTAGTAATGTGGCTGGAATGGCGAACCCCAGCAACAGGAGATCAAAAATGAGGTGCATTTTAGACACCTCTCCTGAGCACACGGTGTACATTCATCTCGGTTTCCCAGGCATGTTTTCACTGTCAGAAGATTCCCTTGAAAGTGCAGATTTCGGACCCATGGAATGGGTACCAGGCAGTATTACTTTAAAAAGTCTGCATTTCCTCACCCAGCCTCTCTAACATCTCTTAGCGTGCATAGCTTCCAGCCTTATATATCATCCTGCTGTGGGTCTACATGTGTTCAATCCATGTTACATCATAGCCCTTCAACAAAAGTTGTAAGAATTTTTGTCTGTCTCACTGTTTTTATAAATATTTTTAAATTTATTTTTATATTGGTTACAGCTGATTTTCAAAGCTCTGTTTTTTGCTGCTGTACATCCACTTGATTCATGTACTGTGAGACAACAATAAATTCTTTCTCAGATGCTTACGAGTCATATGTATTATTTTCCAGTGACTTGAGTGGACTGAGTGCTGTTCTTTGAGGTACGGTGTAGGCCTTGCCAGTTATTCAATTCAGTACTTGGAATGGTATCTTTGCTAATTTCAACCTCCTGGATAATACCTCACCATTCCCCACCTTTCCCATTTAGCAGCCTTATGTCTCTTTTCTACATATTTGACTATGTTTCTGTTTTGTAGTTTATTTCATGTGTAGCCATTTTTGATTCCACCTTTAAGTGACATCTTATGATATGTGTCTTTTTCTTTCTGACATGTGCCACTTAGAATGATCGTATGTAACTCCTCCAGAGTTGTTACAACTGGCCTTATTTCATTGATTTCTGGATGAGTAATATTCCACTCTACATAAGTACCCCATCTCTTTTATCAATTTTATCTTTCCAGGGACATTTAGGTTATATCCAAGTGGAGGCCCTTTTTAACAGAGAGGTGGTAAACGTTGGGGTGCCTGTTTTCTGTCATTTTTTGTTTTTCCCAAGGTATACGCCCATGAGTGCAAGTGCCCTATGCTCTGTAGCTCAGTTTTCAGATGTTTTAGCAAACACAATACACTTCTCCAGAGTGGCCGTTGGCAAATTACATTTCCACTATCAGCCTCACAGGGCTCCCTTTTCTCCTCACCCTGTCCTGCATTTCTGGTGTTTACACTTTATGTGGATGCCCTTCTGACTGATGTGAAGTGATACATTTTGTAGTATTGATTTCCAGTGCCCACCTGTTTGGTTGGATAAAAAGTGTGAATGGCCTTTACTTGAATATATTCAGAAAAAAATGAATACGCCCTTTTGAGCCAAGTGCATCATTGGCGATGTTCAGCCCCTTTTCTTGTGCTTTAATGGGGAGTCCTTTCTACCTCTTCAAATCTGTTTCCTGCCACTCCCCCTTGCTTACATGTCCTTTTCTGTGACTTACCTCAAGACATTTTTCAACAATAGATATTTTCAACTCTGCATTTTCATGAATTTTAGTTCCCCTGAGTTCCATTTTTCAACTTGTGTTTTTGGAAACTGGACACAAAACAGCGGGATTTCCTCTAGCCCTATTCTCTTTCCGTGGGCAATTCTAGCCTTTGATGAATTTGTCTTCCAGATTGGAAATTAGAGTGGCATGTGCCTGTCCGAACACCTAAGATTTGTCTCTAAATTTTTCTCATCCTTCCGCTTCATTCTCTGGACAAATTCCAAACTGTGTGCAACAGGATGTTGACGGTGCTGATATCCCCAAGTGAGGAGATTGTTAGGAAAGATGCTGGAGGGGTGAACCCGAGCACCAGGCGATGAGGAGATGAGGTGCCTTTTCCAAACTCTTTCCGATCAAACGGTGTACCATCCTCTACGTGTGACAGGCATGTTTTAGCTGTAGGAAGGGTCCCGTGCATGGAAGGAGAACACCAGGGATTTTTCCAAATCAGTGCCTCCCCGAAACCCAAACTGGGGAATTTTTAAGCTACGGCTACACGTATGTCCATTAAGGGCCTTGGGAAATAGGCAGAGCCCAAACTTTAGATGATTGAAATCTTCAGGTTCAGAAGCGCTCACCATCGGCCTTGCTTAGGTTACATTTTATCTGTCATTGATAGATGATGTCAATAAAAATATCGATTCTTTTTCAGATTATTTCCCCTTATAGGTTATTGCAAAATATTCAGTGTAGTTCCCTGTGCTATACAGTAGTTCCTTGTTGATGATCTATTTTATACATAGCAGTGTGTATGTGTTAATCCCAAACTGTTAATTTATCCCTTCTCCTACCTTTCCCCTTTGGTAATAATAAATTATAAGATTTTATACTTCTCAGAAATGGGGGAGCTGAAAGAGAGGTATCCTTTTCAATGGAAAAGCATTCAAAACAAGATTGAAGCTTCAGCCAAGAGTATTCGATGTACATCCATGGAAATAAATCACTTCATTTCTCTAATGTTGACCTGACAAATAAGACAGACGTCTTCACTGAACTTGCTTATAGTAAAGTGATGGAAATATCAAACGTAAGTCTTAGAAAAATCTTATTTTACCCGAGCATTATACACTGCTCTATGTTAACTACAGTTTGGCTCACACATCTGTTCAATGAAGTTACAATGTTCTGAATTTCTGTTACTGATCATCCAGAGGGAACCCCAACAGGAGTCCCCGTGCCCAGTGTCATTGCAGCCAACAGATCAAGACTGAGTTTGGTTCAGAAGCAAAGGAAACATTATTTTGAAAACCGAATGGAGAGGTGAGAGTGTGCACTCCCCCACGGGCTGTGGGCTGGGCTGCTGTGTAGGGATCCCGGCAGCGTCAGTGGGAGTTAGGGGATGGAGCTCTCGAGGGCTGGGTTGGCTGCAGCTCAGGCTCTATGCCGTGGAGTCTGCATGGGACTCCGCTAGCTGAGGTGTCGAGCCAGCCATTCTGCAATAGGAAATCGGGTCTGAAGTGCCGGGTGTGGGACCTCTGCATGCAGAACCCTAGGAGCACGTGAAATTAGACAAAGCACAAAGGAAAAACAGGTTAGACTTTATTTTATTGCCCAGATTCTCTTTTTATCTCCCAGGAATTTTTAATGAACATTGCCAGAGACGAACCCCTCCTCTGCTTTTTGTTCCGTTCCTCATTCTTGGGGTGTTGAGGGTGCAGACCCCTCTTTTGTAACTGCTTCATGCTGTGGTGGGAGCCCTGATACGTGGGGGAAGGGGCAAAACGTCTGCCCACCAGCCTCCAGGTGAGGTTGATTGTCCCAAAGCCTCCTGCATCACTTCTCATATGCCTGAGCATCAGCATTGGAAGTGTTATAGATTCTAATGACTTTTAAGGGTCCAGGAAAGAGATGCGCAGAGATGCTGTGGTGGCAGGTTTCACCCCACCCCACATTTGTTCGTTGATATTAGGCTGACGTTTTTTGCCAGCCTATATGCTCTGACCAGTAGTCTGTGCTTTCTTTAATTAGGTCCCTGAATTAATGTACAAACAGCACCATGTGTCAGAGCCCTGACCGTGCAACTCCCAGACAGTCCAGGGTCAGTGGTGATCCAGGACCATGACGTCCACTGAGTCAACGGCCTTTAGAAGTAGCCAGCAGTCCAGCCGGTCATATTGGCCACCATCACCGCGTTGTCTGTAGGGTTTTCTATGGTGAAAGCGTGATATACGTTTCCCCCGCCAAGCTTATTAGCTCCCCTCTGGGTGCAGTAAGTCCTGCAAGCAGTAGTCTGCTCTTTCGGGGCACAGTCTTCTTGTTTTCTGAGAGAAACTCCAGGTCAAGTGATGGTCACACGAGTCATCTTGGGGGCCCGTTGCCCCCATTTGTCTCTCTGGAGGTAGGAGTTGGAGGGCCTCCTCACTCGAGGTCAGTGTGTCCACAGAGCGACCCCTGCAACTTCAGGACATGATGGGTGGTTAGGATCACCACGTTGGGTCCTTTTCCCTTAGGAGGAAGCTGGCCTTGTGGGCTGCTGATTTCCAGCTTTTTAGATACCCCAGTATCCTGGCCTGATGAGTCAGTGGGCAAAGCCCTTGGTGACCATAGTTTATCATACCTGAAGGGCATTCTTGTGTTGCTCCATTTCAAGTGGTCCCAGTTTTTGCACTAAGGCTCCAAGGGCGATTAACCTTTGACTGGGTATATAAAGGTCAAAGGGTTTAGTTAAATTAGCGAGTTCCTGGGCAAGGATCTGAATTGATTGCTCTTTCCATTCTTGAAAGGCTGCTTCTGGATTCTATTCAAAAATATCATCATCTTTTCGTGTCAGTGTTTCATGTAGAGGCCCAGCTATTAGACTGTAGTTAGGGATCCAGATGCAGAAAACCTAGGCCTCCCCAGGAACCCCTAAGCTGTCTTCTAGTTTTAGAAAAGGTAAGGCTGCAAATGGCTTCTTCCCTATCCTGGGATGCGTTTCTCCAAATATCTGTGAGGATGAAGCCCAGGCATGTCACCTGAGCCTGGGATATTTGAGCCTTTTTCTTGGACACCTTCTATCCTTTCTTGGCTAGGTAGTTCAGAGGCGTCTTTAGTAGGCCTGGCGATCAGAATGTCATCTGCACATTGAAGGAGGGTTCCCTTTTACAGAGGTAGAACGTTTAGGTCTTTAGAGGACATTTCCCCAATGATGGTGTGTGGATTTTTGAACCATTGAGGCATGATGGCCCAGCATTATTGGTTTTGTTGCATGTTGTGTCCTGCCACTCACAAGCCAAAAATTCTTGTGACTCTGAGATGAATGGAATACAGAAGAAGGCATCATTGAAGTGTAATACAGAATGCCATGGCCTGGTGGATGGTAGAATTTCCAGCAGGGTGTAGGATATAGGAGCTACTGGATGTATATCCTCGGTGGCTTCACTGACTGTCCTGATATCCTTTACCAGGTCTCCAGCAGCCCATGGGGCTCTCGTGGTCAGGCCAATCCCACGATATGGAGCTCACCTTGGCTGCATCCCGCACCCCACAGCCCACGGGGCTCTCGTGTTCAAGTCCCTCCCAGGGTATGGATCTCACCTCTGCAGCTACCCAGCAGCCCATGGGGCTCTCATAGTCTGGCCCTTCCCAGGGTATGGAACTCCCCTGGGCAAGTACCCCAGCAGGGCTGGACACACAGGAACTGTGCACATAGCCCACATTGTAGAGAACCCCCAGCTCACCTGTCGCTGACAGCTGACACAGAACACCTCCGAGCAGGACTTGAACTAACAAACAGCAGCTCTGACAGGTCTGTGACCCTGGCCATCACTCCGTGCAGCCTCTCTCTGCCTGGTCTTCCAGACACTTCCACTGCAGCCAGGGCACCAGGCTTCTGTCTCCACCCACCATCACTCCTCTCCCTGACTCCTGGTTTCCTCTCATTAGGATAGGGTCTTCTTGAAGTTGTTTTCCACTCATGGACCAGATAAAATGATAAGAAAACAAGCCGCAGCTGCAGCCCCTTGTCTATCCTGACTCTCAAGAGCCCACACCTGTTCCTTGGGACTGACCCGTTTAGCAAGGTTCATATTCTGCAACTGTGAGCCCCTGAGGGGTGAGGATTGGCTGATTTGTGCAGCCTGACACTGCCTGCCAGCCCCCCCCCCACAGGTGTGCCTGGGTTGAGGTCAATATAAACACCTCTCCAGTCAGCAAGAGCCCCTGTAGCTGTGCCTGACGCCATATTCTCTGCCCCGTCAGCAGTGTCGGGGCTGCCGTGGTGGGAGGGAGTGAGGGGCCGTGGCTTTGTGGGTGGCCCAGTGTAAGTGGGGCTCTGCTGGACTCTCTGCAGGAGTTGCCAGGCTGCCACCTGCTAAAGAAGAGGATGTGTCACCCATACCTGCCACTGGAATTTCTCCCCAGGCAGAGGTGAGGAAGTAAAAAAGCACTGGGGGCCGTGGCAGGAGGGGTATCTCAGGCAGGGAAATGGAAAGATTCCAGAAGAGCATCTGGGGCCAGGACCATCCTGGCTGGCCTGCAGGCACCAAGTCAGCCTGCGTGCTCTCGCTAGTGTGGCTCCACAGCCCTTCCTCTAGCCTTGCAAGTGCTTGTACATATTCAGGTGTTTTACCTGGAAAGGGTGGGAAGAGTTCAGCTGCAGCAGGACTGGGGCTCAGCTCACATTTACGCACAGACGCCTTGACACAGTCCCCCAGCTTTGCAATGAGGATGCTCCTTGTGGGGGGGAGCGCTGCTGAGTGCATGGGAGATGATTTCCCACCTCTGACCAACTTAAGAATTTTTTACCAGTGGAGCAAGTGCCCTGATACGATTTTCCTCTGTATAACTGGTGAGTTCTGTTTGTTTTTTTTTCTTTTTTTCTTTTTGGTTCAAGTTAGATTTTATTTATTCATCTTTTTTTTTAACTTGGAGATATAAACATGGAAATAATGCATTAATATAAAGACGTCTATGTGAAGGGAAAAACTTTTTTTCTGTTTTATTTTATTAAATGTTATTTATTTATTTTTAATTTTTTTTAAATTTATTTCTTTTATAGAGCAGGTTCTTATTGGATATGTATTTTATACATATAAGTGTGCACATGTGAATCCCAGTCTCCCAATTCATCCCACCACCACCCTCACATGGCGTTCCCTCCTTGGTGTCCATATGTTTGTTCTCTACATCTGTCTCTATCTCTGCCCTGCAAACTGGTTCATCTGTACCATTTTTCTAGGTTCCACATATATGCATTAATATACAATATTTGTTTTTCTCTTTCTGACTTACGTCACTCTGTATGACAGTCTCTAGATCCATCGAGGGCTCTACAAATGACCCAATTTCATTCCTCTGTATGGCTGAGTAATATTCCGTTGTATATATGTACCACATCTTTATCCATTCGTCTGTCTGTGGGTACTTAGGTTGCTTTCATTACCTGTCTATTGTAAATAGTGCTGCAGTGAACATTGTGGTGAATGTGTCTTTTTGATTTATGGTTTTCTCTGGGTATATGCCCAGTAGTGGGATTGCTGGATTATATGGTAATTCTATTTTTAGTTTTTTAAGGAATCTCCATACTGTTCTCCATAGAGACTGCATCGATTTACATTCCCACCAATAGTGGAATAAGGTTCCTTTTCTCCACACCTTCTCCAGCATTTGTTGTTTGTAGATTTTCTGATGATGCCCATTCTAACAGGTGTGACGTGATACCTCATTGTAGTTTCGATTTCCATTTCGCTAATAATTAGTGATGTTCACCAGATTTTCATGTGCGTACTGGCCATCTCTATGTCTTCTTGGAAGAAATGTCTATTTAGATCTTCCATTTTTGTATTGGATTGTTTGTTTTATTAATATTGAGCTGCATGAGCTGTTTATATATATTGGAGATTAATCATTTGTCCATTGATTCGTTTGCAAATAGTTTCTGCCATTCTGAGGGTTGTCTTTTCGTCTTGTTTGTAGTTTCCTTTGCTTTGCAAAAGCTTTTACGTTTCATTAGTCCCATCTGTTTAGTTTTCTTTTTTATTTCCTTACTATAGCAGGGGGATCAAAAAAGATCTTGCTGTGATTTACGTCAGAGTATCCTTCGTAAGTTTTCCTCTCAGAGTTTTATACTATCCGGTCTTACATTAACGTCTCTAATCCATTTTGAATATATTTTTATGTATGGTGTTGGGGAGTGTTCTAATTTCATTATTTTACATGTAGCTGTCCATATTTCCCAGCACCAATTATTGAAGAGACTGTCTTATCTCCATTGTATAGTCTTGCCTCCTTTGTCATAGATTAGGTGACCATAGATGTGTAGGTTTATCCCTGTGCTTTCTTTTTTCTTTCCTTTTACACGTTTATTGGAGTGTAATTGCTTTACAATGGATTGTTCGTTTCTGCTGTATAAAAAAATGAATGAGCTATACATATACAAATATCACCAGATCCCCTCCCTCTTGCATCTCCCTCCCACACTCCATAACCCACCCCTTTATGTGGTCACAAAGCACCGAGCTGATCTCCCTCTTCTATGTGGCTGATTCTCAGTAGCTATCAGTGTTACATTTGGTAATGTATTTATGTCCATGCCACTCTCTCACTTCGTCCCAGCTTACCCATCCCCCTTCCGGTGTCCTCAAGTCCTTTCTCTATGTCTGTGTCCTTACTCCTGTCCTGGCACTAGGTTCTTCAAAATCTTCTTTTTTTCTTCATTAGATTCCATATATCTCTGTTAACATACAGTATTTGTTTTTCCCTTTCTGACTTACTTCACTGTGTAGGACAGATTCTAAGTCCATCCACCTCAGTACAAATAACTCAGTTTTGCTTCTTTTTATGTTTGAGTAATATTTGATTGTATATATGTGTCAGATCTTCTTTATCCATTCATCTGTCGATGGACACTTAGGTTGCTTCCATGTCCTGGCTAATGCAAATAGAGCTGCAATGAACATTTTTGTACATAACTCTTTTTGAATTATGGTTTTCACAAGGCAAATGCCCAGTAGTTGGATTGTTGTGTCATATGGTACTTCTATTGTTAGTTATTTAAAGGAACCTCCGTACTGTTCTCCCTAGTGCTCATATCAATTTATATTCCCACCCACAGTGCAAATGTGTTCCCTTTTCTCCAATAAAGGCCTCTCCAGCATTTATTGTTTTGTAGATTTTTTGATGATTGCCACTCTGATTGCTGTGAGGTGATACCTCAGGGTAGTTTTGATTTGCATTACTCTAATGATTAGTGATGTTCAGCATCCTTTCATGTGTTTCTTGATAATCTGTATATCTTCTTTGGATAAATGTCTATTTAGGTCTTCTGCCCGTTTTTGGATTGGGTTGTTTGTTTTTGTGATATTGAGCTACATGCGGTGCTTGTAAAGTTTGGAGATTAATCCTTTGTCAATTGCTTCATTTGAAAATATTTTCTCTCATTCTGAGGGTTGTTTTTGCATCTTGTTTATGTTTTCCTGTACTGTGTAAAAGCTTTTAAGTTTCATTAGGTCCCTTTTGTTGATTTCTGTTTTTATTTCCATTTCTCTAGGAGGTGGGTCCAAAAGGATCTTGCTGTGATTTATGTCATAGAGTGTTCTGCCTATGGTTTCCTCTAAGTGTTTTATAGTGTCTGGTCTTATATTTAGATCTCTAATCAATTTAGAGTCTATTTTTGTGTATGGTGTTATGGAGTGTTCTAATTTCATTCTTTTATGTGTAGGGGTCCAGTTTTTCCAGCACCAATTACTGAAGAGACTGTCTTTTCTCCATTGTATATCCTTAGCTCCTTTGTCATAGATGAGATAGCCATAGGTATGTAGGTTTATCTCTGGGCTTTCTGTCCTGTTCCATTGATCTGTGTTTATGCCAATCTACATACACTTGATTCCATTATGGAGACATATAAATACATAGGTTTCAAGGTTATTACCAGTCAGATATATTCCTCTTCAGTGAATAGGGTGTTTTGTGTCCAGTTCATTGAGAAAGGAGTAGGTCTTGTCTATTACATATTTGGTATATGAAATGGAATCTGTGCTAATTTCAAACTCTGCTTTTACACATCACCCCACGTCACCTTTCCCCTTAAGGAGGCATAAATGTGTTTTCTAAATGTGTAACTCTGTTCTCTTTTGAAATTCAGTTCATGTGTAGCCATGTTTACATTTCCTCTATAAGTGATATATTACAATAAGTTTCTTTTTCTTTGTGGCTCATTTCACTTAGCATCATCGTACCTAAAGCCACTCATTATGCTGCTATTGGCCTTATGACATTGATTTTATGTCTGAGTGACATTCCATTGTATATAAGTACCACAACATCTATATCCATTTTTTTTTCCTTTCCTGGGATATATAAAGTGTACTGAAGTCGAGGTTCTTGTAAACAGAGCAGCCCTAAAGTTTGGGCTGGCTGTGTGTTGTGGATTTTTAGTTTTCCCAAAATACACGCCCATGAGTGGAAGTGTGCTATGCTCTGTAGCTCTGTTTTAGAAAACAACATACAGTTCTCCAGAGAGGCTGTTGGCAATTTACATCCTGCCCATCATCGTAACCAGGCTCCCTTTTCTCCATGGCCTGTCCTGCATTTGTGGTTTTTACACTATTTGTGGATGGTCCTTTTGACTGGAGGTAAGGGACACTTTTATGTAGTGTGGATTTGCAATGCCTGATGGCTTGCTTGGCCTAAAAGGGCATATGCCTATTTTCCCGAATATATTCAAGAAAATACACATAATCCCTTTTCAGCCAAGGGCAAAATTGTCAAAATTCTGTCGCTTTTCATGTGCTTTAAAGACGACTCCAATCTACCTCTTGAAATCTGTTTCCTTCAATTCTGCCTTGCATTCAAATCCTCTTCACTGCCTTTCCTCAATATATTTCTGGATGATACTTGTCCTTTATAAATCTGCAAGTTTGTGAATTGCTGTGCCCCTGATTTCCATTTTTCAACTCGCCTCTTTGTGAGCTGGCTGCAATACCGCAGGATGGCTTTAGGCCCTAGTCCGGTTCCGGGGCTTCAGGCTGAGCCTTTGGTTAATTCTTCTTCCTGATGTGAAACTAGAGTGACATGTGCCCATCCAAACTCCTACAGCTAATCTCTCATTTATTTCCCCTCTTCCAGTTCATCCTCTGCACAATTTGCAAACTGTGCATAACGGGAGGGTATAGGCGCTGACACTCCAAGTGGGGAGATTTTGAGTAATGCAGATGGAATGGCGAATCCGAGCACGACAAAAGGAAAAATGAGGTACCATTTAGAAAACTTTCCCAATTACACAGTGTACCATCCACTGGGTTTCCCATGAATGTTTTAACTGGAGGAAGATTCCCTTAAACCTGGAGAGTTGGGAACATTAGAATGGGTAGCACACAGTATTGCTCTAAGTGGTGTTCTTTTGTTCACACAACCTCAGCAATCTTGTCCGCCCCAAGATTCCAGTCTTATGTCTCAACCAGCTGTGGGTGTAAAGGTGGTCAATCTAGCTTGCATCACAGGCCCTGAACGTAATTTTTAAGACTTTCTCTCTGTTTTTGCATTTTGCTTCTGAAATTTATTTTTATAAGTGGGTTTAACTGAATTTCAGTGCTGTGTTCATGCCGTTATACACACACATGATTCCATTATGGAGACATGAGGATACATATGTTTTAAAATACTTAGAGTCAGACATATTCCTCTGCAATGAATAGGGGATGTTGAGTCCAGTTCATTGTGCCGGGAGTAGGTGTTGTCTATTACATACATGGTTTATATAACGGTATCTGTGCTAATTTAAAATTGTGGTTTTATGCATCACCCCACTTCGGCTTTCCCATTAAGCAGACAGAAGATGTTTTCTAAATGTGTGACTCTGTTGTGTTTGTCATTCAGTTCATGTGTAGTCATGTGTACATTCCCGTTATGAGTGATAATTTATGATAAGATTAGTTACTCTGTAATCTTTCCTAACGCAGTTCATGTGTAGCCATGTTTACAGGGACTTCATAAGTTATATCTTATGATAAGTTTCATTTTCTGCGTGACTTATTTCACTTAGAATCATCGTAACTGAATCCACTCTTTTTGCTGCTACTGGCCTTATGACATTGATTTCACGGCTGAGCGATATTCCATCATACGTAAGTACCACAATATCTTGAACCATTTTTGTCTTTCCTGGGATACTTAAGGTGTACCCAAGTTGAGGTTCTTGTAAGCAGTGCAGCGCTAAATTTTAGGGTGGCTCTGTCTTATTGATTTTCAGTTTTCCCAAGGTATATTCCCTAGACTGGAAGTGCCCTTGGCTGTGTAGCTCTGTTGTTTACTTGTTTTAGGGAACACAATGCAACCCTCCAGAGAGGCAGTTGGCAACTTACATCCCGCCCATCAGCATAACAAGGCTGCCTGATCTCCAGGGCCTGACTTGCCTTTCTGGTTTTTACACATTTTGCGGATGTCCCTTTTCACCGGTGGGAAGGGATACTTCTTTGTAGTGCAGATTTGCATTGCTGCTTGCTTGCTTGGCCAAAATGGGCGTATGCATTTTCTCCTGAATATATTCAGGAGAAAAAGCATACGCCCTTTATGGCCAAGTGCATCATTGTCAAAGTTGTGCCCCTCTTCTTGTGCTTGAAAGGTGATTCCAACGTACCACTTCAAATCTGTTTCCTGCTATTCTGCCTCGTTTTAAAGTCCGCCTCTCGGCCTTCCCTCAAAAGATTTTTGGAAGATAGTTGTCCTCTATTACTCTGCCAGTTTGTGAATTGCTTTGCCCCTGAGCTCCATTTTCTAACTCGTTTTTTGTGATCTGAACGCAAGTCCAATATTTTGGTACAGGACCTATACTGGTTTTCGGTGGGTGGCTGAGACTTCGGTTAATTCTTCTTCCTCCCGGGAAATAAGAGTGACATGTGCCTGTCCAAGTTCCTAACAGCTACTCTCTCATTGGTTCTCCCTATTCCCTTTCATCCTTTGCCAAATTGGCAACCTGTGCGAACCAGGAGGTTAAAGGTGCTGTCTCTCCAAGTTGGGAGGTTGACAGTAAAACAGTTGGAAAGTCAAACTGGAGCACAAGGAGAGGGACGATTCGTTGAGTTTTAGAGACCTTTCGTATTCACACTGTGTCCATTCTCTAAGTTTCCCGTACATGTTATAGCTGTAGTAATATTCCCTTCAACCTGGAGACATCGGACCCATGGAATGGGTGCCATGCATTATTGCTTTAAAGGGTCTGCATTTGCTCACCCAATCTCACCAATCCTCTCAGTCCCAGGTATCCAGCCTTATGCCATATCCAGCTGTCGTTGTAGATAGTGTCATTCCAGGTTTCATCAGAGACCCTGAAGGAATTGTAAAGATTTTTCCTTTTTTTTTGTTTTTGAAATTCGTTTTTATAGTGGGTTTGAGCTGATTCTCGCTGCCATATTTATGCCAGTCTAGACACACTTGATTCCCTTACGCAGAGATATCAATACATAGGTTTTAAGATGCTTACTTGTCAGATATATTCCTCTGTGGGAAATATGGCGTTTTGAGTCCCTTTCACTGAGTAAGGTGTAGGTCTTGTCTATTCCAGATTTGGTTTTTGGAAAGGTACCTCTGCTTATATCAAACTCTGGTTTTATGCATCACCCCACCTCTCCTTCCCCCTTAAGCAGGCATAAGAGTGTTTTCTAAATGTGAGACTCTGTTCTCTTTCCTAACTCAGTTCATGTGTAGCCATGTTTACAGGATCTTCATAAGTGATATCTTATGATACGTTTCTTTTTCTGTGTGACTTATTTCACTTAGAATCATCGTACGTGAATCCACTCATTTTGCTGCTACTGGCCTTATGACATTTATTTCATGGCTGAGGGATATTCCATCATACGTAAGTACTACAATTTTTTTAACAATTTTTACCTTTTTTGGGATACTTATGTTGTACCCAAGTTGAGGTTCTTGTAATCAGTGCAGCCCTAAATTTTGGGGTGCCTCTCTCTTATTGATTTTCAGTTTTCCCAAGGTATATTCCCTAGACTGGAAGTGTCCTTGGCTCTGTAGCTCTGTTGTTTACTTGTTTTAGGGAACACAATGCACTCCTCCAGAGAGGCAGTTGGCAATTTACATCCCGCCCATCAGCATAACAAGGCTCCCTGTTCTCCAGGGCCTGTCTTGAATTTCTGGTTTTTACCCTTTATGTGGATGTCCCTTAGGACCGGTGGGAAGTGATACTTCTTTGTACTGGAGATTTGCATTGCCCGCTTGCTTGCTTGACCAATATGGGCGTATGTGTTTTCTCTTGAATATACTCAGGAGAAAATGCATACACCCTCTTTGGCCAAGTGCATCATTGTCGAAGTTGTGCCCTTCTTCCTGTGCTTTAAAGGAGATTCCAACATACCTCTTGAAATCTGTTTCCTGCTATTCTGCCTCACATTCAAATCCACCTCGTTGCATTCCCTCAACAGATTTTTGGATGATAGTTGTCCTTTATTACTCTGCCAGTTTGTGAATTGCTCTGCCCTATAGCTCCATTTTTTAACTCGTTTTTTGTGAGCTGAAAGCAAGTCCCATATTTTGGTTTAGGACCTATAATAGTTCCAGGTGGGTGGCTGAGACTTTGGTTAATTCTTCTTCCTCCCGGGAAATAAGAGTGACATATGCCCATGCAGATGCCTAACAGCTACTCTCTCTTTGGTTCTCCCTCTTCCCTTTCATCCTTTGCCAATTTGGCAACCTTTGTGAACCTGGAGGTTAAAGGTGCTGTCTCTCCAAGTTGGGAGATTGATAGTAAAGCAGTTGGAAAGTCAAACTGGAGACCCAGGAGAGCGATTATTCGTTGAGTTTTAGAAAGCTTTCGTATTCACAGTGTGTCCATTCTCTAGGTTTCCCATACCTGTTATAGCTATAGTAATATTCCCTTCAACCTGGAGAGTTGGGACCCATGGAATGGGTGACATGCATTATTGCTTTACAGGGTCTGTATTTGCTCACCCAATCTCACCAATCCTCTCAGTCCCATGTGTCCAGCCTTATGGCACCTCCAGCTGTCGTTGTAGATAGGGTCATTCCAAGGTTCATCAGAGAGCCTGAAGGAATTTTAAAAAATTTCCCTGTTTTTTTGTTTCGTTTTTGAAATTCCGTTTTATAGTGGGTTTGATGTGATTCTCGCTGCCATCTTTATGCCAGTCTAGACACACTTGATTCCCTTACGGAGACATATCAATACATAGGTTTTAAGATTCTTACTTGTCAGATATATTCCTCTGCGGGAAATATGAGGTTTTGAGTCCCTTTCACTGAGGAAGGTATAGGTAGGTCTTGTGTCTTCCATAGTTGGTTTTTGGAAAGGTACCTGTGCTTATATCAAACTCTGGTTTTATGCATCACCCCACCTCTCCTTCCCCCTTAAGCAGGCATAAGAGTGTTTTCTAAATGTGAGACTCTGTTCTCTTTCCTAACTCAGTTCATGTGTAGCCATGTTTACAGGATCTTCATAAGTGATATCTTATGATACGTTTCTTTTCTGTGTGACTTATTTCACTTAGAATCATCGTACCTGAATCCACTCATTTTGCTGCTACTGGTCTTATGACATTGATTTCATGGCTGAGGGATATTCCATCATACGTAAGTACTACAATTTTTTTTAACAATTTTTACCTTTTTTGGGATACTTAAGGTGTACCCAAGTTTAGGTTCTTGTAATCAGTGCAGCTCTAAATTTTGGGGTGGCTCTGTCTTATTCATTTTCAGTTTTCCCAAGGTATATTCCCTAGACTGGCAGTGTACTTGGCTCTGTAGCTCTGTTGTTTACTTGTTTTAGCGAACACAATGCACTACTGCAGAGAGGCAGTTGGCAATTTACATCCCGGCCATCAGCATAACAAGGTTCCCTGTTCTCCAGGGCCTGTCTTGCCTTTCTGGTTTTTACCCATTTTGTGGATGTCCCTTGTGACCGGTGGGAAGTGATACTTCTTTGTAGTGCAGACTTGCATTGCCCACATGCTTGCTTGGCCAAAAGTGCGTATGCGTTTTCCCCTGAATATATTCAGGGGAAAACGCATACGGCCTTTTTAGCCATGTGCATCATTGTCGAAGTTGTGCTCCTCTTCCTGTGCTTTAAAGGCGATTCCAACGTACCTCTTGAAATCTGTTTCCTGCTATTCTGCCTCGCTTTCAAATCCGCCTAGTTGCCTTCCCTCAACAGATTGTTGGGAGATAGTTGCCCTTTATTATTCTGCCAGTTTTTGAATTGCTTTGCCCCTGAGCTCCATTTTTTAACTCGTTTTTTGTGAGCTGAACGCAAGTCCAATATTTTGGTTCAGGACCTATACTGGTTTTCGGGGGGTGGCTGAGACTTTTGTTAATTATTCTTCTGTCCGGAAAATTAGAGTGACATTTGGCGGTCCAAATGCTTAACAGCTACTCTCTCATTGGTTCTCCATCTTCCCTTTCATCCTCTGCCAAATTGGCAACCTCTGAGAACCAGGAGGTTAAAGGGCCTGTCTCTCTAAGTTGGGAGATTGATAGTAAAGCAGTTGGAAAGTCAAACCGTAGCACCAGGAGAGGGACTATTAGTTGAATTTTAGAAACCTTTCATATTCACAGTGTGTCCATTGTCTAGGTTTCCCGAACATGTTAGAGCTGTTGTAATATTCCTTTCAACCTGGAGACTTGGGACCCATGGAATGGGTGCCACTCATTATTGCTTTAAACGGTCTGCATTTGCTCACCCAATCTCAACATTCCTCTCAGTCCAAAGTGTCCAGCCTTATGCCACTTCCAGCTGTCATTGTAGATAGGGTCATTCCAGGTTTCATCAGAGACCCTGAAGGAATTTTAAGGAATTTCCCTGTTTTTTTGTTTTGTTTTTGAAATTCCTTTTTATAGTGTGTTGAGCTGATTCTCACTGCCATGTTTATTCCAGTCTAGACACACTTGATTCCCTTATGGATACTTATCAATACATAGGTTTTAAGATTCTTACTAGTAAGATATATTAATCTGCGTTGAATATGGGGTGTTGAGTCCCTTTCACTGAGGAACGTGTAGGTCTTGTCTATTCTGTATTTGGTTTTTGGAACTGTACCTGTATTAATATCAAACTCTGGTTTTATGCATCACCCCACCTCTCCTTCCCCCTTAAGAAGGCATAAGGTGGTTTTCTAAATGTGAGACTCCCTTCTCTTTCCTATCTCAGTTCATGTGTAGCCATGTTTACAGGATCTTCATAATTGATATCTTATGATAATTTTCTTTTTCTGTTTGACTTATTTCACTTAGAATTATCGTAGCGGAATCCACTCATTTGTCTGCTACTGGCCTTATGACATTGATTTCATGGCTGAGGGATATTCCGTCATACGTAAGTACCACAATTTCTTGAACCATTTTTGTCTTTCCTCGGATATTTAAGGTGTACCCAAGTTGAGGTTTTTGTAAGCAGTGCAGCCCTGAATTTTGGTGTGGATCTGTCTTATTAATTTTCAGTTTTCCCAAGCTATATTACCTAGAATGGAAGTGCCATTGGCTCTGTAGCTCTGTTGTTCACTTGTTTTAGGGAACACAGTGCACTCCTCCAGAGAGGCAGTTGGCAATTTACATCCTGCCCATCAGCATAACAAGGCTCCTTGTTCCCCAGGGCCTGTCTTGCCTGTCTGTTTTTTACACATTTTGCGGATGTCCCTTTTGGCTGGTGGGAAGTGACACTTCTTTTTAGTGCAGATTTGCATTGCCCGCTTGCTTGCTTTGCTGAAAAGGGCATATGCGTTTTCTCCTGAATATATTCACGTGAAAACCCATATGCCCTTTATGGCCATTTCCATTATTTTCGAAGTTGTGATGCTTTTCCTGTGTTTAAAGGCGATTCCAATGTACGTCTTGAAATCTGTTTCATGCCATTCTGCCTCATTTTCACTTCCGCCTCGTGGCTTTCCCTCAACAGATTTTTGGAAGAGAGTAGTCCTTTATAACTCTGCAGGTTAGTGAATTGCTGTGGCCCTGAGCTCCATTTTATAACTCATGTTTTTGTGAGCTGACCGCAAATCCACAGTTTTGCTTCTGGACCTTTACTGGTTCTGGGGGGGGCAGGCTGAGTCTTTGGTTAATTCCTCTTCGTGACGGGTAATTAGAGTGAAATGTGGCCGTCCAAATGCCTACAGCTACTCTCTCATTGGTTCTCTCTCTTCCCTTATATCCTCTGCAAAATTTGCCAACTGTGCGAACCAGGAGGTTATAGGGGCTGACTCTCCAAGTTGGGAGATTGATAGTAAAGCAGTTGGAATGTCAAACTGGAGCACAAGGAGAGAAAAAAAAGTAGTAGAGTTTTAGAAACCTTTCACCATCAGATGGTTTCCATTCTCTACGTTCCCATACATGTTATAACTGTAGTGATATTCCCTTCTACTTGGAGAGTTGGGAACCATGGAAAGCGTGGCAGGCATAATTGCTTTAAAGGGTCTGCATTTTTTCACCCAATCTCACCAATCCTCTCAGTCCCAAGTGACCAGCGTTATGTCACATCCAGCTGTCATTGTAGATAGGGTCATTCCAGGTTTCATCAGAACCCCTGAAGGTATTGTGTAAGAATTTTACTATTTTTATGTTTTGTTTTGAAATTCATTTTTATATTGGGTTTGAGCTGATTCTCACTGCCATGTTTATGTCGTTCTAGACACACTTGGTTCCCTTACGGAGACATATCAATACATAGGTTTTAAAATTCTTACTAGTCAGATATATTTCTCTGCGGGGAATAAGGATGTTGAGTTCCGTTTACTGAGGAAGGAGTAGGGCTTGTCTCTTCTCTTTTTGGATTATGGAATGGTACCTGTGCTAATATCAAACTTTTGTTTTGTGCATCTCCCCACCTGTTTTTCCCCTTCAGCAAGCATTAGAGTGTTTTCTAAATCTGAGACTCTGTTCTCTTCCCTAATTCAGTTCATATGTAGCCATGCTTACATTCCCTTCATAAGTGATATCTTATGTCAGAATGCACCATGGCCTTGTCATAATAATGCTCCATGACCCCTGTAATCACAGTGCTCCATGCCCTGGTTATCACAAAGCTCCATGTCCCTTGTCATCAGAATTCTCCATGTCCTTGTCATCACAATGCTACATGACACTTCTCATCAAAATATTACATGCTCTTGTCATCACAATTCTCCATGAATTTGAAATTGCAATGCTCCATGCACTTGTCATCACAATGCTCCATGCACTTGTCATCACAATTCTCCATGCCCTTGTCATCACATTGCTCCATGACACCTGTCATCACAATGCTCCCTGACACCTGTCATCACAATGCTTCATGCCCCTTCTCATTATAGTGCTCCATGATGCTCGACACTACAATTACCCAAGGTCTTCTCATCACAGTGCTCCACGGTTTTGCCATCACCATGCTCCATGCCTAGTCATCACAAAGCTAAATGTCCCTTGTCCTCACAATTCTCCACGTCCTTGTCATTACAATGCTCCTGGCACTTCACATCAAAATGTTATATGCTCTTGTCATCACAATACTCCATGCACTTGTCATCGCAATGCTCCATGACCCCTGTCATAGGAAGCTCCATGCAGTGTTCATCACAATGTTTCACGACCTGGACATTAAAATTATCAATGGCCCTTGATATCACAATGCCCCATGCCGATTTCATCACAATGCTCCATGCCATTGTCATCACAATGGGCCATTACATATGTCATCACAAAGTTCTCTGACACCTATATTCACAATAATGCATGACCTGGTCATCACAATGTTCCATGCCCTTGTCATCACAATGCGACATTCCGACAGTCATCACAATACTCCATGAAACATATTAGACCAATGATACATGCCCTTTTCATCACAATGCTCCATGCCCTTTTTATCACAATGCTCCATGACCCCTGTCATCTCAATGCTCCGTGACTCCAGTCATCACAATGCTCCATGACATTTGTCATCACAGTGGTCCATGCCCTCATCATCAACAGTCTCTGTGAACATTTTAACCACAAAGATCCATGAACATTTCATCACAATGCTATTTGACACATGTCATCACAATTCTCTATGCTTTTCTCAGCAAAATTCTCCATGTCCTTCTCATCACAATGCTCCATGACCCCTGTCATCACAAGGCTCCGTGACTCCAGTCATCACAATTCTTCATAACATTTGTCATCACAATGGTCGATGCCCACGTCATCGCAAGGCTCTGTCACCTTTGTAACCACAATGCTCCATGAACTTTTCATCACAATGCTCCGTGACACTTGTCATCACAATGCTCCATGCCTTTGTCAGAAAAATGCTCCGTGACCCTTGTCATCACAATGTGCCAAGCGCTTCTCATCCCAATGGTCCAAAAATTGGTCATGACAATGCTCCATAAACCATGTAATCACAATGCTCCATGCCCTTCTCATGACAATGCTCCATGCCCTTGGCATCACAATGCACCATGTGCACTGTCATCACAATAGTCTATGAAACATGTCAGACAAATGCTCCATGCCCCATTCATCACAATACTCCATGCCCTTGTCATCACAATGCTCCATGACACATGTCATCACAATGCTCCTTGACTCCAGTCATCAAAATGCTTCATAACGTTTGTCATCACAATGGTCCATGCCCGCGTCATCACAAGGCTCTGTGACCTTTGTAACCACAGTGCTCCTTGAACATTTCATCACAATGCTCCGTGACCCTTGTCATCACAATGCTCCATGCCTTTGTCAGAACAATGCTCAATGAAACTTGTCATCACACTGCACTGTGCCCCGCGCTTTTCATTACAACGGTCCACAAACTTGTCATCGCTATGCTCCGTAAATATTGTAATCACAATGCTCCATGCACTTCTCATCAAAATGCTCTCTCACCAGAGATATCACAGTGTTCCATCACTAGTCATCACAATACTCCCTCACCCCTGTAGTCACAATGTTCCATGACACCTGATATCACAATGTTCTATAACCCCTGTCATCAAAATGCTCCATGACCCTTTTCATCCCAAAGCTCCATGACCCATGGCATCACAATGTTCTATAACCCCTGTCATCAAAATGTTCCATGACACTTTTCATCAAATTGCTGCATGACCCTGTCATCAAAATGCTCCCTGCCCTTCTCATCACAATGCACCACACCCTTCTCATCAAAATGCTCCATGACCTTTGTCATCACAAAGCTCCATGACCCTTGGTATCACAATGCTCCATGTTATTGTCATCACAATGCTCCATGAACACTCTCATCACATTGCTCCATGCCCTTGTCATCACAAAGCTCCATGACACTTGTCATCACAATGCTCGATGCCCTTCTCATCACAATGATCCATGCCCTTGTCAGTACAATCCTCCATGACCCATGTATCACAGTGTTCCGTGCCATTGTCATCACAATGCTCCATGCCCTCTCTCATCACAATAATTCATGAAACATTTCAGACCAGTGCTCAATGCCCTTCTACTCACAATGCTCCATTACTTCTGTCATAACAATGCTCCATGAACCCTGCCATAACAATGATCCACGGCCTTGTCATCACAAGGCTCCATGACCCTTGTCATCACAATGCTCCAAGACCCCTGTAATGACAATGCTCCATGCCCTTGTCATCAAAAAGCTCCATGACGCATGTCATCAGAATGTTCCATGGCATTCTCATCACAATGCTCCATGCCCTTGTCATCAAAATGCTCCAAAACCACTGTAATCACAGTGCTCCATGACACTTTTCATCTCAATGCTCCATGAACCCTGTCATCACAATGCACCATGCCCATCATCATAATGCTTCAGGCTATTGTCATCACAATGAAATCAGTAATCTCCATGACCTCTGTCATCATAATGCTCCAAAACCTTTTGATCACAATGTTCCATAACACTTATCATCACAACACACCATGACACTCATCATCAAAATTATCCATGGTCTTCTCATCACAATGCTCCATGACATTTGTCATCACAATGCTCAATACACTTGTCATCACAATGCTCCCTGACACTTGTCGTCAGTATGCTCCTTGAACCCTGTCATGACAAGGCTCCATGCCTTTTTCATCACAATGATCCATGCCCTTTTCATCACAATGCTCCAAGACCCCTGTAATCACAATGCTCCATGCCCTTGTCATCACAAATCTCCATGACCCATGTCATCAGAATGCTGCATGGCCGTCTCATGACAATGCTCCATGCCCTTGTCATCACGATGCTCCAAGACCACTGTAATCACAATGATCCATGCCCCTTTTCATTAGAATGCTCCGTGAAACTTGTCATCACAAGCCTCCATGGTCTTCTCATCACAATGCTACAGGACCTTGTCATCACCAAGCTCCATGACCCTTGTCATCACAATACTCAATGAATATTATCAGCACAATGCTCCATGACATTCTCATCACAATGCTCCATGACCAATATCATCACAATGCTCCATGACAACTGTCATCACAATACTCCATGAATATTATCAGCAAAATGCTCCGTGACCTTCTCATCACAATGCTCCATGTCCAATATCCTCACAATGCACCATGACAACTGTCATCACAACACTCCATGACACCTGACAACACAATGATCCGGGACTCTTGTCATCACTATGCTCCATTCCCTAGTCATCACCATTATCGATGACCCCTGTCATCACAATGCTCCGTGACACCTGTCATCACAATGCTTCATAACGTTTGTCATCACAATGGTCCATGCCCGCGTTATCCCAAGTCTCTGTGACCTTTATAACCACAATTCTCAATGAACTTTTCATCACAATGCTCCGTGACCCTTGTCATCACAATGCTCCATGACACATGTCATCAGAAAGCTCCATGGCTTTCTCATCACAAAGCTCCTTGCCCTTGCCATCACAATGCTACATTACCACTGTCATAACAATGCTCCATGATCCCTGCCATCACGATGTTCCATGGAAATGTCATCACAAGGCTCCATGACCCTTCTCATCACAATGCTCCAAGAACACTGTAATCACAATATTCCATGCCCCTTTTCATCTCAATGATCCATGAACCCTGTCATCACAATGCACCATGCCCATCATCCTAATGCTTCATGCTATTGTGATCACAATGAAATAAAAATTCTCCATGACCTCTGTCATAACAATGCTCCAAACCCTTGTGATCACAATATTCCATAACACTTGTCATCACAATGCCCCATGACGCTCGTCATCACAGTTATCTATGGTCTTCTCATCACAATGCTCCATGACCTTTGTCATCACAATGCTCAGTACTCTTATCACCAAAATGATCCCTGACACTTGTTGTCTGTACTCTCCTTGAACAATGTCATAACAAGGTCCCATGACCTTTTCATCACAATGTTCCAAGACACCTGTAATCACAATGGTTCATGAACCTTTTCATCAGTATGCTCCATGAGATTTGTTATCACAAGGCTCCATGGTTTTCTCATCACAATGCTCCAGGACCTTGTCATCACAATGCTTCACGACCTTGTCAGGAAAATTCTCAATGGCCCTTGTCATCATAAAGCTCCAAGCGCTAGTCATCACAATGTTCCATTATATTTGTCATAACAATCCTCCATTACATTTGGCATCACAATGCTCCATGCCATTGTCATCGCAATGGACCATGACATAGGTCATCACAATGCTCCCTGAAACCTGTCTTCACAATACTCCATGACCTTCTCATCACAATGTTCCATGCCCTTTTCATCACAATGCTCCATGACTCCAGTCATCACAATGCTTCATGATCTTTGTCATCCCAATGCTCCATGCCCTTGTCATTACAATCCTTCATGACTCATGCATCATAGTGTTCCGTACCCTTGTCATCACAATGCTCTATGCCCACTCTCATCACAATAATACATGAAACATTTTAGACCAATGTCCCATGCCCTTCTCATCACAATGCTCCATTACCTGTGTCATAACAATACACCATGACCCATGCCATCACAATGTTCCATGGCATAGTCATCACAAGGTTCCATGAGATTTGTTATCACAATGCTGAAGACACTTGTAATCACAATGCTCCATGCCATTGTCATCAGAATGCTCCAAGACCACTGTAATCACAGTGCTCCATGACACTTTTCATCTCAATGCCCCATGAACCCTGTCATCACAATGCACAATGCCAATCATCATAATGCTTCAGGCTATTGTCATCACAATGAAATCAGTAATCTCCATGACCTCTGTCATCATAATGCTCCAAACCCTTTTGATCTCAATGTTCCATAACACTTATCATCACAACATCCCATGACGCTCATCATAACAATTAACCATGGTCTTCTTATCACAATGCTCCATGATCTTTGTCATCACAATGCTCAATACACTTGTCATCACAATGCTCCCTGACACTAGTCGTCAGTATGCTCCTTGAAGCCTGTCATGACAAGGCTCCATACCTTTTTCATAACAATGATTTGTGCCATTTTCATAGCAATGCTCCAAGATCCCTGTAATCACAATGCTCCATGCCCTTGTCATCACAAAACTCCATGACACATGTCATCAGAATGCTCCATGGCCTTCTCATCACAATGCTCCATGCCCTAGTCATCACAGTGCTCCAAGACCCCTGTAATCACAATGCTCCATGCCCCTTTTCATCAGAATGCTCCATGAGATTTGTCATCACAAGTCTCCATGGTCTTCTCATCACAATGCTCCAGGACCTTGTCATCACCATGCTCCATTCCCTTGTCATCACAATGCTCCATGACCCGTATCATGACAATAATCCATGAACATATTCAGCCCAATGCTCCACGACCTACATATAACAGTTCTCCATGGCCAATATCATCACAATGCTCCATGACAACTGTCATCACAACACTCCATTACTCCTAACAACACAATGATCCGGGACTCTTGTCATCACAATGCTCCATGACCCCTGTCATCACAACACTCCATGAACATTTCAGCCCAGTGCTCCATGACCCTTGTCATCACAATGATCCATGCCCTTTTCATCCCAATGCTCCATGACCCCTGTATTCACAATGCTCCGTGACGCCTGTTATCACAGTGCTCCATGACACATGTCATCACAATGTTCCATGCCTTTGTCAGCAAAATGCTACATGACCTTGTCATTACAATGCTCTATGCACTTGTCATCACAATACTCCATTACCATTGTCATCACCATCCTCCATGAACCTTGGGATCACTTTGCCTCATGCCCTTGTCATCACAATGCTCCATGCTCCTTGAAATCAAAATGATCCATCACCTCTGTCATCACAATGCTCCAAACCCTTGTGATCACAATGTTCCATAACACTTGTCATCACAACGCTCCATGATGCCTGTCATCACAATATTCCATGGCTTTTTCATCACAATGCTCCATGACCTTTGTCATCAAAATGCTCAATACACTTGTCATCACAGTGCTCCCTGACATTTGTCATCAGAATGCTCCTTGAACCCTGTCATAAAAAGGCTCAATGCCTTTTTCATCACAATACCCCATGCCTTTTTCATCACAATGCTCCATGTCATTGTCATCAAAATACTCCAGAAGCTTGTCATCAGAATGCTCCATGACCCTTGTCATCACAATTCTCCATGCACTTGTCAGCACAATGCTCCCTGACACTTGTCATCACAATGCTCCAAGCCATTGTCATCACAACTCTCCATTACCTTTGTCATCAGAATCCTCCATGACACTTGGCATCAGATGCTCCATGCCATGGTCATCACAATAGGCCATTGCATATGTCATCACAATGCTCCCTGACACCTGTCTTCACAATACTGCATGACCTGGTCATCACAATGCTCCGTGCCCCTGTCATCACAATGCGCCATTCCAACTGTCAACGCAATAATCCATGAAACTTATTAGACCAATGTTCCATGCCCTTGTCATCACAATTCTCCATTCCCTTATTATCACAATGCTACATGACCCCTGTCATCACCATGCTCCGTGACTCCAGTCATCACAATGCTTCATGACCTTTGTCATCACAATGGTTCGTGCCCTCATCATCAACAGTCTCTGTGACCTTTTTAAAACAATGCTCCATGAAATTTTCATCACAATGCTCTTTGACCCTTGTCATCACAATGCTCTATGCATTTCTCACCACAATGCTCCATGACCCTTGTCATCACAATGCTCCATGCGCTTGTCAGCACAATGCTCCATGACACATATCATCACAATGCTCCATGACCCCTGTCATCACAATGCTCCCTGACTCCAGTCATCAAAATGCTTCATAACCTTTGTCATCAAAGTGGTCCATGCCCGCGTCATCACAAGGCTCTTTGACCTTTGTAACCACAATCCTCCATGAATATTTCTTCACAATTCTCTGTGACCCTTGCCATCACAATGCTCCAAGACCCCTGTAATCACAATGCTCCATGCCCCTTTTCATCAGTATGCTCCATGAGACTTGTCATCACAAGGCTCCATAGTTTTGTCATCACAATGCTCAAGAACTTTGTCATCACAATGCTTCACGACCTTGTCATGAAAATTCTCAATGACCATTGTCATCATAATGCTCCAAGCGCTAATCATCACAATGCTCCATTATATTTGTCATCACAATCCTCCATTACATTCGGTTTCACAATGCTCCATGCCATTGTCATCGCAATGGACCATGACATATGTCATCACAATGCTCCCTGACACCAGTCTTCACAATACTCCATGACCTTCTCATCACAATGCTCCATGCCCTTGTCATCACAATGCTCCAAGACCTTTGTAAACACAATGCTCCATGCCCCTTTTCATCTCAATGCTCCATGAACCCTGCCATCACAATGCATCATGCCCATCATCATAATGCTTCAGGCTATTGTCATCACAATGAAATCAATATTCTCCATGACCTCTGTCATCATAATGCTACAAACACTTGTGATCACAATGTTCCATAACCCTTATCATCACAACACCCCATGACGCTCATCATCACAATTATCCATGGTCTTCTCTTCACAATGCTCCATGATCTTTGTCATCACAATGCTCAATACACTTCTCATCACAAGGCTCCCTGACACTTGTCGTCAGTATGCTCCTTGAACCCTGTCATGACAAGGCTCCATGCCTTTGTCATCACAATAATCCATGCCCTTTTCATCACAATGCTCCAAGATCCCTGTAATCACAATGATCCATGCCCTTGTCATCAAAAAGCTCCATGACGCATGTCATCAGAATGCTTCATGGCCTTCTCATCATAATGCTCCATGCCCTTGTCATCACAATGCTCCAAGACCCCTGTAATCAAAATGCTCCATCCCCCTTTTCATCAGAATGCTCCATGAGACTTGTCATCACAAGTCTCCATGGTCTTCTCCTCACAATGCTCCAGGACCTTGTCATCACCATGCTCCATTCCCTTGTCATCACAATGCTCCATGACCCCTGTCATCATAGTAGTCCATTAACATTTTCAGCCCAATGCTCCACGATCTACTCATCACAAGGCTCCATGGCCAATATCTTCACAATGCTCCATGACCACTGTTATCACAACACTCCATGACAACTGACAACAAAATGATCTGGGACTCTTGTCATCACAATGCTACATTCCCTAGTCATCACAATGCTCCATGACCCCTGTCATCACAACAGTCCATGAACATTTTCAGCCCAGTGCTCCATGACCCTTGTCATCACAATGATCCATGCCCTTGTCATCCCAATGCTCCATGACCCGTGTATTCACAATGATCCGTGACGCTTGTCATCACAGTGCTCTATGACACATGTCATCACAATGCTCCATGCCTTTGTCAGCAAAATGCTACATGACCTTTCCATTACAATGCTCTATGCGCTTTTCATCAAAATACTCCATTTCCATTGTCATCACAATCCTCGATGAACCTTGGGATCCCATTGCTTCATGCCCTTGTCATCACAATGCTCCCTGCTCCTTGAAATCAAAATGATCCATGACCTCTGTCATCACAATACTCCAAACCCTTGTGATCACACAGTTCCATAACACTTGTCATCACAACGCTCCATGATGCCTGTCATCACTATACTCCATGCTCTTTTCATCACAATGCTCCATGACCTTTGTCATCACAATTCTCAATACACTTGTCATCACAATGCTCCCTGACACTTGTCATCAGAATGCTCCTTGAACCCTGTCACGAAAAGGCTCCATGCCTTTTTCATCACAATGCCCCATGCCGTTTTCATCAAAATGATCCATGCCATTGTCTTCAAAATACTCCACAAGCTTTTCATCAGAATGCTCCATGAAAATTGTCATTACAATTCTCCATGCAATTGTCAGCACAATGCTCCCTGACCCTTGTCATCACAATGCTCCAAGCCATTGTCATCACAATGCTCCATTACTTTTGTCATCAGAATCCTCCATGACACTTGGCATCACTATGCTCCATGCCATTGTCATCACAATGGGCCATTACATATGTCATCACAATGCTCCCTGACAACTGTCTTCACAATATTGCATGGCCTGGTCATCACAATGCTCCATGCCATTGTCATCACAATGCGCCATTTTAACTGTCATCACAATAATCCATGAAACATATTAGACCAATGTACCATGCCCTTGTCATCACAATGCTCCATGCCCTTGTTATCACAATGCTCCATGACCCCTGTCATCACAATGCTCCGTGTCTCCAATCATCACAATGATTCATGACCTTTGTCATCACAATGGTCCATGCCCTGGTCATCAACAGTCTCTGTGACCATTTTAACCACAATACTCCATGAACTTTTCATCACAATGCTCTTTGACCCTTTTCATCACAATGCTCCATGCGCTTGGCAGCACAATCCTCCATGACACATGTCATCACAATGCACCATGCGCTTGTCATCACAGTGCTCCACAATCTTGTCATCACAATGCTCCATAAAATTTGTCATCACAATGCTCCATGCACTTCTCATCAAAATGCTCTCTCACCACTGATATCACAATGCTACATCACTATTTGTCACAATACTCCGTCACTCCTGTCATCACAATGCTGCATGCAGTTATCATCACAATGTTCAATGACCCCTGACATCACAATGTTCCATAACACCTGTAATCAAATGTTCCATGACACTTTTCATCAAATTGCTCAAAGACACTGTCATCAGAATGTTCCCTGCCTTTCTCATCACAATGCACAATGCGCTTGCCATCAAAATGCTCCATGACCTTTGTCATCACAAAGATCCATGACACTTGGCATCAAAATGCTCCATGTCATTGTCATCACAATGCTCCATGCACGCTCTCATCACATTGCTCCATGCCCTTGTCTTCACAAAGCTCTATGACACATGTCATCAGAATGCTCCATGGCCTTCTCATCACAATGATCCATGCCCTTGCCATCACAATGCTCCATTACCACTGTCATAACAATGCTCCATGACCCCTGCCATCACGATGTTCCATGGCGTTGTCATCACAAAGCTCCATGACCCTTCTCATCACAATGCTCCAAGAACGGTGTAATCACAATGCTCTATGCCCCTTTTCATCTCAATGATCCATGAACCCTGTCATCACAATGCACCATGCCCATCATCATAATGCTTCATGCTATTGCCATCACAATGAAATCAAATTGCTCCATGACCTCTGTCATATCAATGCTCCAAACCCTTGTGATCACAATGTTCCATAACACTTGTCAGATTCATAGATTATTGTGATGACAGTGGACATGGTGCATTGTGATGTCAATGGCATGGAGCATTGTGTAGAGAAGGTCATGGTTTATTGTGAAGACAGGTGTCAGGGAGCATTGTGATGACATATGTCATGGTCCATTGCGATGACAATGGCAGGGATTATAGTGATTCCTAATGAAATGGAGAATTGTGATGACAAATATAATGGAGCATCGTGATGACTATGGCTTGGAGCATTATGATGACAATGGCCATTGAGAATTTTCATGACAAGGTCGTGAAGCATTGTGATGACAAGTTACTTGAGCATTGTGATGACAAAACCATGGAACCTTGTGATGACAAGTCTCATGGATCATACTGATGAAAAGGGTCTTGGAACATTGTGATGACTAGGGCATTCATCACAATTCATCACATCACAATTCATCACAATGCTCCATGACCTTTGTCATCACAATTCTCAATACACTTGTCATCACAAGGCTCCCAGACACTTTTCATCAGTATGCTCCTTGAACCCTGTCAGGAAAAGGCTCCATGCCTTTTTCATCACAATGCCCCATGCCGTTTTCATCACAATGCTCCATGCCATTGTCATCAAAATACTCCACAAGCTTGTCATCAGAATGCTCCATGACCATTGTCATCACATTTCTCCATGCACTTGTCATCACAATGCTCCCTGACCCTTGTCATCACAATGCTCCAAGCCATTGTCATCACAATGCTCCATTACCTTTGCCATCAGAATCCTCCATGACACTTGTTATCCCAATGCTCCATGCCATTGTCATCACAATGGGCCATTATATATGTCATCACAATGCTCCCTGACACCTGTCTTCACAATACTGCATGACCTGGCCATCACAATTCTCCATGCCCTTGTCATCACAATGCGCCATTCCAACTGTCATCGCAATAATCCATGAAACTTATTAGACCAATGCTCCTTGCCCTGGTCATCACAATGCTCCATGCCCTTGTTATCACAATGCTCCATGACCCCTGCCATCACAATGCTCTGTGACTCCAGTCATAACAATGCTTCATGACCTTTGTCACCACAATGGGCCATGCCCTCGTCACCATCACTCTCTGTGAGCTTTTTAACCAAAATGATCCATGAAATTTTCATCACAATGCTCTTTGACCCTTGTCATCAAAATGCTCTATGCCTTTCTCAGCACAATGCTCCATGACCCTGGTCATCACAATGCTCCATGCGTTTGTCAGCACAATGCTCCATGACACATGTCATCACAATGCTCCATGACCCCTGTCATCACAATGCTCAGTGACTCCAGTCATCACAATGCTTCATAACGTTTGTCATCACAATAATCCATGCCCATGTCATCACAAGGTTCTGTGACCTTTGTAACCACAATGCTCCATGAACTTTTCATCACAATTCACAGTGACCATTGTTATCACAATGCTCCATGTCTTTGTCAGAACAATGCTCCATGACCATTGTCTTCACAATGTGCCACGCGCATTTCATCACAACGATCCACAACCTTGTCATTGCAATGCTCCATAAACCTTGTAATCACAATGGTCCATGCACTTCTCATCAAAATGCTCTCTCACCAGAGATATCACAGTGTTCAATGTCTAGTCATCACAGTACACACTCACCTCTGTAATCACAATGTTCCATGACCGTCATCACACTGCTACATCCCCTTATCATCACAATATTCCATGACCCCTGACATCACAATGTTCCATAACCCCTGTCATCAAAATGCTCCATGATCCTTTTCCTCCCAAAGCTCCAAGACCCCTGACATCACAATGTTCTATAACACCTGCCATCAAAATATTCCATTACACTTTTCATCAAATTGCTGCATGGCCCGGTCATCAAAATGATCCCTGCACTTCTCATCACAATGCACCATGACCTTGTCATCAAAATGCTCCATGACTTGTCATCACAAAACTCCATGACCCTTGGCATCACAATGCTCCATGTCATTGTCATCACAATGCTCCATGAACCCTCTCATAACATTGCTCTATGCCCTTGTCATCACAAAGCTCCATGACACTTGTCATCACAATGCACGATGCCCTTCTCATTGCAATGCTCCATGCCCTTGGCATTACAATCCTGCATGACCCATGTATCATAGTGTTCCGTACCCTTGTCATCACAATGTTCCATGCCCACTCTCATCACAATAATCCATGAAACATTTCAGACCAATGTTCCATGACCTTCTCATCACAATGCTCCATTACCTCTGTCATAACAATGCACCATGACCCCTGCCATCACAATGTTCCATGGCCTAGTCATCACAAGGTTCCATGACACTTGTCATCACAATGCTGAAGGCCCCTGTAATCACAAGGCTCCTTGCCCTTGTCATCACAAAGCTCCATGACGCATGTCATCAGAAAGTTCCATGGCCTTCTCATTACAATGCTCCATGCCCTTGTCATCACAATGCTCCAAGACCCTTGTAAACACAATGCTCCATGCCACTTTTCATCTCAATGCTCCATGAACCCTGCCATCACAATGCACCATGCCCATCATCATAATGCTTCAGGCTATTGTCATCACAATGAAATCAATATTCTCCATGACCTCTGTCATCATAATGCTCCAAACACTTTTGATCACAATGTTCCATAACACTTATCATCACAACACCCCATGACGCTCATCATCACAATTTTCCATGGTCTTCTCTTCACAATGCTCCATGATCCTTGTAATCACAATGCTCAATACACTTGTCATCACAAGGCTCCCTGAACTTGTCGTCAGTATGCTCCTTGAAGCCTGTCATGACAAGGCTCCATGCCTTTGTCATCACAATAATCCATGCCCTTTTCATCACAATGCTTCAAGATCCCTGTAATCACAATGATCCATGCACTTGTCATCAAAAAGCTTCATGACGCATGTGATCAGAATGCTTCATGGCCTTCTCATCATAATGCTCCATGCCCTTGTCATCACAATGCTCCAAGACCCCTGTAATCACAATGCTCCATCCCCCTTTTCATCAGAATGCTCCATGAGACTTGTCATCACAAGTCTCCATGGTCTTCTCCTCACAATGCTCCAGTACCTTGTCATCACCATGCTCCATTCCCTTGTCATCACAATGCTCCATGACCCATGTCACCACAGTAGTCCATTAATATTTTCAGCCCAATGCTCCACGATCTACTCATCACAATGCTCCATGGCCAATATCTTCACAATGCTCCATGACCACTGTTATCACAACACTCCATGACAACTGACAACAAAATGATCTGGGACTCTTGTCATCACAATGCGCAATTCCCTAGTCATCACAATGCTCCATGACCCCTGTCATCACAACAGTCCATGAACATTTTCAGCCCAGTGCTCCATGACCCTTGTCATCACAATGATCCATGCCCTTGTCATCCCAATGCTCCATGACCCCTGTATTCACAATGTTCCGTGACGCTTGTCATCACAGTGCTCCATGACACATGTCATCACAATGCTCCATGCATTTGTCAGCAAAATGCTACATGACCTTGTCATTACAATGCTCTATGCGCTTGTCATCAAAATACTCCATTTCCATTGTCATCACAATCCTCCATGAACCTTGGGATCCCATTGCTTCATGCCCTTGTCATCAAAATGCTCCCTGCTCCTTGAAATCAAAATGATCCATGACCTCTGTCATCACAATACTCCAAACCCTTGTGATCACAAAGTTCCATAACACTTGTCATCACAACGCTCCATGATGCCTGTCATGACTATATGCCATGCTCTTATCATCACAATGCTCCATGACCTTTGTCATCACAATTCTCAATACACTTGTCATCACAATGCTCCCTGACACTTGTCATCAGAATGCTCCTTGAACCCTGTCACGAAAAGGCTCCATGCCTTTTTCATCACAATGCCCCATGCCGTTTTCATCAAAATGATCTATGCAATTGTCATCAAAATACTCCACAAGCTTGTCATCAGAATGCTCCATGACACTTGTCATTACAATTCTCCACGCACTTGTCAGCACAATGCTCCCTGACCCTTGTCATCACAATGCTCCAAGCCATTGTCATCACAATGCTCCATTACTTTTGTCATCAGAATCCTCCATGACACTTGGCATCACTATGCTCCATGCCATTGTCATCAAAATGGGCCATTACATATGTCATCACAATGCTCCCTGACACCTGTCTTCACAAAACTGCATGGCCTGGTCATCACAATGCTCCATGCCGTGGTCATCAAAATGCGCCATTCTAACTGTCATCACAATAATCCATGAAACTTATTAGAACAATGTTCCATGCCCTTGTCATCACAATGCTCCATGCCCTTGTTATCACAATGCTCCATGACCCCTGTCATCACAATGCTCCGTGACTCCAATCATCACAATGATTCATGACCTTTGTCATCACAATGGTCCATGCCCTGGTCATCAACAGTCTCTGTGACATTTTTAACCACAATGCTCCATGAACATTTCATCACAATGCTCTTTGACCATTGTCATCACAATGCTCCATGCGCTTGGCAGCACAATGCTCCATGACACATGTCATCACAATGCACCATGTGCTTTTCATCACAGTGCTACACAATCTTCTCATCACAATGCTCCATAAAATTTGTCATCACTATGCTCCATGCACTTCTCATCAAAATGCTCTCTCACCACTGATATCACAATGCTACATCACTATTTGTCACAATACTCCGCCACTCCTCTCATCACAATGCTACATGCACTTATCATCACAATGTTCGATGACCCCTGACATCACAATGTTCCATAACAACTGTCATCAAAATGTTCCATGACACTTTTCATCAAATTGCTCAAAGACCCTGTCATCAGAATGTTCCCTGCCTTTCTCATCACAATGCACAACGCACTTGCCATCAAAATGCTCCATGACCTTTGTCATCACAAAGATCCATGACCCTTGGCATCACAATGCTCCATGCCCTTGTCATCACAATGCTCCATGACTTGTCATCACAATCCTCCATGACCCATGACACATGTATCACAGTGTTCCATGCCCTAGTCATCACAATGCTCCAAGACCCCTGTAATCACAATGCTCCATGCCCCTTTTCATCAGAATGCTCCATGAGACTTGCCATGAGAAGTCTCCATGGTTTCTCATCACAATGCTCCTGGACCTTGTCATCACAATGCTCCATGCACGCTCTCATCACATTGCTCCATGCCCTTGTCTTCACAAAGCTCCATGACACATGTCATCACAATGCTCCATGGCCTTCTCATCACAATGATCCATGCCCTTGCCATCACAATGCTCCATTACCACTGTCATAACAATGCTCCATGACCCCTGCCATCAGGATGTTCCATGGCCTTGTCATCACGAGGCTCCATGACCCTTCTCATCACAATGCTCCAAGAACGCTGTAATCACAATGCTCTATGCCCCTTTTCATCTCAATGATCCATGAACCCTGTCATGACAATGCACCATGCCCATCATCATAATGCTTCATGCTATTGTCATCACAATGAAATCAAATTGCTCCATGACCTCTGTCATACCAATGCTCCAATCCCTTGTGATCACAATATTCCATAACACTTGCCATCACAATGCCCCATGAGGCTCGTCATCACAATCATCCATGGTCTTCTCATCACAATGCTCCATGACCATTGTCATCACAATGCTCAATACACTTGTCATAAAAATGCTCCCTGACACTTGTTGTCTGTATGCTCCTTGAACCCTGTCATGACAAGGCTCCATGCCTATTTCATCACAATGATCCATGCCATTTTCATCACAATGCTCCAAGACCCATGTAATCACAATGCTCCATGCCCTTGTCATCACAAAGCTCGATGACGCATGCCATCAGAATGCTCCTTGGCCTTCTCCTCACAATGCTCCATGCCCTAGTCATCACAATGTTCCAAGACCCTTTTCATCAGTATGATCCATGAGAATTGTCATCACAAGGCTCCATGGTTTTGTCATCACAATGCTCAAGGAACTTGTCATCACAATTCTTCACGACCTTGTCATGAAAATTATCAATGGCCACTGTCATCATAATGCTCCAAGCCATAGTCATCACGATGCTCCATTATATTTGTCATCACAATTCTCCATTTCATTTGGCATCACTATAATCCCTGCCATTGTCATCGCAATGGACCATGACATATGTCATCACAATGCTCCCTGACACCAGTCTTCAAAATACACCATGACCTTCTCTACACAATGATCCATGCCCTTGTCATCACAATGCACCATGTCCACTGTCATCACAGTAATCTATGAATCTTGTCAGAAATATGCTCCATGCTCCTGTCATCACAATGCTCCATGCCCTTGTCATCACAATGCTCCATGACTTGTCATCACAATCCTCCATGACCCATGACACATGTATCACAGTGTTCCATGCCCTAGTCCTCACAATGCTCCAAGACCCCTGTAATCACAATGCTCCATGCCCCTTTTCATCAGAATGCTCCATGAGACTTGTCATGACAAATCTCCATGGTCTTCTCATCACAATGCTCCTGGACCTTGTCATCACCATGCTCCATTCCCTTCTCATCACAATGCTCCATGACCCCTGTCATCACAATATTCCATGAATATTTTCAGCCCAATGCTCCAAGACATATTCATCACAATGCTCCATGGACAATATCATTACAATGCTCCATGACCACTGTCATCACAACACTCCATGACACCCAACAACACAATGATCCGCGACTCTTGTCATCACAATGCTCCATTCCATAGTCATCACAATGCTCCATGACACCTGTCATCACAACACTCCATGAACATTATCTGCCCAGTGCTCCATGACCATTGTCATCACAATGATCCATGCCCTTGTCATCCCAATGCTCCATGACCCCTGTATTCACAATGCTCCGTGACGCTTGTCATCACAGTGCTCCATTACACATGTCATCACAATGCTCCATGCCTTTGTCAGCAAAATGCTACATGACCTTGTCATTACAATGCTGTATGCGCTGCTCATCACAATACTCCATTTCAATTGTCATCACAATCCTCCATGAACCTTGGGATCACATTGCTTCATGCCCTCGTCCTCAAAATGCTCCATGCTCCTGGAAATCAAAATGATCCATGACCTCTGTCATCACAATGCTCCAAACGCTTGTGATCACAATGTTCCATAACACTTGTCATCTCAACGCTCCATGATGACTGTCATCACAATACTCCATGCTCTTTTCATCACAATGCTCCATGACCTTTGTCATCACAATTCTCAATACACTTGTCATCACAAGGCTCCCTGACACTTGTCATCAGTATGCTCCTTGAACCCTGTCAGGAAAAGGCTCCATGCCTTTTTCATCACAATGCCCCATGCCGTTTTCATCACAATGCTCCATGCCATTGTCATCAAAATACTCCACAAGCTTGTCATCAGAATGCTCCATGACCATTGTCATCACATTTCTCCATGCACTTGTCAGCACAATGCTCCCTGACCCTTGTCATCACAATGCTCCAAGCCATTGTCATCACAATGCTCCATTACCTTTGCCATCAGAATCCTCCATGACACTTGGCATCCCAATGCTCCATGCCATTGTCATCACAATGGGCCATTACATATGTAATCACAATGCTCCCTGACACCTGTCTTCACAATACTGCATGACCTGGCCATCACAATGCTCCATGCCCTTGTCATCACAATGCACCATTCCAACTGTCATCGCAATAATCCATGAAACTTATTAGACCAATGCTCCTTGCCCTGGTCATAACAATGCTCCATGCCCTTGTTATCACAATGCTCCATGACCCCTGCCATCACAATGCTCTGTGACTCCAGTCATAACAATGCTTCATGACCTTTGTCACCACAATGGGCCATGCCCTCGTCATCATCACTCTCTGTGAGCTTTTTAACCAAAATGATCCATGAAATTTTCATCACAATGCTCTTTGACCCTTGTCATCACAATGCTCTATGCCTTTCTCAGCACAATGCTCCATGACCCTTGTCATCACAATGCTCCAAGACGCCTGCCATCACAATGCTCAGTGACTCCAGTCATCACAATGCTTCATAACGTTTGTCATCACAATAATCCATGTCCGTGTCATCACAAGGTTCTGTGACCTTTGTAACCACAATGCTCCATGAACTTTTCATCACAATTCACAGTGATCCTTGTTATCACAATGCTCCATGTCTTTGTCAGAACAATGCTCCATGACCATTGTCTTCACAATGTGCCTCGCACATTTCATCACAACGGTCCACAACCTTGTCATTGCAATGCTCCATAAACCTTGTAATCACAATGGTCCATGCACTTCTCATCAAAATGCTCTCTCACCAGAGATATCACAGTGTTCCATGACTAGTCATTATAATACACCCTCACCCCTGTAATCACAATGTTCAATGACCCTGTCATCACACTGCTACATCCCCTTATCATCACAATGTTCCATGACCCCTGACATCACAATGTTCCATAACCCCTGTCATCAAAATGCTCCATGATCCTTTTCATCCCAAAGCTCCAAGACCCCTGACATCACTATGTTCTATAACACCTGCCATCAAAATATTCCATTACACTTTTCATCAAATTGCTGCATGGCCCGGTCATCAAAATGATCCCTGCACTTCTCATCACAATGCACCATGCCCTTGTCATCAAAATGCTCCATGACTTGTCATCACAAAACTCCATGACCCTTGGCATCACAATGCTCCATGTCATTGTCATCACAATGCTCCATGAACCCTCTCATAACATTGCTCAATGCCCTTGTCATCACAGAGCTCCATGACACTTGTCATCACAATGCTCGATGCCCTTCTCATCGCAATGCTCCATGCCCTTGTCATTACAATCCTGCATGACCCATGTATCATAGTGTTCCGTACCCTTGTCATCACAATGCTCCATGCAAACTCTCATCACAATAATCCATGAAACATTTCAGACCAGTGTTCCATGCCGTTCTCTTCTCAATGCTCCATTACTCCTGTCATAACAATGCACCATGACCACTGCCATCACAATGTTCCACGGACTAGTCATCACAAGGTTCCATGACACTTGTCATCACAATGCTGAAGGCCCCTGTAATCACAATGCTCCTTGCCCTTGTCATCACAAAGCTCCATGACGCATGTCATTAGAAAGTTCCATGGCCTTCTCATCACAATGCTCCATGCCCTTGTCATCACAATGCTCCAAGACCTTTGTAAACACAATGCTCTATGCCCCTTTCCATCTCAATGCTCCATGAAACCTGCCATCACAATGCACCATGCCCAACATCATAATGCTTCAGGCTATTGTCAACACAATGAAATCAATATTCTCCATGACCTCTGTCATCATAATGCTCCAAACACTTGTGATCACAATGTTCCATAACACTTATCATCACAACACCCCATGACGCTCATCATCACACTTATCCATGGTCTTCTCTTCACAATGCTCCATGATCTTTGTCATCACAATGCTCAATACACTTGTCATCACAATGCTCCCTGACACTTGTCGTCAGTATGCTTCTTGAACCCTGTCATGACAAGGCTCCATGCCTTTGTCATCACAATAATCCATGCCCTTTTCATCACAATGCTCCAAGATCCCTGTAATCACAATGATCCATGTCCTTGTCATCAAAAAGCTCCATGACGCATGTCATCAGAATGCTTCATGGCCTTCTCATCATAATCCTCCATGCCCTTGTCATCACAATGCTCCAAGACCCCTGTAATCACAATGCTCCATGCCCCTTTACATCAGAATGCTCCATGAGACTTGTCATTACAAGTCTCCATGGTCTTCTCCTCACAATGCTCCATGACCTTGTCATCACCATGCTCCATTCCCTTGTCATCACAATGCTCCATGACCCCTGTCATCACAGTAGTCCATTAACATTTTCAGCCCAATGCTCCACGACCTACTCATCACAATGCTCCATGACCCATGTCATCACAATGCTCCCAGACTCCAATCATCACAATGCTTCATGACCTTTGTCATCACAATGGTCCATGCCCTGGTCATCAACAGTCTCTGTGACCTTTTTAACCACAATGCTCCATGAACATTTCATCACAATGCTCTTTGACCATTGTCATCACAATGCTCCATGCGCTTGGCAGCACAATGCTCCATGACACATGTCATCACAATGCACCATGTGCTTGTCATCACAGTGCTACACAATCTTGTCATCACAATGCTCCATAAAATTTGTCATCACTATGCTCCATGCACTTCTCATCAAAATGCTCTCTCACTACTGATATCACAATGCTACATCACTATTTGTCACAATACTCCGCCACTCCTCTCATCACAATGCTACATGCACTTATCATCACAATGTTCGATGACCCCTGACATCACAATGTTCCATAACACCTGTCATCAAAATGTTCCATGACACTTTTCATCAAATTGCTCAAAGACCCTGTCATCAGAATGTTCCCTGCCTTTCTCATCACAATGCACAATGCCCTTGCCATCAAAATGCTCCATGACCTTTGTCATCACAAAGATCCATGACCCTTGGCATCACAATGCTCCATGTCATTGTCATCAGAATGCTCCATGCACGCTCTCATCACATTGCTCCCTGCCCTTGTCTTCACAAAGCTCCATGACACATGTCATCAGAATTCTCCATGGCCTTCTCATCACAATGATCCATGCCCTTGCCATCACAATGCTCCATTACAACTCTCACAACAATGCTCCATGACCCCTGCCATCATGATGTTCCATGGCCTTGTCATCACAAGGCTCCATGACCCTTCTCATCACAATGCTCCAAGAACGCTGTAATCACAATGCTCTATGCCCCTTTTCATCTCAATGATCCATGAACCCTGTCATCACAATGCACCATGCCCATCATCATAATGCTTCATGCTATTGTCATCAAAATGAAATCAAATTGCTCCATGACCTCTGTCATAACAATTCTCCAAACCCTTGTGATCACAATATTCCATAAAACTTGTCATCACAATGCCCCATGACGCTCGTCATCACAATTATCCATGGTCTTCTCATCACAATGCTCCATTCCCTACTCATCACAATGCTCCATTACCCTTGTCATCACAATGACCCATGCCCTTGTCATCCCAATGCTCCATGACCCCTGTATTCACAATGCTCCGTGACGCTTATCATCACAGTGTTCCATGACACATGTCATCACAATTCTCCATGCCTTTGTCAGCAAAATGCTACGTGACCTTGTCATTACAATGCTGTATGCGCTGCTCATCACAATACTCCATTACAATTGTCATCACAATCCTCCATGAAACTTGGGATCACATTGCTTCATGCCCTTGTCATCACAATGCTCCATGCTCCTTGAAATCAAAATGATCCATGACTTCTGTCATCACAATGCTCCAAAGGCTTGTGATCACAGTGTTCCATAACACTTGTCATCACAACGCTCCATGATGCCTGTCATCACGATAATCCATGCCCTTTTCATCACAATGCTCCATGATATTTGTCATCACAATTCTCAATACACTTTTCATCACAATGCACCCTGACACTTGTCATCAGAATGCTCCTCGAAACCTGTCAGGAAAAGGCTCCATGCCGTTTTCATCACAATGCTCCATGCCATTGTCATCAAAATACTCTACAGGCTTGTCTTCAGAATGCTCCATGACCCTTGTCATTATAATTCTCCATACACTTGTCAGCACAATGCTCCCTGACCCTTGTCTTCACAATGCTCCTAGCCATTGTCATCACAATGCTCCATTACCTTTGTCATCAGAATCCTCCATGACACTTGGCATCACAATGCTCCATGCCATTGTCATCACAATGGGCCATTACATATGTCATCACAATGCTCCCTGACACCTCTCTTCACAATACTGCATGACCTGGTCATCACAATGCTCCATGCCCATGTCATCACAATGCGCCATTCGAACTGTCATCACAATAATCCATGAAACGTATTAGACAAATGATCCATGCCCGTGTCATCACAATGCTCCATGCCCTTGTTATCACAATGCTCCATGAACCCTGTCATCACAGTGCTCCGTGACTCCAGTCATCACAATGCTCCATGACCTTTGTCATCACAATTGTCCATGCCCTCATCATCAACAGTCTCTGTGACCTTTTTAACCACAATGATCCATGAACATTTCATCACAATGCTCTTTAACACTTGTCATCACAAAGCTCTATGCCTTTCTCAGCACAATGCTCCATGTCCTTGTCATCACAATGCTCCATGACCCATGTCATCACAATGCTCCTTGACTCCAGTCATCACAATTCTTCATAACATATGTCATCACAATGGTCGATGCCCGCGTCATCACAAGGCTCTGTTACCTTTGTAACCACAATGCTCCATGAACATTTCATCACTATGCTCCGTGACCCTTGTCGTCAAAATGTTCCATGCCTTTGTCAGAAAAATGCTCCATGACACTTGTCATCACAATGTGCCACACGATTTTCATCCCAACGGTCCACAAATTTGTCATCGCAATGCTCCCTAAACCTTGTAATCACAATTCTCCATTACCCCTGTCATAACAATGCTCCATGACCCCTGCCATCACAATGTTCCACGGCCTTGTCATCACAAGGCTCCATGACCCTTGTCATCACAATGCTCCAAGACCACATAATCATAATGCTCAATGCCCTTGTCATCACAAAGATCCATCACACATGTCATCAGAATGTTCCATGGCCTTCTCATCAAAATGCTCCATGCCCTTGTCATCACAATGCTACCACATCCCTGTAATCACAATGTTCCATGCCCCTTTTCATCACAAAGCTCCATGAACCCTGTCATCACAATGCATCATGCCCATCATCATAATGCTTCTGTCTATTGTCAGCACAATGAAATCAATATTCTCTATGACCTCTGTCATCACAATGCTCCATGACCCCTGTCATCACAATACTCCATGAACATTATCAGCCCAATGCTCCATGACACTTGTCATCACAATGATCCATGCCCTTTTCATCCCAATGCTCCATGACCACTGTATTCACAATGCTCCTTGACACTTGTCTTCACAGTGCTCCATGACACCTGTCATCACAATGCTCCATGCCTTTGTCAGCAAAATGCTACATGACCCTGTCATTACAATGCTCTATGCGCTTGTCATCACAATACTCCATTACCATTGTCATCACAATCCTCCATGATACTTGGGATCACATTGCTTCATGCCCTTGTCATCACAATGCTCCATGCTCCTTGAAATCAAAATGATCCATGACCTCTGTCATCGCAATACTCCAAACCATTGTGATCACAATGTTCCATAACACTTGTCATCACAACACTCCATTATGCCTGTCATCACAATACTCCATGCCCTTTTCATCACAATGCACCATGACCTTTGTCATCACAATTCGCAATACACTTGTCATCACAATGCTCCCTGACACTTGTCATCAGAATGCTCCTTGAACCATGTCACGAATGGTTCCATGACTTTTTCATCACAATGCCCCATGCCGTTTTCATCACAATGTTCCAAGTCATTGTCATCAAAATACTCCAAAGCTTGTCATCAGAATGCTACATGACTCTTGTCATCATAATTCTCTATGCACTTGTCAGCAAAATGCTCCCTGACACTTGTCATCACAATGTTCCAAGCCATTGTCATCACAATGCTCCATTACATTTGTCATCAGAATCCTCCATGACACTTGGCATCACAATGCTCCATGCCATTGTCATCACAATGGGCCATTACATATGTCATCACAATGTGCCCTGACACCTCTCTTTAGAATACCTCATGACCTGGTCATCACAATGCTCTATGCCCTTTTCATCACAAATCGCCATTCCAACTCTCATCGCAATAATTCATGAAACTTATTAGACCAATGCTCCATGCCCTTGTCATCACAATGCTCCATGCCCTTGTTATCACAGTGCTCCATGACCCGTGTCATCACAATGTTCCGTGATTCCAGTCATCACAATGCATCATGACCTTTGTCATCACAATGGTCCATGCCCTCATCATCAACAGTCTCTATGACCTTCTTAAGCACAATGCTCCATGAACATTTCCTCACAATGCTCTTTGACCCTTTACATCGCAATACTCCATGAACGTTTTCACCCCAATGCTCCATGACCTTCTCATCACCATGCTCCATGACCTATATCATCACAATGGTCCATGACCACTGTCGTCACAACACTCCATGACACCTGACAACACAATGATCTAAGACTTTTGTCATCACAATGCTCCATTCCCTAGACATCACAATGCTCCATGACCACTGTCATCAAAATACTCCATGAATATTTTCAGCCCAATGTTCCATGACCCTTGTCATCACAATGATCCATGAAATTTGGGATCACATTGCTTCATGCCCTTGCCATCACAATGCTCCATGCTACTTGAAATCAAAATGATCCATGACCTCTGTCATCACAATGCTCCAAACACTTGTGATCACAATGTTCCATAACACTTGTCATCACAAAGCTCCATGATGCCTCTCATCACAATACTCCATGCCCTTTTCATCACAATGCTCCATGAGACTTGCCATCACAAGTCTCCATCGTCATCTCATCACAATACACCAGGACCTTGTCATCACCATGCTCCATTCCCTTGTCATCACAATGCTCCATGACACCTGTCATCACAATAATCCATGAACATTTTCAGCCCAGTGCTCCATTACCTTCTCATCACAATGCTCCATGGCCCTTGTCATCACAATGATCCATGCCCTTGTCATCCCAATGCTCCATGACCCCTGTATTCACAATGCTCCGTGACGCTTGTCATCACAGTGCTCCATGACACGTGGCATCACAATGCTTCATGCCTTTGTCAGCAGAATGCTACATGACCTTGTCATTACATTGCTCTATGCGCTTGTCATCACAATACTCCATTACCATTATCATCACAAAGCTCCATGAAACTTGGGATCACATTGCTTCATGCCCTTGTCATCACAATGTTCCATGCTCCTTGAAATCAAAATGATCCATGACCTCTGTCATCACAATGCACCAAACCCTTGTGATAACAATGTTCCATAGCACTTGTCATCCCAACGCTCCATGATGCCTGTCATCACAATAATCCATGCCCTTTTCATCACAATGCCCCATGACATTTGTCATCACAATTCTCAATATATTGTCATCACAATGCTCCCTGACGTTTGTCGTCAGAATGCTCCTTGAAAACTCTAATGAAATGTCTCCATGCCTTTTTCATCACAATGCCCCATGCGGTTTTCATCACAATGCTCCATGCCATTGTCATCAAAATACTCCACAAGTTTGTCAGCAGAATGCTCCATGACCCTTGTCATCACAATTCTCCATGCACTTGTCAGCACAATGCTCCCTGACCCTTGTCATCACAATGCTCCATGCCATTGTCATCACAATACTCCATTACCTTTGTCTTCAGAATCCTCCATGACACTTGGCATCACAATGCTCCATGCCATTGTCATCACAATGGGTCATTATATATGTCAGCACAATGCTCCCTGACAACTGTCTTCACAATACTGCATCACAAGGTCATCACAATGCTACATGCCCTTGTCATCACAATGCTCCATGCCCTTGTTATCACAATGCTCCATGACCCCTGTCATCACAATGCTCCGTGACTCCAGTCATCACAATGCTTCATGATCTTTGTTATCACAATGGTCCATGCCCTCATCATCAAGAGTCTCTGTGACCTTTTTTTTTTTTTTTTTTTTCTTTTTGCGGTATGCGGGCCTCTCACTATTGTGGCCTCTCCCATTGCGGAGCACAGGCTCCGGATGCGCAGGCCCAGCGGCCATGGCTCACGGGCCGAGCCGCTCCGCGGCATATGGGATCCTCCCAGACCGGGGCACGAACCCGTATCCCCTGCATCGGCAGGCGGACTCTCAACCACTGCGCCACCAGTGAGGCCCTCTGTGACCTTTTTAACCACAAAGCTCCATGAACTTTTCTTCACAATGCTCTTTATCCCCTGTCATCACAATGCTCTATGCCTTTCTCAGCACAATGCTCCATGACATATTTCATCAGAATGCTCCATGGCCTTCTCCTCACAGTGCTCCTTGCCCTTGTCATCACAATGCTACAAGACCACTGTAATCACAATGCTCCTTGCCCCTTTTCATCAGAATGCTCCATGAGACTTGTCATCACAAGGCTCCATGGTCATCTCATCACAATGCTCCAGGACCTTGTCATCACAATGCTCTGTGACTCCAGTCATCACAGTGCTTCATAATATTTGTCATCACAATGGTCCATGCCCAAGTCATCACAAGGCTCTGTTACTTTTGTATCCACAATGCTCCATGAATATTTCATCAAAATGTTCCGTGACTCTTGTCATCACAATGCTCCATGCCTTTGTCATTAAATTGCTCCATGACCATTGTCATCACAATGTGCCACGCGCTTTTCATCCCAACGGTCCAAAAATTTTTCATCACAGTGCTCCATAAAAATTGTAATCACAATGCTGCATGCCCTTCTCATCACAATGTTCCATTACACCTGTCATAACAATGCTCCATGACCCCTGCCATCACAATGTTCCACGGCCTTGTCATCACAAGGCTCCATGACACTTGTCATCACAATGCTCCAAGACCCCTTTAATCACAGTGCTCCATGCCGTTGTCATCACAAAGCTCCATGACACATGTCATCAGAATGTTCCATGGCCGTCTCATCAAAATGCCGCATGCCCTTGTCATCACAGTGCTCCAAAACCCCTGTAAACACAGTGCTCCATGCCCCTTTTCATCTCAATGCTCCATGAACCCTGTAATCACAACACTCCATGACACGTGACAACACAATGATCCGGGACTCTTGTCATCACAGTGCTCCAAGACCCCTGTAATCAAAATGCTCCATGACCCCTGTCATCACAATACTCCATGAACATTTTCAGCCCAATGCTCCATGACCCTTGTCATCACAATGATCCATGCACTTGTCATCCCAATGATCCATGACCTCTGTATTCAAGGTGCTCCGTGACAATTGTGTCACAGTTCTCCATGACACCTGTCATCACAATGATCCATGCCATTCTCAGGAAAATTCTACATGAACATGTCATTACAATGCTCTATGCGCTTGTCATCACAATGCTCCAAGACCCCTGTAATCATAATGCTACATGCCCCTTTTCATCTCAATGCTCCATGAACTCTGTCATCACAATGCACCATGCCCATCATCATAATGCTTCAGGCTATTGTCATCACTATGAAATCAAAATTCTCCATGACCTCTGTCATCATAATGCTCCAAAGCCTTGTGATCACAATGTTCCATAACACTTAAAATCACAACACCCCATGACGATCATCATCACAATTATCCATGGCCTTCTCATCACCATGCTCCATGACTTTTGTCATCACAATTCCAAATACACTTGTCATCACAATGCTCCCTGACACTTGTCGTCAGAATGCTCCTTGAACCCTGTCACGAAAAGGCTGCATGCCTTTCTCATCACATTGCCACATGCCATTTTCATCACAATGCTCCATGCCATTGTCATCAAAATACTCAACAAGCTTGTCATCAGAATGCTCCATGACCCTTGTCATCACAATTCTCCATACACTTGTCAGCACAATGCTCCCTGACCCTTGTCATCACAATGCTCCAAGCCATTGTCATCACAATGCTCCATTACCTTTGTCATCAGAATCTTTCATGAAACTTGGCATCACAATGCTCCATGCCATTTTTATCACAATGGGCCATTACATATGTCATCACAATGCTCCCTGACACTTCTCTTCACAATACTGCATGAGCTGGTCATCACAATGCTCCATGCCCTTGTCATCACAATGCGCCATTCCAAATGTCATCGCAATAATCCATGAAATATCTTAGACCAATGCTCCATGCCCTTGTCATCACAAAGCTCCATGCCCTTGTTATCACAATGCTCCATGACCCCTGTCATCACCATGCTCCGTGACTCCAGTCATCACAATGCTTCATGACCTTTGTCATCACAATGGTCCATTACATCATCATCAACAGTCTCTGTGACCTTTTTAACCACAATGCTCCATGAACTTTTCATCACAATGCTCCATGACCCTTGTCTTCACAGTGCTCCATGTCTTTGTCAGAAAAATGCTCCATGACCCTTGTCATCACAATGTACCACACGCTTTTTATCCCAACGGTCCACCGATTTGTCATCGCAAAGCTCCATAAAACTTGTAATCCCAATGCTCCATGCCGTTCTCATCACAATGCTCCATTACCCCTGACATAACAATGCTCCTTGACCCCTGCCATCACAATGTTCCACGGCCTTGTCATCACAAAGCTCCATGACCCTTGTCATCACAATGCTGCAAGACCCCTGTAATCACAATGCTCCATGCCATTGTCATCACAAAGCAGCATGACACATGTCATCAGAATGTTCCATGTCCTTCTCATCAAAATGCTCCATGCCCTTGTCATCACAATGCTCCAAGACCCCTGTAATCAAAATGCTCCATGCCCCTTTTCATCTCAATGCTCCATGAACCCTGTCATCACAATGCATCATGCCCATCATCAAAATGCTTCCGGCTATTGTCAGCACAATGAAATCAAAATTCTCCATGACCTCTGTCATCACAATGCTCCATGACCCCTGTCATCACAATACTCCATGAACATTTTCAGCCCAATTCTCCATGACCCTTGTCATCACAGTGATCCATGACCCCTGTATTCACAATGCTCCGTGACACATGTCATCACAGTTCTCCATGACGCCTGTCATCACAGTGCTCCATGCATTTGTCTGCAAAATTCTACATGATCTTGTCATTACAATGCTCTATGCGCTTGTCATCACAATGCTACTAGACCCCTGTAATCACAATGCTCCATGCCCCTTTTCATCTCAATGCTCCATGAACCCTGTCATCACAGTGCACCATGCCCATTATCATAATGCTTCAGGCTATTGTCATTACAATGAAATCAAAAGTCTCCGTGACCTCTGTCATCATAATGCTCCAAACCCTTGTGATCACAATGTTCCATAACATTTATCATCACCACACCCCATGACGATCATCATCACAATTATCCTTGGACTTCTGATCACAATGCTCCCTGATCTTTGTCATCACAATGCTCAATACACTTGTCTTCACAATGCTCCCTGACACTTGTCGTCAGTATGCTCCTTGAACACTGTCATGACAAGGTTCCATGCATTTTTCATCACAATGATCCATGCCCTTTTCATCACAATGCTCCAAGACCCCAGTAGTCACAATGCTCCATGCCCTTGTCATCAAAAAGCTCTATGACGCATATCATCAGAATGCTCCATGGCTTTTTCCTCACTATGCTCCATGGCATTGTCTTCACAATGCTCCATGTACCCTCTCATCACATTGCTCCATGCACTTGCCATTACAATCCTCCATGACCCATGTATCACAGTGTTCCGTGCCCTTGTCATCACAATGCTCCAGTCCACTCTCATCACAATAAAATACGAAATATTTCAAACCAATGCTCAATGCCCTTCTCATCACAATGCTCCATTACCACTGTCATAACAATGCACCACGACCACTGCCATCACAATGTTCCACGGCCTTGTCATCACAAGGCTCCATGACCCTTGTCATCACAATGCACCAAGAAACATGTAATCAAAATTCTCCATGCCCTTGTCATAACAAAGCTCCATGACGCATGTCATCAGAAGGTCCCATGGTCTTCTCATCACAATGCTCCATGCCCTTGTCATCACAATGCTCCAAGATCACTGTAAACACAATGTTCCATGCCCCTATTCATCTCAATGCTCCGTGAACCCTGTCATCACAATGCACCATGCCCATCTTCATAATGCTTCAGGCTATTGTCACTACAATGAAGTCAGTATTCTCCATGACTTCTGTCATCATAATGCTCCAAAACCTTGTGATCACAATGTTCCATAACACTTATCATCACAATACCCCATGACGATCATCATCACAATTATCCATGGTGTTCTCATCACAATGCTCCATGATCATTGTCATCACAATGCTCAATACACTTGTCATCACAATACTCCCTGACAACTCTCGTCAGTATGCTCCTTGAACCCTGTGATGACAAGTCTCCATGCCTTTTACATCACAATGATCCATGCCTTTTCATCACAATGCTCCAAGTCCCCTGTTATCACAATGCTCCATGGCCTTGTCAGCACAAAGCTCCATGACGCATGTCATCAGAATTCTCCATGGCTTCTCCTCACAATGCTCCATGCTCTTGTCATCACAATGCTCCAAGACCATTGTAATCACAATGCTCCATGCCGTTTTTGATCAGAATGCTCCATGAGACTTGTCATCACAAGTCTCCATGGTCATCTCATCACAATGCTCCAGGACCTTGTCATCACCATGCTCCATTCCCTTGTCATCACAATGCTCCATGACCCCTGTCATTACAATAATCCATTAACATTTCCAGCCGAATGCTACATGACATTCTCATCACAATGCTCCATGACCAATATCATCACAATGCTCCATGACCCCGGTCATCACAACCATCCATAACACCTGACAACACAGTGATCCCTGACTCTTGTCATCACAATGCTCCATTCCCTAGTCATCACGATGCTCCATGGCCCCTGTCATCACAATAGTCCATGGACATTTTCAGCCCAATGCTCCATGAACCTTGTCATCACAATGATCCATGCCCTTCTCATCCCAATGCTCCATGACCCCTGTATTCACAATGCTCCTTAACGCCTGTCATCACAGTGCTCCATGACACCTGTCATCACAATGCTCCATGCCTTTGTCAGCAAAATGCTACATGACCTTGTCATTGCAATGCTCTATGCGCTTGTCATCACAATACTCCATTACCATTGTCATCACAAACCTCCTTGAATCTTGGGATCACATTGCTTCATGCCCTTGTCATCACAATGCTCCATGTGCCTTGAAATCAAAATGATCCATGACCTCTCTCATCACAATGTTCCAAACCCTTGTGATCACAATGTTCCATAACACTTGTCATCACAATGCTCCATGATGCCTGTCATCACAATACTCCACACTCTTTTCATCACATTGCTCCATGACCTTTGTCATCACAATTCTCAATACACTTGTCATCACCATGCTCCCTGACACTTGTCGTCAGAATTCTCCTTGAAACCTGTCACGAAAAGGCTCCATGCCTTTTTCATCACAATGCCCCATGCCTTTTTCATCACAATGCTCCATGACATTGTCATTAAAATTCTCCACAAGCTTGTCATTAGAATGCTCCATGACCGTTGTCATCAAAATGTTCCATGCCCTTGTCATCACAATGCTCCCAGATCCCTGTAATCACAATGCTCCATGCCCCTTTTCATCTCAATGCTCCATGAACACTGTCATCACAATGCACCATGCCCATCATCATAATGCTTCTAGCTATTGTCAGCACAGTGAAATCAAAATTCTCCATGACCTCTGTCATCACAATGCTCCATGATTCCTGTCATCCGAATGATCCATGCTCTTGTCATCCCAATGCTCTATGACCCCTGTATTCATAATGCTCCATGACGCTTGTCATCACAGTGCTCCATGACACCTGTCATTACAATGCTCCATGACTTTGTCAGCAAAATGCTACATGACCTTGTCATTACAATGCTCTATGCGCTTGTCAACAAAATACTCCATTACCATTGTCATCAGAATCCTCCATGAACCTTGGGATCACATTGCTTCATGACCTTGTCATCACAATGCTCCATGCTCCTTGAAATCAAAATGATCCATGACCTCTGTCATCGCAATGATCCAAACCCTTGTGATCACAGTGTTCCATAACACTTTCATCACAACACTCCATGATGCCTGTCATCACAATACTGCATGCACTTTTCATCACAATGCTCCATGACCTTTGTCATCACAATTCTCAATACACTTGTCATCACAAGGCTCCCTGACACTTGTCGTCAGAATGCTTTTTGAACCCGGTCACGAAAGGCTCCATGACTTTTTCATCACAATGCCCCATGCCGTTTTCATCACAATGCTCCATGTCATTGTCATCAAAATACTCCACAAGCTTGTCATCAGAATGCTCCATGACCCTTGTCATCATAATTCTCCATGCAATTCTCAGCACAAAGCTACCTGACCCTTCTCATCACAATGCTCCAAGCCATTGACATCACAATGCTCCATTACCTTTGTCATCAGAATCCTCCATGACACTTGGCATCACAATGCTTTATGCCATTGTCATCACAATGGGCCATTATATATGTCATCACAATGCTCCCTGTCACCTGTATTCACAATAATGCATGACCTGGTCATCACAATGCTCTATGCCCTTGTCATCACAATGCGCCATTCCAACTCGCATCACAATAATCCATGAAACATATTACACCAATGCTCCATGCCCTTGTCATCACAATGCTCCATTCAATTGTTATTACAATGCTCCATGACACCTGTCATCACAATGCTCTGTGACTCCAGTCATCACAATGCTTCTTGACCTTTGTCATCACAATGGTCCATGCCCTCATCATAAACAGTCTCTGTGACCTTTTTAACCACAATGCTCTATGAACTTTTCATCACAATGCTCTTTGACCCTTGTCATCACCATGCTCTATGCCTTTCTCAGCACAATGCTCCATTACCCTTGTCATCACAATGCTCCATGCGCTTGTGAGCACGATGCTCCACAACACATGTCATCACAATGCACCATGCACTTGTCATAACAGTGCTCCACAATCTTGTCACCACAATGCTCCATAAAACTTGTCATCACAATGCTCCATGCACCTCTTATCAAAATGCCCTCTCACCACTGATATCTCAATGTTACATCACTATTCATCACAATACTCCCTCAACCCTGTCATCACAATGTTCCATGACTCCTGTCATCACAATGCTACATGCATTATCATCACAATGTTTGATGACCACTGACATCACAATGTTACATAACCCCTCTCATCAAAATGCTTCATGAACCTTTTCATCAAAATGCTCCATGACCCCTGTCATCACAATACTCCATGAACATTTTCAGCCCAATGCTCCATGACTCTTGTCATCACAATGATCCATGCCCTTGTCATCCCAATGCTCCATGACCACTGTATTCACAATGCTCCGTGACGCTTGTCATCTCACTGCTCCATGACACCTGTCATAACAATGCTCCATGCTTTGTCAGCAAAATACTACCTGACCTTGTCATTGCAATGCTCTATTCGATTGTCATCACAATACTCCATTCCCATTGTCATCACAGTCCTCCATGAACCTTGGGATCTCATTGTTTCATGCCCTTGTCACCACAATGCTCCATGCTCCTTGAAATCAAAATGATCCATGACCTCTGTCATCACAATGCTACAAACCCTTGTGATCACAATGTTCCATAACACTTGACATCACAGCACTCCACGATGCCTGCCATCAGAATAATCCATGCTCTTTTCATCACAATGCTCCATGACCTTTGTCATCACAATTCTCAGTACACTTATCATCACAAAGCTCCCTGACACTTGTCATCAGAATGCTCCTTGAACCCTGTTATGAAAAGGCTCCATGCATTTTTCATCACAAAGCCCAATGCCATTTTCATCACAATGCTCCATGCCATTGTCATCAAAATACTCCACAAGCTTGTCATCAGAATGCTCCATGACCCCTGTAATCACAATACTCCATGAACATTTTCAGACCACTGCTCCATGACAATTGTCATCACAATGATCCAAGCCCTTGTCATCCCAATGCTCCATGACCCCTGTATTCACAATGCTCCGTGACGCTTGTCATCACAGTGCTCCATGACACCAGTCATCACAGTGTTCCATGCCTTTGTCAGCAAAATGCTACATGACCTTGTCATTACAATGCTCTATGCACTTGTCATCACAATACTCCATTACCATTGTCATCACAATCCTCCATGAACATTTTGGTCACATTGCTTCATGCCCTTGTCATCACAGTGCTCCATGACCCCTGTATTCATAATGCTCCGTGACGCTTGTCATCACAGTGCTCCATGACACCAGTCATCACAGTGTTCCATGCCTTTGTCAGCAAAATGCTACATGACCTTGTCATTACAATGCTCTATGCACTTGTCATCACAATACTCCATTACCATTGCCATCACAATCCTCCATGAACATTTTGGTCACATTGCTTCATGCCCTTGTCATCACAGTGCTCCATGACCCCTGTATTCATAATGCTCCGTGACGCTTGTCATCACAGTGCTCCATGACACCTGTCATTACAATGCTCCATGACTTTGTCAGCAAAATGCTACATGACCTTGTCATTACAATGCTCTATGCGCTTGTCAACAAAATACTCCATTACCATTGTCATCAGAATCCTCCATGAACCTTGGGATCACATTGCTTCATGACCTTTTCATCACAATGCTCCATGCTCCTTGAAATCAAAATGATCCATGACCTCTGTCATCGCAATGATCCAAACCCTTGTGATCACAGTGTTCCATAACACTTTCATCACAACACTCCATGATGCCTGTCATCACAATACTGCATGCACTTTTCATCACAATGCTCCATGACCTTTGTCATCACAATTCTCAATACACTTGTCATCACAAGGCTCCCTGACACTTGTCGTCAGAATGCTTTTTGAACCCGGTCACGAAAGGCTCCATGACTTTTTCATCACAATGCCCCATGCCGTTTTCATCACAATGCTCCATGTCATTGTCATCAAAATACTCCACAAGCTTGTCATCAGAATGCTCCATGACCCTTGTCATCATAATTCTCCATGCAATTCTCAGCACAAAGCTACCTGACCATTCTCATCACAATGCTCCAAGCCATTGACATCACAATGCTCCATTACCTTTGTCATCAGAATCCTCCATGACACTTGGCATCACAATGCTTTATGCCATTGTCATCACAATGGGCCATTATATATGTCATCACAATGCTCCCTGTCACCTGTATTCACAATAATGCATGACCTGGTCATCACAATGCTCCATGCCCTTGTCATCACAATGCGCCATTCCAACTCGCATCACAATAATCCATGAAACATATTACACCAATGCTCCATGCCCTTGTCATCACAATGCTCCATTCAATTGTTATTACAATGCTCCATGACACCTGTCATCACAATGCTCTGTGACTCCAGTCATCACAATGCTTCTTGACCTTTGTCATCACAATGGTCCATGCCCTCATCATAAACAGTCTCTGTGACCTTTTAACCACAATGCTCTATGAACTTTTCATCACAATGCTCTTTGACCCTTGTCATCACCATGCTCTATGCCTTTCTCAGCACAATGCTCCATTACCCTTGTCATCACAATGCTCCATGCGCTTGTGAGCACGATGTTCCACGACACATGTCATCACAATGCACCATGCACTTGTCATAACAGTGCTCCACAATCTTGTCACCACAATGCTCCATAAAACTTGTCATCACAATGCTCCATGCACCTCTTATCAAAATGCCCTCTCACCACTGATATCTCAATGTTACATCACTATTCGTCACAATACTCCCTCAACCCTGTCATCACAATGTTCCATGACTCCTGTCATCACAGTGCTACATGCATTATCATCACAATGTTTGATGACCACTGACATCACAATGTTACATAACCCCTCTCATCAAAATGCTTCATGAACCTTTTCATCAAAATGCTCCATGACCCCTGACACCTCAATGATCCATAACCCATGTCATCAAAATGTTCCATGACACTTTTCATCAAATTGCTCCATGACCCTGTCATCACAATGCTCCCTGCCCTTCTCATCACAATGCACAACGCCCTTATGTTCAAAATGCTCCATGACATTTGTCATCACAAAGAACCATGACGCTTGGCATCACAATGCTCCAAGTCTTTGTCATCACGATGCTCCATGAACGTTCTCATGACATTGATCCATGCCCTTGTCATCACAAAGCTCCATGACACATGTCATCAGAAGGTTCCATGGCATTCTCATCGCAATTCTCCATGCCCTTGCCATCACAATGCTCCATTACCTCTGTCATAACAATGCTCCATGTCCCAAGCCAACACAATGATCCATGGCCTTTTCATCACAAGGCTCCATGACCCTTCTCATTACAATGCTCCAAGAACACTGTAATCACAATGCTCTATGACCTTGTCATCACAAACCTCCATGACACATGTCATCAGAATATTCCATGGCCTTCTTATCAAAATGCTCCATGCCCTTTTCATCACAATGCTCCCAGACCCCTGTAATCACTGTGCTCCATGCCCCTATTCATATCAATGGTCCATGAACCCTGTCATCACAGTGCATCATGCCCATCATCATAATGCTTCTGGCTATTGTCAGCACAATGAAATCAAAATTCTCTATGACCTCTGTCATCACAATGCTCCATGACCCCTGTCATCAAAATACTCCATGAACATTTTCAGCCCAATGCTCCATGACACTTGTCATCACAATGATCCATGCCCTTTTCATCCCAATGCTCCATGACCCCTGTATTCACAATGCTCCGTGTCGCTTGTCATCACAGTGCTCCATGACACCTGTCATCACAATGCTCCATGCCTTTGTCAGCAAAATGCTACATGACCTTGTCATTACAATGCGCTATGCGCTTGTCATTGCAATACTCCATTACGATTGTCATCACAATCCTCCATGAACTTTGGGATCACATTGCTTCATGCCCTTGTCATCACAATGCTCCATGCTCCTTGAAATCAAAATGATCCATGACCTCTGTCATCACAATGCTCGAAACACTTGTGAACACAATGTTCCATAACACTTGTCATCACAACGCTCCATGATGCCTGTCATCACAATACTCCATGCCCTTTTCATCACAATGCTCCATGACTTTTGTCATCACAATTCTCAATACACTTGTCATCACAATGCTCCCTGACACTTTTCGTCAGAATGCTTTTTGAACCCTGTCACGAAAGGCTCCAGGCCTTTTTCATCACAATGCCCTATGTCATTGTCATCAAAATACTCCACAAGTTTGTCAGCAGAATGCTCCATGACCCTTGTCATCAAAATTCTCCATGCAATACTCAGCACAAAGCTACCTGACCCTTGTCATCACAATGCTCCAAGCCATTGTCATCACAATGCTCCATTACCTTTGTCATCAGAATCCTCCATGACACTTGGCATCACAATGCTTCATGCCACTCTCATCACAATGGGCCATTATATATGTCATCACAATGCTCCCTAACACCTCTCTTCACAATACTGCATGACCTGGTCATCACAATGCTCCATGCCCTTGTCATCACAATGCGCCATTCCAACTCGCATCACAATAATCCATGAAACATATTAGACAGATGTTCCATGCCCTTGTCACCACAATGTTCCATGTCCTTGTTATCACAATGCTCCATGACCCCTGTCATCACAATGCTCCGTGACTCCAGTCATCACTGTTTTTCATTACCTTTGTCATCAGAGTGATCCATGCCCTCATCATCAACAGTCTCTGTGACCTTTTTAACCACAATGCTCCATGAACTTTTCATCACAATGCTCTTTGACCCTTGTCATCACAATGCTCTATGCCTTTCTCAGCACAATGCTCCATGAACATTGTCATCACAGTGCTCCATGCGCTTGTCAGCACAATGCTCCATGACACATGTCATCACAATGCACCATGCACTTATCATCACAGTGCTCCACAATCTTGTCATCACAATGTTCCATAAAATTTGTCATCACAATGCTCCATGCACTTCTCATCAAAATGCTCTCCACCACTGATATCACAATGCTACATCACTATTTGTCACAATACACCCTCACCCCTGTCATCACAATGTTCCATGACTCCTGTCATCACATTGCTACATGCACTTATCATCACAATGTTCGATGACCCATGACATCACAAAATTCCATAACACCTGTCATCAAAATGTTTCATGACACTTTTCATCAATTAGCTCCATGACACTGTCATCACAATGCTCCCTGCCATTCTCATCACAATGCACAACGCCCTTGCCCTCAAAATGCTCCATGACATTTGTCATCACTAAGATCCATGACCCTTGGCATCACAATGTTCCATGTCATTGTCATCACAATGCTCCATGAAAGCTCTCATCACATTGCTCCATGCAGTTGTCTTCACATAGCTCCATGACACAGGTCATCAGAATGCTCCATGACCTTCTCATCACAATGCTCCATGCTCTTGACATCACAATTCTCCATTAACCCTCTCATAACAATGCTCCATGACCCCTGCCATCACGATGTTCCATGGCCTTGTCATCACAAGGCTCCATGACACTTCTCATCACACTGCTCCAAGAACACTGTAATCACAATGATCTATGCCCCTTTTCATCTCAATGATCCATGAACCCTGTCATGACAATGCACCATGCCCATCATCATAATGCTTCCTGCTATTGTCATAACAATGAAATCAGAATGCTCCATGACCTCTGTCATAACAATGCTCCAAACCCTTGTGATCACAATATTCCATAACACTTGTCATCACAATGCCCCATGACGCTCGTCATCACAATTATCAATGGTCTTCTCATCACAATGCTCCATGACCTTCGTCATCACAATGCTCAATACACTTGTCATGAAAATGCTCCCTGACACTTGTTGTCTGTATGCTCATTTTACCCTGTCATGACAAGCCTCCATGCTTTTTTCATCACAATGCTCCATGCCCTTGTCATCACAAAGCTCAATGGCGCATGCCATCAGAATGCTCCTTGGTCTTCTCCTCACAATGCTCCATGCTCTTGTCATCACAAAGATCCAAGACGCCTATAATCACAATTCTCCATGCCCTTCTTCATCAGTATGCTCCATGAGACTTGTCATCACATAGCTCCATGGTTTTGTCATCATAATGCTCCAAGCCCTAGTCATCACAATGCTCCATTATATTTGTCATCACAATCCTCCATTACATTTTGCATCACAATACTCTCTGCCATTGTCATCGCAATGGACTATTACATATGTCATCACAATGCTCCCTGACACCTGTCTTCAAAATATTCCATGACCTTCTCATCACAATGCCCCATGCCCTTGTCATCACAATGCACCATGTCCACTGTCATCAAAATAATCTATGAAACTTGTCAGACCAATAATCAATTCCCCTGTCATCTCAATGCTCCACGCCCTTGTTATCACAATGCTCCATGACCCCAGTCATCAAAATGCTCCGTGACTGCAGTCATCACAATGCTTCATAACGTTTGTCATCACAACAGTCAATGCCCGCGTCCTAACAAGGCTCTGTGTCCGTTGTACCCACAATGATCCATGAAATTTTCATCACAATGCTCCGTGACACTTGTCATCACAATGCTCCATGCGTTTGTCAGAACAATTCTCCATGACCCTTGTCATTACAATGTCCCACACGCTTTTCATCACAATGATCCACAAGATTGTCATCGCTATGATCCATAAACCTTGTAATCACAATGCTCCATTCACTACTCATCCAATTGCTCTCTCAACAGAGATATCACCATGTTCCATCACTAGTCATCACAATCCTCCCTCACCCCAGTAATCACAGTGTTCCATGACCCCTGTCATCACAATGCTACATCCCCTTATCAACACAAAGTTCCATGACACCTGTCATCACAATGTTCCATAACCCCTGTCATCAAAATGCTCCATGACACTTTTTATCCCAAAGCTCCATGACCCATGGCATCACAATGTTCTATAACCCCTGTCATCAAAATATTCCATTACTCTTTCCATCAAATTGCTGCATGAACCAGTCATCAAAATGCTCCCTGCCCTTCTCCTCACAATGCACCACAACCTTGTCATCAAAATGCTCCATGACATTTGTCATCACAAAGCTCCATGACCCTTGGCATCACAATGTTCCATGTCATTGCCATCACAATGCTCCATGAACACTCTCATCACATTGCCCCATGCCCTTGTCATCACAAAGCTCCATGACACTAGTCATCACAATGCTCGATGCCCTTCTCATCACAATGCTCCATGCCCTTGACATTACAATCCTCCATGACCCAAGTATCACAGTGTACCGTGCCCTTGTCATCACAATGCTCCATGCCCATTCTCATCACAATAATCCATGAAACATTTCAGACCAAAGGTCAATGCCATTCTCATCACAATGCTCCATTACAACTGTCATAACAGTGCTCCATGACCCCTGCCATCACAGTGTTCCATGGCCATGTCATCACATTGCTCCATGCCCTTGTCATCACAAAAATCCATGATGCATGTCATCAGAATGCTCCATGGCCTTCTCCTCACAATGATCCATGCCCTTGTCATCACAATGCTCTAAGACCCCTGTAATCACAATACTCCATGCCCCTTTTCATCAGAATGCTCCATGAGACTTGTCACCACAAGTATCCATGGTCATCTCATCACAACGCTCCGGGACCTTGTCATCATCATGCTCCATGACCCATGTCATCACAATACTCCATGAACATTTTCAGCCCAATGCTCCATGACCTTCTCATCACAATGCTCCATGACAAATATCATCACAATGCTCCATGACCACTGTCATCACTACACTCCATGACACGTGACAACACAATGATCCGTGACACTTGTCATCACAATGCTCCAAGACCCCTGTAATCACAATATTCCGTGACCCCTGTCATCACAATACTCCATTAACTTTTTCAGCCAAATGCTCCATGACACTTGTCATCAAAATGATACATGCCCTTGTCATCCCAATGCTCCAAGACCCCTGTATTCACAATGCTCCGTGATGCTTGTCATCACTGTGCTTCATGACACATGACATCACCATGCTCCATGCCTTTGTCAGCAAAATGCTATATGACCTTGTCATTAGAGTGCTCTATGTGCCTGTCATCACAATACTCCTTTACCATTGTCATCACAATCCTCCTTGAAACTTGGGATCACATTGATTCATGCCCTTGTCATCACAATGCTCCCTGCTACTTGAAATCAAAATGATCCATGACCTCTGTCATCACAATGCTCCAAACCCTTGTGATCACAATGTTCCGTAACACTTGTCATCACAAAGCTCCATGATGACTGTCATCACAATACTCCATGCCCTTTTCATCACAATACTCCATGACTTTGTCATCACAATTCTCAATACACTTGTCATCACAATGTTCCCTGACATTGTCGTAAGATTGCTCCTTGAACCCTGTCAACAAAAGGCTCCATTCCTTTTTCATCACAATGCCCCATGCCATTTTCATCACAATGCTCCATGCAATTGTCAACAAAATATTCCACAAGCTTGTCATCAGAATGCTCCATGACTCTTGTCATCACAATTCTCCATGCACTTGTCAGCACAATGCTCCCTGACCCTTGTCATCACAATGCTCCAAACCCTTGTCTTCACAATGCTCCATTACCTTTGTCATCAGAATCCTCCATGACACTTGTCATCACAATGCTCCATGCCATTGTCATCACAGTGGGCCATTACATATGTCATCACAATGCTCCCTGACACCTCTCTTCACAATAATGCATGCCATTGTCATCACAATGCGCAATTCCAACTGTCATCACAATAATCCATGAAACTTATTAGACCAATGATCCATGCCCTTGTCATCACAATGCACCATGCCCTTGTTATCACAATGTTCCAAGACCCCTATAAGCAGAATGCTCCATGCCCCTTTTCATCAGTATGCTCCATGAGATTTCTCATCACAAGGCTCCATGATTTTCTCATCACAATGCTCCTGGACCTTGTCATCACAATGCTTCACGACATTGTCATGAAAATTATCAATGGCCCTTGTCATCATAATGCTCCAAGCCGTAGTCATCACAATGCTCCATTATATTTGTCATCACAATCCTCCATTACATTTGGCATCACAATGCTCCATGCCATTGTCATCGCAATGGACCATGACATATGTCATCACAGTGCTCCCTGACACATGTCTTCTCAATACTCCTTGCCCTTGTCATCACAATGCTCCATGCCCTTTTCTTCACAATGCACCATGCCCACTCTCATCACAATAATCTATGAAACTTGTCAGACCAATGCTCCTTGCCCCTGTCATCAAAATGCTCCATGCCCTTTTCTTCACAATGCTCCATTACCTCTATCATAACAATGCTCCATGACCCCTGCCATCACAATGTTCTATGCCTTTGTCATCACAAAGCTCCATGACACGTCATCAGAATGTTCAATGTCCTTCTCATCAAAATGCTCCATGCCCTTGTCATCACAATGCTCCAAGACCCCTGTAATCACAATGCTCCATGCCCCTCTTCATCTCAATGCTCCATGAACCCTGTCATCACAATGCATCATGCCAATCATTATAATGCTTCCGGCTATTGTCAGCACAATGAAATCAAAATTCTCCATGACCCCTGTCATCACAGTACTCCAAGAACATTTTCAGCCCAATGCTCCATGACACTTGTCATCACAATGATCCATGCCCTTGTCATCCCAATGCTCCATGACCCCTGTATTCACAATGCTCCGTGACGCTTGGCATCACAGTGCCCCATGAAACTAGTCATCACAGTGCTCCAAGCCTTTGTCAGCAAAATGCTATATGACCTTGTCATTACAATGCTCTATGCGCTTGTCATCACAATACTCCTTTACCATTGTCATCACAATCCTCCATGAAACCTGGGATCACATTGCTTCATGCCCTTGTCATCACAATGCTCCCTGCTCCTTGAAATCAAATGATCCATGACCTCTGTCATTACTATGCTCCAAACCCTTGTGATCACAATGTTCCGTAACACTTGTCATCACAAAGCTCCATGAAGCCTGTCATCACAATACTCCATGCCCTTTTCATCACAATGCTCCATGACCTTTGTCATCACAATTCTCAATACACTTGTCATCACAATGCTCCCTGACATTGTCGTCAGAGTGCTCCTTGAACCCTGTCACCAAAAGGCTCCATTCCTTTTTCATCACAAAGCCACATGCCATTTTCATCACAATGCTCCATGCCATTGTCATCAAAATACTCCACAAGCTTGTCATCAGAATGCTCCATGACAGTTGTCATCAGAATTCTCCATGAACATGTCAGCACATGCTCCCTGACCCTTGTCATCACAATGCTCCAAGCCATTGTCATCACAATGTTCCATTTCCTTTGTCATCAGAATCCTCCATGACACTTGGCATCACAATGCTCCATGCCATTGTCATCACAATGGGCCATTATATATGTTATCACAATGCTCACTGATACCTCTCTTAACAATACTTCATGCACTTGTCATCACAATGCTCCATGCCCTTGTATCACAATGTTCCAAGTCCCCTGTAATCAGAATGCTCCAGGCCCCTTTTCATCAGTATGCTCCTTGAGATTTGTCATCACAAGCCTCCATGGTTTTCTCATCACAATGCTCCAGGATTTGTAATCACAATGCTTCACGACATTGTCATGAAAATTCTCAAAGGCCCTTGTCGTCATAATGCTCCAAGCCCTAGTCATCACAATGTTCCATTATATTTGTCATCACAATCCTCTATTACATTTGGCATCACAATGCACCATGCCATTGTCATCGAAATGGACCATGACATATGTCATCACAATGCTCCCTCACACCTGTCTTCACAATTCTCCATGATCTTCTCATCACAATGCTCCATGACCTTGTCATCACAATCCTCCATGACCCCTGTCAACACAGTGCTCCGTGACTCCAGTCATCACAATGCTTCATAACATTTGTCATCACAACGATCCATGCCCATGTCATCACAAGGCTCTGGGACCGTTGTAACAACAATGCTCCATGAACTTTTCATCACAATGCTCCGTGACCCTTGTCATCACAATGCTCCATGCCTTTGTCAGAACAATGCTCCATGACCCTTGTCATGAAAATGTGCCACGGGCTTTCCATCACAATGATCCACCACCTTGTAATCGCTATGCTCCATAAAACTTGTAATCACAATGCTCCATGCTCTTCTCATCCAAATGCTCTCTCACCTGAGATATCACCATGTTCTCTCACTAGTCATCACAATCCTCGCTCACCACTGTAATCAAAATATTCCATGACCCCTGTCATCACCATGTTCCATTCCCTTGTCATCACAATGCTCCATGACCACTGTCATCACAATACTCCATGAACATTTTCAGCCAAATACTCCATGACCTTCTCATCACATTGCTCCATGACAAATATGATCACAATGCTCCATGACCACTGTCATCACAACACTCCATGACACCTGACAACACAATGATCTGGGACTCTTGTCATTACAATGCTCCATTCCCTAGTCATCACAGTGATCCATGAACCCTGTCATCACAATACTCCATGAATATTTTCAGCCCAATGCTCCATGACACTTGTCATCACAATGAACCATGCCCTTGTCATTCCAATGCTCCATGACCCCTGTATTCACAATGCTCCGTGACGCTTGTCATCACAGTGCTCCATGACCCCTGGCATCACAATGCTCCATGCCTTTGTAAGCAGAAGGCTACATGACTTTGTCATTACAATGCTCTATGCGCTTGTCATCAAAATACTCCATTACCATTGTCATCACAATCCTCCATGAAACTTGGGATCACATTGCTTCATGCCCTTGTCATCACAATTTTCCATGCTCCTTGAAATCAAAATGATCCATGACCACTGTCATCACAATGCTCCAAACCCTTGTGATCACAGTGTTCCATAGCACTTGTCATCACAACGCTCCATGATGCCTGTCATCACAATACTCCATGCCCTTTTCATCACAATGCTTCATGACCTTTGTCATCACAATTCTCAATACACTTGTCATCACAATGCTCCCGGACCCTTGTAGTCAGAATGCTCCTTGAACCATGACACGAAAAGGCTCCATGCATTTTTCATCACAAAGCCCCATGCCGTTTTCATCACAATGCTCCATGCCATTGTCATCAAAATACTCCACAAGCTTGTCATCAGAATGCTCCATGACCCTTGTCATCACAATTCTCCATGCACTTGTCAGCACAATGCTCCCTGAAACTTGTCATCACTATGCTCCAAGCCATTGTCATCACAATGCTCCATTACCTTTGTCATCAGAATCCTCCATGACACTTGGCATCACAATTCTCCATGCCATTGAAATCACACTGGGCCAATACATATGTCATCACAATGCTCCCTGACACCTCTCTTCACAATATTGCATGACCTGGTCATCACAATGCTCCATGCCCTTGTCATCACAATGCGCCATTCCAACTGTCATCACAATAATCCATGAAACTTATTAGACCAATGCTCCATGCCCTTGTCATCACAATGCTCCATGTCCACTGTCATCGCAATCATCTATGAAACTTGTCAGACCCATGCTCCATGACCCTGTCATCACAGTGCTCCATGCCCTTGTCATCACAATGCTCCAAGACCCCTGTAATCACAATGCTCCATGCCCCTTTTCATCAGAATGCTCCATGAGACTTGTCATCACAAGTCTCCATGGTCTTCTCATCACAATGCTCCAGGACCTTGTCATCACCATGCTCCATTCCCTCGTCATCACCATGCTCCATGACCCCTGTCATCACAATACTCCATGAATATTTACAGCCCAATGCTCCATGACCTTCTCATCACAATGCTCCAAGACCAAAATCATCACAATGCTCCATGACCACTGTCATCACAACACTCCCTGACACATGACAACACAATGATCCGGGACTCTTGTCATCACAATGCTACATTCCCTACTCATCACAATGCTCCATGACCACTGTCATCACAATACTCCATGAATATTTTCAGCCCAATGCTCCATGACACTTGTCCTCACAATGATCCATGTCCTTGTCATCCCAATGCTCCATGACCCCTGTATTCACAATGCTCCGTGAAGCTTGTCATCACAGTGCTCCATGACACCTGTCATCACAATGCTCCATGCCTTTGTCATCAAAATGCTACATGACCTTCTCATTACAATACTCTATGCGCTTGTCATCACAGTACTCCATTACCATTGTCATCACTATCCTCCATGAACCTTGGGATCACGTTGCTTCATGCCCTTTTCATCACAATGCTCCATGATCTTTGAAATCAAAATGATCCATGACCCTTGTCATCACAATTCTCCATGCACTTGTCAGCACAATGCTCCCTGAAACTTGTCATCACTATGCTCCAAGCCATTGTGATCACAATGCTCCATAACCTTTGTCATAAGAATCCTCCATGACACTTGTCATCACAATGCTCCATGCCATTGTCATCACAATGAGCCAATGCATATGTCATCACCATGCTCCGTGACACCTCTTTTCACAATACTGCATGACCTGGTCATCACAATGCTCCATGCACTTGTCATCCCAATGCGCCATTCCAACTGTCATCACAATAATCCATGAAACTTATTAGACCAATGCTCCATGCCCTTGTCATCACAATGCTCCATGCCCATGTTATCACAATGTTCCAAGACCCCTGTAATCAGAATGTTCCATGCCCCTTTTCATCAGTATGCTCCATGAGACTTGTCATCACAAGGCTCCATGGTTTTCTCATCACAATGCTCCAGGACCTTGTCATCACAATGCTTCACGACATTGTCATGAAAATTCTCATTGGCCCTTGTCATCATAATGCTCCAAGCTGTAGTCATCACAATGCTCCATTATATTTGTCATTACAATCCTCCATTACATTTGGCATCACAATGCTCCATGCCACTGTCATTGCAATGGACCATGACATATGTCATCACAATGCTCCCTGACACCTGACTTCACAATACTCCTTGCCCTTGTCATCACAATGCTCCATGCCCTTGTCATCACAATGCACCATGTCCACTGTCACCACAATCATCTATGAAACTTGTCAGACCAATGCTCCATGCCCCTGTCATCACAGTGCTCCATGCCCTTGTCATCACAATGCTCCATGACCCCTGTCATCACAATGCCCCCTGACTCCAGTCATCACAATGATTCATAACGTTTGTCATCACAACGGTCCATGCCCACGTCATCACAAGGCTCTGTGTCCATTTTAACCACAATGCTCCATGAACTTTTCATCACAATGCTCCGTGACCCTTGTCATCACAATGCTCCATGCCTTTGTCACAACAATGCTCCATGACCTTTGTCTTCACAATGTGCCATGCACTTTTCATCAAAATGATCCACAACCTTGTCATCGCTATGCTCCATAAACATTGTAATCACAATGCTCCATGAACTTCTCATCCAAATGCTCTCTCACATGAGATATCACAATGTTCAACCACTAGTCATCACAATCCTCCCTCACCACTGTTATCACAATGTTCCATGACCCCTGTCATCCCAATGCTACATCCCCTTATCTGCACAATGTTCCATGACCCCTGATATCACAATGTTCCATAACCCCTGTCATCAAAATGCTCCGTGACCCTTTTCATCCCAAAGATCCATGACCACTGGCATCACAATGTTCATAACCCCTGTCATCAAAATGTTCCATTACACTTTTCATCAAATTGCTGCGTGACCCTGTCATAAAAATGCTCGCTGCCCTTCTCATCACAATGCACCACACCCTTGTCATCAAAATGCTCCATGACCATTGTCATCACAAAGCTCCATGGCCTTTGGCATCACAATGCTCCATGTCATTGTCATCACAATGCTCCATGAACCCTCTCATCACATGGCTCCATGAACTTGTCATCACAAAGCACCATGACACTTGTCATCACAATGCTCGATGCCCTTCCCATCACAATGCTCCATGCCCTTGTCATTACAATCCTCCATGACCCATGTATCACAGTGTTCCGTGCCCTTGTCATCCCAATGCTCCATGCCCACTCTCATCACAATAATCCATGAAACATTTCAGACCAATGCTCAATGCCCTTCTCATCACAATGCTCCATTATCTCTGTCATAACAATGCTCCATGACCCCTGCCATCACAATGTTCCACGGCCTTGTCATCACAAGGCTCCATGACCCTTGTCATCACAATGCTCCAAAACCCCTGTAATCACAATGCTCCATGCTCTTGTCATCACAAAACTCCATGATGCATGTCATCAGAATGTTCCATGGCCTTCTCCTCACAATGCTCCATGCCCTTGTCATCACAATGCTCCAAGACCCCTGTAATCACAATGCTCCATGCCCCTTATCATCAGAATGCTCCATGAGACATGTCATCACAAGTCTCCATGGTCATCTCATCACAGTGCTCCAGGAACTTGTCATCACCATGCTCCATTCCGTTGTCATCACAATTCTCCATGACCCTTGTCATCACAATACTCCATGAACATTTTCAGCCCAATGCTCCATGACCTTCTCATCACAATGCTCCATGAACAATATCATCACAATGCTCCATGACCACTGTCATCACAACACTCCATGACACCTGACAACCTAATGATCTGGGACCTTTGTCATCATAATGCTCCAAGACCCCTGTAATCAAAATGCCCCATGACACCTGTCATCACAATACTCCAGGAACATTTTCAGCCCAATTCTCCATGACACTTGTCATCACAATGATCCATGCCCTTGTCATCCTATTGCTCCATGACCCCTGTAATCTCAGTGGTCCGTGACGCTTGTCATCACAGTGCTCCATGACACATGTCATCACAATGCTCTATGCCTTTCTCAGCACAATGTTCCATGCCCTTTTCATCACAATGCTCCATGACCCCTGTCATCACAATGCTCCATGACTCCAGTCATCACAATTCTTCATAACATTTGTCATCACAATGGGCGATACCCACGTCATCACAAGGCTCTGTTACATTTGTAACCACAATGCTCCATGAACTTTTCATCACAATGCTCCGTGACCCTTGTCATCACAATGCTCCACGTACTTTTCATCCAAACGGTCCACAAATTTGTCATCACAATGCTCCATGAACCTTGTAATCACAATGCGCCATGCACTTCTCATCACAATGCTCCATTACCCCTGTCATAACAATGCTCCATGACCCCTGCCATCACAATTTTCTATGCCCTTGTCATCACAATGCTCCAAGACACCAGTAATCACAATGCTCCATGCCCCTCCTCATCTCAATGCTCCATGAACCCTGTCATCACAATGCATCATGCCAATTATAATAATGCTTCCGGCTATTGTCAGCACAATGAAATCAACATTCTACATGACCCCTGTCCTCACAGTACTCCATGAATATTTTCCGCCCAATGCTCCATGACACTTGTCATCACAATGATCCATGCCCTTGTCATCCCAATGCTCCATGACCCCTGTATTCACAATGCTCCGTGGCGCTTGTCATCACAGTGCTCCATGAAACTTGTCATCACAATGCTCCATGCCTTTGTCAGCAAAATGCTACATGACCTTGTCATTACAATGCTCTTTGCGCATGTCATCACAATACTCCTTTACCATTGTCATCACAATCCTCCATGAAACTTGGGATCACATTGCTTCATGCCCTTGTCATCACAATGCTCCCTGCTCCTTGAAATCAAAATGATCCATGACCTCTGTCATCACAATGCTCCAAACCCTTTTGATCACAATGTTCTGTAACACTTGTCATCACAAAGCTCCATGATGCCTGTCATCACAATACTCCATGCCCTTTTCATCACAAAGCTCCATGACACATGTCATCAGAATGTTCCATGGCCTTCACCACTAAATGCTCCATGCCCTTGTCATCACAATGCTCCAAGAACCCTGTAATCACAATGCTCCATGCCCCTTTTCATCAGAATGCTCCATTAGACTTGTCATGACAGGTCTCCATGGTCATCTCATCACAATGCTCCAGGACCTTGTCATCACCATGCTCCATTCCCTTGTCATCACAATGCTCCATGACACCTGTCATCACAATAATCCATGAATATTTTCAGCCCAATGCCCCATGACCTTCTCATCGCAGTGCTCCAAGACCAATATCATCACAATGCTCCATGATCACTGTCATCACAACACTCAATGACACCTGAAAACACAATGATCTGGGACACTTGTCATCACAATGCTCCATTCCCTAGTCATCACAATGCTCCATTACCCCTGTCATCACAATACTCCATGAACATTTTCAGCCCAATGTTCCATGACCCTTGTCATCACAATGATCCATGCCCTTGTCATCCCAATGCTCCATGACCCCTGTATTCACAATGCTCCATGACGCTTGTCATCACAGTGCTCCATGACACCTGTCATCACAATACTCCATGCCTTTGTCAGCAAAATGCTACATTACCTTGTCATTACAATGCTCTATGTGCTTGTCATCACAATGTGCCATGCGCTTTTCATCACAATGATCCACAACCTTGTCATCGCTATGCTCCATAAATCTTGTAATCACAATGCTCCATGAACTTCTCATCCAAATGCTCTCTCACAAGAGATATCACAATGTTCCATCACTAGTCATCACAATCCTCCCTCACCCCTGTTATCACAATGTTCCATGACCCCTCTCATCACAATGCTACATCCCCTTATCATTACAAAGTTCCATGACCCATGACATCACAATGTTCCATAACCACTCTCATCAATATGCTCCATGACACTTTTCATCCCAATGCTCCATGACCCCTGTATTCACAATGCTCTGTGACGCTTGTCATCACAGGGCTCCATGACACCTGTCATCACAATGCTCCATGCCTTTGTCAGCAAAATGCTACATGACCTTGTCATTACAATGCTCTATGTGCTTGTCAACACAATACTGCATTACCATTGTCATCACTATCCTCCATGAACCTTGGGATCCCATTGCTTCATGCCCTTGTCATCACAATGCTCCATGCTCCTTGAAATCAAAATGATCCATGACCTCTGTCATCACAATGCTCCAAACCCTTGTGATCACAATGTTCCGTAACACTTTTCATCACAATGCTACATGATGCCTGTCATCACAATACTCCATGCCCTTTTCATCACAATGCTCCATGACCTTTGTCATCACAATTCTCAATACTCTTGTCATCACAATGCTCCCTGACACTTGTCGTCAGAAGGCTCCTTAAACCCTGTCACGAAAAGGCTCCTTGCCTTTTTCATCACAAAGCCCCATGCCGTTTTCATCACAATGCTCCATGCCATTGTCATCAAAATACTCCACAAGCTTTTCATCAGAATGCTCCATGACCCTTGTCATCACAATTCTCCATGCACTTGTCAGCACAATGCTCCCTGAACCTTGTCATCACTATGCTCCAAGGCATTGTCATCACAATGCTCCTTTACCTTTGTCATCAGAATCCTCCATGACACTTGTCATCACAATGCTCCATGCCATTGTCATCACAATGCGCTAATACATATGTCATCACAATGCTCCGTGACACCTCTTTTCACAATACTGCCTGACCTGGTCATCACAATGCTCCATGCCCTTGTAATCACAATGCGCCATTCCAACTGTCATCACAATAATCCATGAAACTTATTAGACCAATGCTCCATGCACTTGTCATCACAATGTTCCATGCCCTTGTTATCACAATGTTCCAAGACCCCTGTAATCAGAATGCTCCATGCCCCTTTTCATCAGTATGCTCCATGAGACTTGTCATCTCAATGCTCCAAGGATTTCTCATCACAATGCTCCAGGACCTTGTCATCACAATGCTTCACGACATTGTCATGAAAATTCTCAATGGCCCTTGTCATCATAATGCTCCAAGCCGTAGTCATCACAATGCTCCATTATATTTGTCTTTACAATCCTCCATTACATTTCGCATCACAATGCTCCATGCCATTGTCATCGCAATGGACCATGAGATATGTCATCACAATGCTCCCTGACAACTGTCTTCACAATACTCCATGACCTTCTCATCATAATGCTCCATGCCCTTGTCATCACAATGCACCATGTCCACTGTCATCACAATCATCTATGAAACTTGTCAGACCAAAGCTCCATGCCCCTGTCATCACAGTGCTCCATGCCCTTGTCATCACAATGCTCCATGACCCCTGTCATCACACTGCCCCGTGTCTCCAGTCATCACAATGCTTCATGACGTTTGTCATCACAACGGTCCATGCCCGCGATATCACAAGGCTCTGTGACCATTTTAACCACAATGCTCCATGAACTTTTCAGCACAATGCACCGTGACCCTTGTCATCACAGTGCTCCATGCCTTTGTCAGAACAATGCTCCATGACCCTTGACCTCACAATGTGACATGTGCTTTTCATCACAATGATCCACAAACTTATCATCGCTATGCTCCATAAACCTTGTAATCTCAATGCTCCATGAACTTCTCATCCAAATGCTCTCTCACATGAGATATCACAATGTTCCATCACTAGTCATCACTATCCTCCCTCATCCCTGTTATCACAATGTTCCATGACCCCTGTCATCACAATGCTACATCCCCTTATCTGCACAATGTTCCATGACACCTGACATCACAATGTTCCATAACACATGTCACCAAAATGTTCCATTACACTTTTCATCAAATTGCTGCATGACCCTGTCATCAAAATGCTCCCTGCCCTTCTCAACACAATGCACCACACCCTTGTCATCAAAATACTCCATGACCTTTGTCATCACAAAGCTTCATAACACTTGGCATACAAAGCTCCATGTCATTGTCATCACAATGCTCCATGAACCCTCTCATCACATGGCTCCATGCCCTTGTCATCAAAATGCACCATGACACTTGTCATCACAATGCTCCATGCCCTTGTCATTACAATCCTCCATGACCCATGTATCACAGTGTTCCGTGACCTTGTCATCACAATGCTCCATGCCCACTCTCATCACAACAATCCATGAAATATTTCAGACCAATGCTCAATGCCCTTCTCATCACAAGGCTCCATTACCTCTATCATAACAATGCTCCATGACACCTGCCATCACAATGTTCCACGGCCTTGTCATCACAAGGCTCCATGACTCTTGTCATCACAATGCTCCAAGACCCCTCTAATCACAATGCTCCATGCCCTTGTCATCACAAAGCTCCATGACGCATGTAATCAGAATATTCCATGGCCTTCTCCTCACAATGCTCCATGCCCTTGTCATCACAATGCTCCAAGACCCCTGTAATCACAATGCTCCATGCCCCTTTTCATCAGAATGCTCCATGAAACTTGTCATCACAAGTCTCCCTGGTCATCTCATCACAATGCTCCAGGACCTTGTCATCACCACGCTCCATTCCATTGTCATCACAATGCTCCATGACCCCTGTTATCACAATACCCCAGGAACATTTTCAACCCAGTGCTCCATGACCCTTGTCATCACAATGATCCATGCCCTTGTCATCCTAATGCTCCATGACCCCTGTATTCACAATGCTCCGTGACGATTTTCATCACAGTGCTCCATGACACATGTCATCACAATGCTGTATGCCATTCTCAGTACAATGCTCCATGCCCTTTTCATCACAGGGCTCCATGACCCCTGTCATCACAATGCTCCGTGACTCCAGTCATCACAATTCTTCATAGCATTTGTCATCACAATTGTCGATACCCATGTCATCACAAGGCTCTGTGACCTTTGTAAACACAATTCTCCATGAACTTTTCATCACAATGCTCCGTGACACTTGTAATCACAATGCTCCATGCCTTTGTCACAAAAATGCTCTATGACCCTTGTCATCACAATGTGCGACACGCTTTTCATCCCAACGGTCCACAAATTTGTCATCGCAATGCTCCATAAACCTTGAAATCACAATGCTCCATTGCCTTCTCATCACAATGCTCCATTACCCCTGTCATAACAATGCTCCATTACCACTGCCATCACAATGTTCCACGGCCTTGTCTTCACAAGGCTCCATGACACTTGTCATCACAATGCTCCAAGACTCCTGTAAGCACAATGCTCCATGCCCTTGTCATCACAAAGCTCCATGACACATGTCATCAGAATGTTCCATGTCCTTCTCCACACAATGCTCCATGCCCTTGTCATCAAAATGCTCCAAATCCCCTGTAATCACAATGCTCCATGCCCCATTTTATCTCAATGCTCCATGAACCCTCTCATCACAATGCATCATGCCAATCATCATAATGCTTCCGGCTATTGTCAGCACAATGAAATCAAAATTCTCCATGACCTCTGTCATCACAATGCTCCATGACCCCTGTCATCACAATGATCTATGCCCTTGTCATCCCAATGCTACATGACCCCTGTATTCACAATGCTCCGTGACGCTTGTCATCACAGTGCGCCATGACACTTGTCATCACAATGCTCCATGCCTTTGTCAGCAAAATGCTACATGACCTTGTCATTATAATGCTCTATGTGCTTGTCTTCACAATACTCCATTACCGTTGTCATCACAATCCTCCATGAACCTTGGTATCACATTGCTTCCTGCCCTTGTCATCACAATGCTCCATGCTCCTTGAAATCAAAATGATCCATGACCTCTGTCATCACAATGCTCCAAAACCTTGTGATCACAGTGTTCCATAACACTTGTCATAACAATGCTCCATGATGCCTGTCATCACAATACTCCATGCCCTTTTCATCACAATGCTCCATGATCTTTGTCATCACAATTCTCAATACACTTGTCATCACAATGCTCCCTGACACTTGTCATCAGAATGCTCCTTGAACCCTGTCACAAAAAGACTCCATGCCTTTTTCATCACAATGCCCCATGCAGTTTTCATCACAATGCTCCATGCCATTGTCATCAAAATACTCCAAAAGCTTGTCATCAGAATGCTCCATGACCCTTGTCATCACAATTCTCCATGCACTTGTCAGCACAATGCTCCCTGACCCTTGTCATCACAATGCTCCAAGCCATTGTCATCACAATGCTCCATTATATTTGTCATCACAATCCTCTATGACATTTGGCATCACAATGCACCATGCCATTGTCATCGAAATGGACCATGACATATGTCATCACAATGCTCCCTCACAACTGTCTTCACAATTCTCCATGATTTTCTCATCACAATGCTCCATGACCTTGTCATCACAATCCTCCATGACCCCTGTCAACACAGTGCTCCGTGACTCCAGTCATCACAATGCTTCATAACATTTGTCATCACAACGATCCATGCCCGTGTCATCACAAGGCTCTGGGACCTTTGTAACAACAATGCTCCATGAACTTTTCATCACAATGCTCCGTGACCCTTGTCATCACAATGCTCCATGCCTTTGTCAGAACAATGCTCCATGACCCTTGTCATGAAAATGTGCCACGGGCTTTCCATCACAATGATCCACCACCTTGTAATCGCTATGCTCCATAAAACTTGTAATCACAATGCTCCATGCTCTTCTCATCCAAATGCTCTCTCACCTGAGATATCACCATGTTCTCTCACTAGTCATCACAATCCTCGCTCACCACTGTAATCAAAATATTCCATGACCCCTGTCATCACCATGTTCCATTCCCTTGTCATCACAATGCTCCATGACCACTGTCATCACAATACTCCATGAACATTTTCAGCCAAATACTCCATGACCTTCTCATCACAATGCTCCATGACAAATATGATCACAATGCTCCATGACCACTGTCATCACAACACTCCATGACACCTGACAACACAATGATCTGGGACTCTTGTCATTACAATGCTCCATTCCCTAGTCATCACAGTGATCCATGAACCCTGTCATCACAATACTCCATGAATATTTTCAGCCCAATGCTCCATGACACTTGTCATCACAATGAACCATGCCCTTGTCATTCCAATGCTCCATGACCCCTGTATTCACAATGCTCCGTGACGCTTGTCATCACAGTGCTCCATGACCCCTGGCATCACAATGCTCCATGCCTTTGTAAGCAGAAGGCTACATGACTTTGTCATTACAATGCTCTATGCGCTTGTCATCAAAATACTCCATTACCATTGTCATCACAATCCTCCATGAAACTTGGGATCACATTGCTTCATGCCCTTGTCATCACAATTTTCCATGCTCCTTGAAATCAAAATGATCCATGACCTCTGTCATCACAATGCTCCAAACCCTTGTGATCACAGTGTTCCATAGCACTTGTCATCACAACGCTCCATGATGCCTGTCATCACAATACTCCATGCCCTTTTCATCACAATGCTTCATGACCTTTGTCATCACAATTCTCAATACACTTGTCATCACAATGCTCCCGGACCCTTGTAGTCAGAATGCTCCTTGAACCATGACACGAAAAGGCTCCATGCATTTTTCATCACAAAGCCCCATGCTGTTTTCATCACAATGCTCCATGCCATTGTCATCAAAATACTCCACAAGCTTGTCATCAGAATGCTCCATGACCCTTGTCATCACAATTCTCCATGCACTTGTCAGCACAATGCTCCCTGAAACTTGTCATCACTATGCTCCAAGCCATTGTCATCACAATGCTCCATTACCTTTGTCATCAGAATCCTCCATGACACTTGGCATCACAATTCTCCATGCCATTGGAATCACAATGGGCCAATACATATGTCATCACAATGCTCCCTGACACCTCTCTTCACAATATTGCATGACCTGGTCATCACAATGCTCCATGCCCTTGTCATCACAATGCGCCATTCCAACTGTCATCACAATAATCCATGAAACTTATTAGACCAATGCTCCATGCCCTTGTCATCACAATGCTCCATGTCCACTGTCATCGCAATCATCTATGAAACTTGTCAGACCCATGCTCCATGACCCTGTCATCACAGTGCTCCATGCCCTTGTCATCACAATGCTCCAAGACCCCTGTAATCACAATGCTGCATGCCCCTTTTCATCAGAATGCTCCATGAGACTTGTCATCACAAGTCTCCATGGTCTTCTCATCACAATGCTCCAGGAACTTGTCATCACCATGCTCCATTCCCTTGTCATCACCATGCTCCATGACCCCTGTCATCACAATACTCCATGAATATTTACAGCCCAATGCTCCATGACCTTCTCATCACAATGCTCCAAGACCAAAATCATCACAATGCTCCATGACCACTGTCATCACAACACTCCCTGACACCTGACAACACAATGATCCGGGACACTTGTCATCACAATGCTAAATTCCCTAGTCATCACAATGCTCCATGACCACTGTCATCACAATACTCCATGAATATTTTCAGCCCAATGCTCCATGACGCTTGTCCTCACAATGATCCATGTCCTTGTCATCCCAATGCTCCATGACCCCTGTATTCACAATGCTCCGTGAAGCTTGTCATCACAGTGCTCCATGACACCTGTCATCACAATGCTCCATGCCTTTGTCATCAAAATGCTACATGACCTTCTCATTACAATACTCTATGCACTTGTCATCACAATACTCCATTACCATTGTCATCACTATCCTCCATGAACCTTGGGATCACGTTGCTTCATGCCCTTGTCATCACAATGCTCCATGCTCTTTGAAATCAAAATGATCCATGACCCTTGTCATCACAATTCTCCATGCACTTGTCAGCACAATGCTCCCTGAAACTTGTCATCACTATGCTCCAAGCCATTGTGATCACAATGCTCCATAACCTTTGTCATAAGAATCCTCCATGACACTTGTCATCACAATGCTCCATGCCATTATCATCACAATGAGCCAATGCATATGTCATCACCATGCTCCGTGACACCTCTTTTCACAATACTGCATGACCTGGTCATCACAATGCTCCATGCCCTTGTCATCCCAATGCGCCATTCCAACTGTCATCACAATAATCCATGAAACTTATTAGACCAATGCTCCATGCCCTTGTCATCACAATGCTCCATGCCCATGTTATCACAATGTTCCAAGACCCCTGTAATGAGAATGCTCCATGCCCCTTTTCATCAGTATGCTCCATGAGACTTGTCATCACAAGGCTCCATGGCTTTCTCATCACAATGCTCTAGGACCTTGTCATCACAATGCTTCACGACATTGTCATGAAAATTCTCATTGGCCCTTTTCATCATAATGCTCCAAGCTGTAGTCATCACAATGCTCCATTATATTTGTCATTACAATCCTCCATTACATTTGGCATCACAATGCTCCATGCCATTGTCATTGCAATGGACCATGACATATGTCATCACAATGCTCCCTGACACCTGACTTCACCATACTCCATGCCCTTGTCATCACAATGCTCCATGCCCTTGTCATCACAATGCACCATGTCCACTGTCACCACAATCATCTATGAAACTTGTCAGACCAATGCTCCATGCCCCTGTCATCACAGTGCTCCATGCCCTTGTCATCACAATGCTCCATGACCCCTGTCATCACAATGCCCCCTGACTCCAGTCATCACAATGATTCATAACGTTTGTCATCACAACGGTCCATGCCCACGTCATCACAAGGCTCTGTGTCCATTTTAACCACAATGCTCCATGAACTTTTCATCACAATGCTCCGTGACCCTTGTCATCACAATGCTCCATGCCTTTGTCACAACAATGCTCCATGACCTTTGTCTTCACAATGTGCCATGCACTTTTCATCAAAATGATCCACAAACTTGTCATCGCTATGCTCCATAAACCTTGTAGTCACAATGCTCCATGAACTTCTCATCCAAATGCTCTCTCACATGAGATATCACAATGTTCAACCACTAGTCATCACAATCCTCCCTCACCCCTGTTATCACAATGTTCCATGACCCCTGTCATTCCAATGCTACATCCCCTTATCTGCACAATGTTCCATGACCCCTGACATCACAATGTTCCATAACCCCTGTCATCAAAATGCTCCGTGACCCTTTTCATCCCAAAGATCCATGACCACTGGCATCACAATGTTCATAACCCCTGTCATCAAAATGTTCCATTACACTTTTTATTAAATTGCTGCATGACCCTGTCATAAAAATGCTCGCTGCCCTTCTCATCACAATGCACCACACCCTTGTCATCAAAATGCTCCATGACCATTGTCATCACAAAGCTCCATGGCCTTTGGCATCACAATGCTCCATGTCATTGTCATCACAATGTTCCATGAAACCTCTCATCACATGGCTCCATGAACTTGTCATCACAAAGCACCATGACACTTGTCATCACAATGCTCGATGCCCTTCCCATCACAATGCTCCATGCCCTTGTCATTACAATCCTCCATGACCCATGTATCACAGTGTTCCGTGCCCTTGTCATCCCAATGCTCCATGCCCACTCTCATCACAATAATCCATGAAACATTTCAGACCAATGCTCAATGCCCTTCTCATCACAATGCTCCATTATCTCTGTCATAACAATGCTCCATGACCCCTGCCATCACAATGTTCCACGGCCTTGTCATCACAAGGCTCCATGACCCTTGTCATCACAATGCTCCAAAACCCCTGTAATCACAATGCTCCATGCTCTTGTCATCAGAAAACTCCATGACGCAAGTCATCAGAATGTTCCATGGCCTTCTCCTCACAATGCTCCATGCCCTTGTCATCACAATGCTCCAAGACCCCTGTAATCACAATGCCCCATGCCACTTATCATCAGAATGCTCCATGAGACATGTCATCACAAGTCTCCATGGTCATCTCATCGCAATGCTCCAGGAACTTATCACCATGCTGCATTCCGTTGTCATCACAATTCTCCATGACCCTTGTCATCACAATACTCCATGAACATTTTCAGCCAAATGCTCCATGACCTTCTCATCACAATGCTCCATGAACAATATCATCACAATGCTCCATGACCACTGTCATCACAACACTCCATGACACCTGACAACCTAATGATCTGGGACCTTTGTCATCATAATGCTCCAAGACCCCTGTAATCACAATGCCCCATGACACCTGTCATCACAATACTCCAGGAACATTTTCAGCCCAATTCTCCATGACACTTGTCATCACAATGATCCATGCCCTTGTCATCCTAATGCTCCATGACCCCTGTAATCTCAGTGGTCCGTGACGCTTGTCATCACAGTGCTCCATGACACATGTCATCACAATGCTCTATGCCTTTCTCAGTACAATGTTCCATGCCCCTTTCATCACAATGCTCCATGACCCCTGTCATCACAATGCTCCATGACTCCAGTCATCACAATTCTTCATAACATTTGTCATCACAATGGGCGATACCCACGTCATCACAAGGCTCTGTTACCTTTGTAACCACAATGCTCCATGAACTTTTCATCACAATGCTCCGTGACCCTTGTCATCACAATACTCCATGTCTTTGTCAAAAAAATGCTCCATGACCCTTCTCATCACAATGTGCAACGTACTTTTCATCCAAACGGTCCACAAATTTGTCATCACAATGCTCCATGAACCTTGTAATCACAATGCGCCATGCACTTCTCATCACAATGCTCCATTACCCCTGTCATAACAATGCTCCATGACCCCTGCCATCACAATTTTCTATGCCCTTGTCATCACAATGCTCCAAGACCCCAGTAATCACAATGCTCCATGCCCCTCTTCATCTCAATGCTCCATGAACCCTGTCATCACAATGCATCATGCCAATTATAATAATGCTTCCGGCTATTGTCAGCACAATGAAATCAAAATTCTACATGACCCCTGTCCTCACAGTACTCCATGAATATTTTCCGCCCAATGCTCCATGACACTTGTCATCACAATGATCCATGCCCTTGTCATCCCAATGCTCCATGACCCCTGTATTCACAATGCTCCGTGGCGCTTGTCATCACAGTGCTCCATGAAACTTGTCATCACAATGCTCCATGCCTTTGTCAGCAAAATGCTACATGACCTTGTCATTACAATGCTCTTTGCGCATGTCATCACAATACTCCTTTACCATTGTCATCACAATCCTCCATGAAACTTGGGATCACATTGCTTCATGCCCTTGTCATCACAATGCTCCCTGCTCCTTGAAATCAAAATGATCCATGACCTCTGTCATCACAATGCTCCAAACCCTTTTGATCACAATGTTCCGTAACACTTGTCATCACAAAGCTCCATGATGCCTGTCATCACAATACTCCATGCCCTTTTCATCACACAGCTCCATGACGCATGTCATCAGAATGTTCCATGGCCTTCACCACTAAATGCTCCATGCCCTTGTCATCACAATGCTCCAAGAACCCTGTAATCACAATGCTCCATGCCCCTTTTCATCAGAATGCTCCATGAGACTTGTCATGACAAGTCTCCATGGTCATCTCATCACAATGCTCCAGGACCTTGTCATCACCATGCTCCATTCCCTTGTCATCACAATGCTCCATGACACCTGTCATCACAGTACTCCATGAACATTTTCAGCCCAATGCCCCATGACCTTCTCATCGCAGTGCTCCAAGACCAATATCATCACAATGCTCCATGATCACTGTCATCACAACACTCAATGACACCTGAAAACACAATGATCTGGGACACTTGTCATCACAATGCTCCATTCCCTAGTCATCACAATGCTCCATTACCCCTGTCATCACAATACTCCATGAACATTTTCAGCCCAATGCTCCATGACACTTGTCATCACAATGATCCATGCCCTTGTCATCCCAATGCTCCATGACCCCTGTATTCACAATGCTCCGTGACGCTTGTCATCACAGTGCTCCATGACACCTGTCATCACAATGCTCCATGCCTTTGTCAGCAAAATGCTACATGACCTTGTCATTACAATGCTCTATGTGCTTGTCATCACAATGTGCCATGCGCTTTTCATCACAATGATCCACAACCTTGTCATCGCTATGCTCCATAAACCTTGTAATGACAATGCTCCATGAACTTCTCATCCAAATGCTCTCTCACAAGAGATATCACAATGTTCCATCACTAGTCATCACAATCCTCCCTCACACCTGTTATCACAATGTTCCATGACCCCTCTCATCACAATGCTACATCCCCTTATCATTACAAAGTTCCATGACCCATGACATCACAATGTTCCATAACCACTGTCATCAAAATGCTCCATGACACTTTTCATCCCAATGCGCCATGACCCCTGTATTCACAATGCTCTGTGACGCTTGTCATCACAGTGCTCCATGACACCTGTCATCACAATGCTCCATGCCTTTGTCAGCAAAATGCTACATGATCTTGTCATTACAATGCTCTATGTGCTTGTCATCACAATACTGCATTACCATTGTCATCACTATCCTCCATGAACCTTGGGATCCCATTGCTTCATGCCCTTGTCATCACAATGCTCCATGCTCCTTGAAATCAAAATGATCCATGACCTCTATCATCACAATGCTCCAAACCCTTGTGATCACAATGTTCCGTAACACTTTTCATCACAATGCTCCATGATGCCTGTCATCACAATACTCCATGCCCTTTTCATCACAATGCTCCATGAACTTTGTCATCACAATTCTCAATACACTTGTCATCACAATGCTCCCTGACACTTGTCGTCAGAAGGCTCCTTGAACCCTGTCACGAAAAGGCTCCTTGCCTTTTTCATCACAAAGCCCCATGCCGTTTTCATCACCATGCTCCATGCCATTGTCATCAAAATACTCCACAAGCTTTTCATCAGAATGCTCCATGACCCTTGTCATCACAATTCTCCATGCACTTGTCAGCACAATGCTCCCTGAACATTGTCATCACTATGCTCCAAGCCATTGTCATCACAATGCTCCTTTACCTTGTCATCAGAATCCTCCATGACACTTGTCATCACAGTGCTCCATGCCATTGTCATCACAATGGGCTAATACATATGTCATCACAATGCTCCGTGACACCTCTTTTCACAATACTGCCTGACATGGTCATCACAATGCTCCATGCCCTTGTCATCACAATGCGCCATTCCAACTGTCATCACAATAATCCATGAAACTTATTAGACCAATGCTCCATGCACTTGTCATCACAATGTTCCATGCCCTTGTTATCACAATGTTCCAAGACCCCTGTAATCAGAATGCTCCATGCCCCTTTTCATCAGTATGCTCCATGAGACTTGTCATCTCAAGGCTCCAAGGATTTCTCATCACAATGCTCCAGGACCTTGTCATCACAATGCTTCACGACATTGTCATGAAAATTCTCAATGGCCCTTGTCATCATAATGCTCCAAGCCGTAGTCATCACAATGCTCCATTATATTTGTCTTTACAATCCTCCATTACATTTCGCATCACAATGCTCCATGCCATTGTCATCGCAATGGACCATGAGATATGTCATCACAATGCTCCCTGACAACTGTCTTCACAATACTCCATGACCTTGTCATCATAATGCTCCATGCCCTTGTCATCACAATGCACCATGTCCACTGTCATCACAATCATCTATGAAACTTGTCAGACCAAAGCTCCATGGCCCTGTCATCACAGTGCTCCATGCCCTTGTCATCACAATGCTCCATGACCCCTGTCATCACACTGCCCCGTGTCTCCAGTCATCACAATGCTTCATGACGTTTGTCATCACAACGGTCCATGCCCGCGATATCACAAGGCTCTGTGACCATTTTAACCACAATGCTCCATGAACTTTTCAGCACAATGCTCCGTGACCATTGTCATCACAATGCTCCATGCCTTTGTCAGAACAATGCTCCATGACCCTTGTCCTCACAATGTGCCATGTGCTTTTCATCACAATGATCCACAAACTTATCATCGCTATGCTCCATAAACCTTGTAATCACAATGCTCCATGAACTTCTCATCCAAATGCTCTCTCACATGAGATATCACAATGTTCCATCACTAGTCATCACTATCCTCCCTCATCCCTGTTATCACAATGTTCCATGACCCCTGTCATCACAATGCTCCATCCCCTTATCTGCACAATGTTCCATGAACCCTGACATCACAATGTTCCATAACACATGTCACGAAAATGTTCCATTACATTTTTCATCAAATTGCTGCATGACCCTGTCATCAAAATGCTCCCTGCCCTTCTCATCACAATGCACCACACCCTTGTCATCAAAATGCTCCATGACCTTTGTCATCACAAAGCTTCATAACACTTGGCATCACAATGCTCCATGTCATTGTCATCACAATGCTCCATGAACCCTCTCATCACATGGCTCCATGCCCTTGTCATCAAAATGCACCATGACACTTGTCATCACAATGCTCCATGCCCTTGTCATTACAATCCTCCATGACCCATGTATCACAGTGTTCCGTGACCTTGTCATCACAATGCTCCATGCCCACTCTCATCACAACAATCCATGAAATATTTCAGACCAATGCTCAATGCCCTTCTCATCACAAGACTCCATTACCTCTATCATAACAATGCTCCATGACACCTGCCATCACAATGTTACACGGCCTTGTCATCACAAGGCTCCATGACCCTTGTCATCACAATGCTCCAAGACTCCTCTAATCACAATGCTCCATGCCCTTGTCATCACAAAGCTCCATGACGCATGTAATCGGAATATTCCATGGCCTTCTCCTCACAATGCTCCATGCCCTTGTCATCACAATGCTCCAAGAACCCTGTAATCACAATGCTCCATGCCCCTTTTCATCAGAATGCTCCATGAAACTTGTCATCACAAGTCTCCCTGGTCATCTCATCACAATGCTCCAGGACCTTGTCATCACCGCGCTCCATTCCATTGTCATCACAATGCTCCATGACCCCTGTCATCACAATACTCCAGGAACATTTTCAGCCCTATGCTCCATGACCCTTGTCATCACAATGATCCATGCCCTTGTCATCCTAATGCTCCATGACCCCTGTATTCACAATGCTCCGTGACGATTTTCATCACAGTGCTCCATGACACATGTCATCACAATGCTCTATGCCATTCTCAGTACAATGCTCCATGCCCTTTTCATCACAGGGCTCCATGACCCCTGTCATCACAATGCTCCGTGACTCCAGTCATCACAATTCTTCATAGCATTTGTCATCACAATTGTCGATACCCATGTCATCACAAGGCTCTGTGACCTTTGTAAACACAATTCTCCATGAACTTTTCATCACAATGCTCCGTGACACTTGTAATCACAATGCTCCATGCCTTTGTCACAAAAATGCTCCATGACCCTTGTCATCACAATGTGCGACACGCTTTTCATCCCAACGGTCCACAAATTTGTCATCGCAATGCTCCATAAACCTTGAAATCACAATGCTCCATTCCCTTCTCATCACAATGCTCCATTACCCCTGTCATAACAATGCTCCATTACCACTGCCATCACAATGTTCCACGGCCTTGTCTTCACAAGGCTCCATGACACTTGTCATCACAATGCTCCAAGACTCCTGTAAGCACAATGCTCCATGCCCTTGTCATCACAAAGCTCCATGACACATGTCATCAGAATGTTCCATGTCCTTCTCCACACAATGCTCCATGCCCTTGTCATCAAAATGCTCCAAGTCCCCTGTAATCACAATGCTCCATGCCCCTTTTCATCTCAATGCTCCATGAACCCTCTCATCACAATGCATCATGCCAATCATCATAATGCTTCCGGCTATTGTCAGCACAATGAAATCAAAATTCTCCATGACCTCTGTCATCACAATGCTCCATGACCCCTGTCATCACAATGATCTATGCCCTTGTCATCCCAATGCTACATGACCCCTGTATTCACAATGCTCCGTGACGCTTGTCATCACAGTGCGCCATGACACTTGTCATCACAATGCTCCATGCCTTTGTCAGCAAAATGCTACATGACCTTGTCATTATAATGCTCTATGCGCTTGTCTTCACAATACTCCATTACCGTTGTCATCACAATCCTCCATGAACCTTGGTATCACATTGCTTCCTGCCCTTGTCATCACAATGCTCCATGCTCCTTGAAATCAAAATGATCCATGACCTCTGTCATCACAATGCTCCAAAACCTTGTGATCACTGTGTTCCATAACACTTGTCATAACAATGCTCCATGATGCCTGTCATCACAATACTCCATGCCCTTTTCATCACAGTGCTCTATGAACTTTGTCATCACAATTCTCAATACACTTGTCATCACAATGCTCCCTGACACTTGTCATCAGAATGCTCCTTGAACCCTGTCACAAAAAGACTCCATGCCTTTTTCATCACAATGCCCCATGCAGTTTTCATCACAATGCTCCATGCCATTGTCATCAAAATACTCCAAAAGCTTGTCATCAGAATTCTCCATGACCCATGTCATCACAATTCTCCATGCACTTGTCAGCACAATGCTCCCTGACCCTTGTCATCACAATGCTCCAAGCCATTGTCATCACAATGCTCCTTACCTTTGTCATCAGAATCCTCCATGACACTTGGCATCACAATGCTCCATGCCATTGTCATCGAAATGGGTCATGACATATGTCATCACAATGCTCCCTCACACCTGTCTTCACAATACTGCATGACCTGGTCATCACAATACTCCATGCCCTTGTTATCACAATGCTTCATGACCTTTGTCATCACAATGGTCAATGACCTCGTCATCAACAGTCTCTGTGACCATTTTAACCACAGTGCTCCATGAACTTTTCATCAAAATGCTCTTTGACCCTTGTCATCACAATGCTCTATTCCTTTCTCAGCACAATGCTCCATGACCCTTGTCATCACAATGCTCCATGCACTTGTCAGCACAATGCTCCATGACACATGTCATACCAATGCACCATGCGCTTTTCATCACAGTGCTCCCCAATCTTGACATCACAATGCTCCATGAAACTTGTCATCACAATGCTCCATGGACTTCTCACCAAAATGCTCTCTCACCACTGATATCAAAATGTTACATCACAATTCGTCACAATATTCCCTCACCCATGTCATCAAAATGTGCCATGACTCCTGTCTCACAGTGCTACATGCACATATCATCACAATGTTCGATGACACCTGGCATCACAATGTTCCATAACCACTGTCATCAAAATGTTCCATGACACTTTTCATCAAATTGCTCCATGACCCTGTCATCACAATGCTCCCTACCCTTCTCATCACAATGCACAACGCAATTGTCATCAAAATGCTCCATATCATTGTCATCACGATGCTCCATTAAGGTTCTCATCACATTGCTTCATGTCCTTGTCATCACAAACCTCCATGACACATATCATCAGAATGCTCCATGGCCTTCTCATCACAATGTTCCTTGCCCTGCCATCACAATGCTCCATTATCCCTGTCATACCCATGATCCATGACCCCTGCCATCACGATATTCCATGGCCTTGTCATCATAAGGCTCCATGACCCTTCTCATCACAATGCTCCAAGAACCCTGTAACCACAATGATCCATGCCCATTTTCATCTCAATGATTCATGAACCCTGTCATCACAATGCACCATGACCATCATCATAATGCTTCATGCTATTGTCATCACAATGAAATCAAAATGCTCCATGACCTCTGTCATAACAATGCTCCAAACGCTTGTGATCACAATATTCCAAAACGCTTGTCATCACAATGCTCCATGATGCTCGTCATCACAGTTATCCATGGACTTCTCATCACAATGCTCCATGACCTTTGTCATCACGATGCTCAATACACTTGTCATCAAAATGCTCCCTGACAATTGTTGTCTGTATGCTCCTTGAACCCTGTCATGACAAGGCTCCATGCATTTTCATCACAATGCTCCAAGACCCCTGTAATCACAATGCTCCATGCCCTTGTCATCACAAAGCTAAAGGACGCATGTCTTCAGAATGCTCTTGGCCTTCTCCTCACAATGCTCCATGCACATGTCATCACAATGTTCCAAGACGCCTGTAATCACAATGGTCCATGTCCATTTTCATCAGTATGCTCCATGAGATTTGTCATCACAAGGCTCCATGTTTTTCTCATCACAATGCTCCAGGACATTGTCATCACAATGCTTCACGACCTTGTCCTGAAAATTCTCAATGGCCCTTGTCATCATAATGGTCCAAGCCCTAGTCATCACAGTGCACCATTATATTTGTCAACACAATCCTCCTTTACATTTGGCATCACAACGCTCCCTGCTATTGTCATCACAATGGACCATGACATATGTCATCACAATGCTCCCTGACAACTGTCTTCACAATACTCCATGACTTTCTCATCACAAAAATCCATGCCCTTGTCATCACAATGCACCATGTCTACTGTCGTCACAATAAACAATGAAAGTTGTCAGACGAATGCTCCATGCCCCTGTCATCACGATGCTCCATGCCCTTGTCATCAAAATGCACCATGACCCCTGTCATCACAATGCTCCGTGACTCCAGTCATCACAATGCTTCATAACATTTGTCATCACAATGCTCCATGCCCGCGTCATCACAAGGCTCTGTGTCGTTTGTAACCAAAATGCTCCATGAACATTTCATCACAATGCTCCGTGACCCTTGTCATCACAATGCTCCATGACTTTGTCAAAAAAATGCTCCATGACCCTTTTCATCACAATTTGCCACGCACGTTTCATCACAATGGTCCACAATTTTCTCATTGCAATGCTCCATAAAACTTGTAATCACAATGCTCCATGTCCTTCTCATCACAATGCTCCATTACCCCTGTCATAACAGTGCTCCATGACCCCATCCATCACGATGTTCCATGGCCTTGTCATCACAAGGCTCCATGACACTTGTCATTACAATGCTCCAAGACCCCTATAATTACAATGCTCCATGCCCTTGTCATCACAAAGCACCATGACACATGTCATCAGAATGTTCCATGGACTTCTCATTAAATGCTCCATGCCCCTGTCATCACAGTGCTCCAAGACCCCTGTAATCACAATGCTCCAATGCCCTATTCATCTCCATGCTCCATGAACCCTGTCATCTCAATGCATCATGCCCATCATCATATTTCTTCCGGGTATTGTCAGCACAATGAAATCAAAATTCTCCTTGACCACTGTCATCACAAAGCTCCATGACCACTGTCATCACAATACTCTATGAACATTTTCAGCCCACTGCTCCATGACCCTTGTCATCACAATGATCCATGCCCTTGTCATCCCAATGCTCTATGACGCCTGAATTCACAATGCTCTGTGACGCTTGTCATCACAGTGCTCCATGACACCTGTCATCACAATGCTCGATCACTTTGTCAGCAAAATGCTACATGACCTTGTCATTACAATGCTCTATGTGCTTGTCATCAAAATACTCCATTTCCATTGTCATCACAATCCTCCATGAACCTTGGGATCACATTGCTTCATGCCCTTGTCATCACAATGCTCCATGCTCCTTGAAATCAAAATGATCCATGACCTCTGTCATCACAATGCTCCAAACCATTGTGATCCCAAAGTTCCATAACACTTGTCATCACAATGCTCCATGATGACTGTCATCACAAAATTCCATGCCCTTTTCATCACAATGCTCCATGACCTTTGTCATCACAATGCTCAGTTCACTTGTCATCAAAATGCTCCCTGACACTTGTCATCAGAATGCTCCTTCAACCCTGTCACGAAAAGGCTCCATGCCATTTTCATCACAATGCCCCATGCCGTTTTCATCACAATGCTCCGTGACCATTGTCATCAAAATGCTCCATGCCTTTGTTTGAAAAATGTTCCATGTCCCTTGTCATCACAATGTGCCATTCGCTTTTCATCACAACGGTCGAGAAACTTGTCATTGCCATGCTCCATAAACCTTGTAATCACAATGCTCCATACACTTCTCATCAAAATGCTCTCTCACCAGAGATATCACAGTGTTTCATCACTAGTCGTCACAATACTCCCTCACCCCTGTAATCACAATGTCCCATGACCCCTGTCATCACAATGCTACATCCCCTTATCATCACAATGTTCCTTGACCCCTGACATCACAATGTTCTATAACTCCTGTCATCAAAATGTTCCAATACACTTTTCATCAAATTGCTGCCTGACCCTGGCATCAAAATACTCCCTGCCATTCTCATCACAATGCACCATGCACTTGTCATCAAAATGCTCCATGACCTTTGTCATCACAAAGCTCCATGACCCCCGGCATCACAATGCTCGATGTCATTGACATCACAATGATCCATGAACCCTCTCTTCACATTTCTCCATGCCCTTGTCATCACAAAGCTCCATGACACTTGTAATCACAATGCTCGATGCCCTTCTCATCACAATGCCCCATGCCCTTGTCATTACAATCCTCCATGACCCATGTATCACAGTGTTCCATGCCCTTATCATCACAATGCTCTATGCCCACTCTCATCACAATAATCCATGAATCATTTCAGATCATTGCTCCATGCCCTTCTCATCACAATTCTCCTTTACCTCTGTCATAACTACGCTCCATGACACCTGCCATCACAATGTTCCACGGCCTTGTCATCACAAGGCTCCATGACACTTGTCATCACAATGCTCCACGACCCATCTAATCAAAATGCTCCATGCCCTTGTCATCAAAAAGCTACATGACGCATGTCATCAGAATGTTCCATGGCACTGTCATCAAAATTCTCCATGCCCTTGTCATCACAATGCTCCAAGACCCTTGTAATCAAAATGCTCCATGCGTCTTTTCATCTCAGTGCTGCATGAAACCTGTCATCAAAATGGACCATGCCCATCATCATAATGCTTCAGGCTATTGTCATCACAATGAAATCAAAATGCTCCATGACCTCTGTCATCACAATGCTCCAAACCCTGGTGATCACAATGTTCCATAACACTTATCATCACAACACCCCTTGACGCTCATCATCACAATTATCCATGGTCTTCTCATCACAATGCTCCATGACCTTTGTCATCACAATGCTTAATACACTTGTTATCACAATGCTCCCTGACACTTGTCATCAGTATGCTCCATTAACCTTGTCATGACACGTCTCCATGCCTTTTTCATCACAATGATCCATGCCATTTTAATCACAATGCTCCAAGACACCTGTAATCACAATGCTCCATGCCCTTGTCATCATAAAGCTCAATGATGCATGTCATCAGAATGCTCCATGGCCTTCTCATCACAATGCTCCATGCCCTTGTCATCACAATGCTCCAAGACCCCTGTAATCACAATGCTCCATGTCCCTTTTCATCAGAATGCTCCATGAGACTTGTCATCACAAGTTTCCATTGTCTTCTCATCAAAGTGCTCCAGGAACTTATCATCAAAATGCTCCATGATCCCTGTCATCACAATACTCCATGAATATTTTCAGCCCAATGCTCCATGACCTTCTCATCAAAATGGTCCATGACCCCTGTCATCACAATACACCATGAACATTTTCAGCCCAATGCTCCATGACCCTTGTCATCACAATGATCCATGCCCTTGTCATCTCAATGCTCCATGAACCCTGTATTCACAATGCTCCGTGACGCTTGTCATCACAGTGTGCCATGACACCTGTCATCAAAATGCTCCATGCCTTTGTCAGCAAAATACTACCTGACCTTGTCATTGCAATGCTCTATGCGCTTGTCTTCACATTTCTCCATTCCCATTGTCATCACAGTCCTCCATGAAACTTGGGATCACATTGCTTCATGCCCTTGTCATCACAATGCTCCATGCTCCTTGAAATCTAAATGATCCATGACCTCTATCATCACAATGCTCCAAACCCTTGTGATCACAATGTTCCATAGCACTTGTCATCACAACGCTCTAAGATGCCTGTCATCACATTACTCCATGCATATTTCATCACAATGCTCCATTACCTTTGTCATCACAATTCTCAATACACTTGTCATCACAATGCTCCCTGACACTTGTCATCAGAATGCTCCTTGAACTCTTTCACGAAAATGCTCCATGCCTTTATCATCACAATGCCCATGCCGTTTTCATCACAATGATCCATGCCATTGTCATCAAAATACTCCACAAGCTTGTCATCAGAATGCTCCATGACGCTTGTCATCACAATTCTCCATGCACTTGTCAGCACAATGCTCCCTGACCCTTGTCATCACAATGCTCCAAGCCATTGTCATCACAATGATCCATTTCCATTGTCATCAGAATCCTCCATGACACTTGGTATCACAATGATCCATGCCATTGTCATCACTATGGGCCATTACATATGTCATCACTATGCTCCCTGACACCTGTCTTCACAATACTGCATGACCTGGTCATCACAATGCTCCATGCCCTTGTCATCACAATGCGCCATTCCAACTGTCATCGCAATAATCCATGAAACTTATTAGACCAATGTTCCCTGCCCTTGTCATCACAATGCTCCATGCCCTTGTTATCACAATGCTCCATGACCCCTGTCATCACAATGCTCCATGAATCGATTCATCACAATGCTTTATGACCTTTGTCATCACAATGGTCCATGCCCTCGTCATCCACAGTCTCTGTGACATATTTAACCACAATGCTCCATGAAATTTTCATCACAGTGCTCTTTGACCCTTGTCATCACAATGCTCTATGCCTTCCTCAGCACAATGCTCCATGACCCTTGTCATCACAATGCTCCATGCGCTTGTCAGCACAATGCACCATGACCCATGTCATCACAATGCACCCTGCACTTGTCATCACAGTGCTCCACAATCTTGTCACCACAATGCTCCATAAAACTTGTCATCACAATTCTCCATGCACTTCTCATCAAAATGCTCTCTCACCACAGATATCACAATGTTACATCACTATTCATTACAATACTCCCTCACCACTGTCATCACAATGTTCCATGACTCCTGTCTTTGCAATGCTACATGCACTTATCATCACAAAGTTCGATGACCACTGACATCACAATGTTCCATAACCCCTGTCATCAAAATATTCCATGACGCTTTTCATCAAATTGCTCTATGACCCTGTCATCACACTGCTCCCTGCCCTTCTCATCACATTGCACCATCCCTTGTCATCAAATTGCTCCATGACCTTTGTCATCACAAAGCTCCATGACCCTTGGCATCCCAATGCTCCATGCCATTGTCATCACAATGCTCCATGAACCCTCTAATCACAATGCTCCATGCCCCTTTGCATCTCAATGCTTCATGAACCCTGTCATCAAAATGCACCATGCCCATCATCATAATGCCTCAGGCTCTTGTCATGACTATGAAATAAAAATATTCGATCATCTGTCTCATCACAATGCTCCAAATCCTTGTGATCACAATGTTCTATAACACTTATCATCACAACGCCCCATGACGCTCATCATCACAATTATCCTTGCTCTTCTCATCACAGTGCTCCATGACCTTTGTCATCACAATGCTCTATAAACTTGTCATCACAATGCTCCCTGACACTTGTCATCAGTATGCTCCTGGAACCCTGTCATGACAAGGCTCCATACCATTTTCATAACAATGATCCATGCCAATTTCATCACAATGCTCCAAGACACCAGTAATCACAGTGCTCCAGGCCCTTGTCATCACCATGCTCCAAGACCCCTGTAATCACAATACTCCATGCCCCTTTTCATCTGAATGCTCCATGAGACTTGTTATTACAAGGCTCCATGGTCTCCTCATCACAATGCTCCAGGAACTTTTCATCACAGTGCTCCATTCCTTTGTCATCACTATGCTCCATGACCCCTGTCCTCAAAATACTTCCTGAAAATTGTCAGTCCAATTCTTCAGGAACTTCTCATCACAATGCTTCATGATCCCTATCATCACAATGCTCCATGACCACTGTCATCACAACGCTCCATGACCCCTGACAACACAGTGATCCGGGACTCTTGTCATCACAATGCACCATTCCCTAGTCATCACAATGCTCCATTAACATTTTCAGCCCAATGCTCCATGACACTTTTCATCACAATGATCCATGGCCTTGCCATCCCTATGCTCCATGACCCCTGTAATCACAATGATCCGTGATGCTTCTCATCACAGTGCTCCATGACCCTTATCATCACAATGCTCCATGCCTGTGTCAGCAAAATGCTACATGACCTTGTTATCACAATGCTCCATTTGCTTGTCAACACAATACTCCCTTACCATTGTCATCACAATCCTCCATGAACCTTGCGATCACATTGCTTCATGCCCTTGTCATCCCAATGCTCCATGCTCCTTGAAAACAAAATTATCCATGACTTCTATCATCACAATGCTCCAAACCCTTGTGATCACAATGTTCCATAACACTTGTCATCACAACGCTCCATGATGCCTGTCATCACAATACTCCATGCCCTTTTCGTCAAAATGCTCCATGATCTTTTTCATCACCATTCTCAATACACTTGTCATCACAATGTTCCCTGACACTTGTCATCAGTATGCTCCTTGAAACCTGTCATGAAATGGCTTCATGCCTTTTTTATCACAATGCTCCATGCCCTTTTCATCACAATGCTCCATGCCATTGTAATCACAATACTCCACAAGTTTGTCATCAGAATGCTCCATGACACTTGTCATCACATTGCTCCATGGCCACTGTCATCACAATGCTCCATACCCCTTGTCATTACTGTGCTCCATGACGCTCGTCATCACAATTATCCATGGTCTTCTCATCACAATGCTCCACGCCCTTGTCATCAAAATGCTCCATGACACTTGTCATCACAATGCTCCATGGCCACTCTCATCACAATGCTCCATTCCCCTTGTCATTACAGTGCTCCATGACGCTCGTCATCACAATTATCCATGGTCTTCTCATCACAAAGCTCCACGGTCTTGCCATCACAATGTTCCATGCCCTGGTCATCACAATGCTCCATGTCCCCTGTCATCACATTTCTCCTCGTTCTTTGCATCACTATGCTCCATGACACTTCTCATCACCGTGTTACATGATTTGTCATCACAATTCTCTATGCACTTGTCATCGCAATGCTCCATCACCCCTGTCATAGGAAGCTCCATGTGCTTCTCATCCCAATGCTTCATGAACTTGTCATCAAAATTCTCAATGGCCCTTGTCATCACAATGCTCCATGCCCTTGTCATCACAATGCTCCATGTCCATTGTCATCACAGTGCTCCAAGCCCTTGTCATCAAAATGCTCCATTACATTTGTCATCACAATCCTCCATGACACTTGGCATCACAATATTCCATTCCATTGTCATCGCAATGGACCATGACATATGTCATCACAATGCTCCCTGAGAACTGTCTTCAAAATACTCCATGACCTTCTCATCACAATGCTCCATGCCTTTGTCATCACATTGCACCATGCCCACTGTCATCACAATAATCCATGAAACATGTCAGGCCAATGCTCCATGCCCCTGTCATCACAATGCTCCGTGACTCCAGTCATCACAATGCTTCATGACCTTTGTCATCACAATGGTCCATGCCCTCGTCATCACAAGGCTCTGTGACCTTTGTCACCAAAATGCTCCATGAAATTTTCATCACAATGCGCGGTGACCCTTGCCATCACATTGCTCTTTGCCTTTGTCAGCACAGTGCTCCATGACCCATGTCATCACAAAGCACCATGTGCTTGTCATCACAGTGCTCCACAATCTTGTCATCACAATGCTCCATAAAACCTGTCCTCACAATGCTCCATGCACTTTTTATCAAAATGCTCTCTCACGAATGATATCAAATGTTCCCTCACTAGTCATCACAATACACCCACTCCCCTGTCATCACAATGGTCCACAACACCGTCATGAAAATGTTCCATGACTCCTGACATCACAATGTTCCATAACCCGTCATCAAAATGTTCCATGACACTTTTCATCACATTGCTCCATGACCCTTTTATCACAATGCTCCCTGCCCATCACAAGAGAGTGCACCACACACTTGTCATCAAATGGCTCCATGACCTTTGTCATCACAAAACTCCATGACCCTTGGCATCACAATGCTCCATGCCATTGTCATCACAATGCTCCAAAAACCTCTCATCACATTGTTCCAAGCCTTTGTCATCACAGGATCCATGATGCTTTTCATCACAATGCTCGATGCCATTCTTTTCACAATGCTCCATGCGCTTCTGATTACAATCCTCCTTGAATCATGTATCACAGTGTTCCGTGCCATTGTTATCACAATGCTCCTTGCCCCCTCTCATCACAATAATCCATGAAACATTTCAGACCACTGTTCCATGCCCTTTTCATCACAATGATCCAAGACTCCTGTAATCATAATGCTCCATTCCCCTTTTCATCTCAATGCTCCATGAACGCTGTCATCACAATGCACCAAATGCGCATCATCATAATGCTTCATGCTATTGTCATCACAATGAAATCAAAATGCTCTATGACCTCTGTCATCACAATGCTCCAAATCCTTGTGATCACAATATTCCATAACACCTATCATCACAACGCCCCATAACGCTCGTCATCACAAGTATCCATGGTCTTCTAATCACAATGCTCCATAACATTTGTCATCACAGTGCTCAATACCCTTGTCATCACAATGGTCCCTGACACTTGTCACCAGTATGCTCCTTGAACCCTGTCATGACAAGGCTCCATGCCTTTTTCATTACAATGTTACATGCCCTTTCCCTCACAGTGCTCCAAGACCCCTGTAATCACAATGCTCCATGCCCTTGTCATCACAAAGCTCCATGATGCATGTCATCAGAACGCTCCATGACATTCTCATCACATTGTTCCCTGCCCTTGTCATCATAATGCTCCAAGAGCCCTGTAATCACAATGTTCCATGCCCTTGTCATCACAAAGCTCCATGATGCATGTCATCAGAACGCTCCATGACATTCTCATCCCAGTGTTCCTTGCCCTTGTCATCACAATGTTCCAAGACCCCTGTAAATACAATGCTCCATGACCCTTTTCATCAGAATGCTCCATGAGACTTGTCATCACATGGCTCCATGGTCTTCTCATCACAATGCTCCAGTACCTTGTCATCACAATGCTCCTTGACCCCTGTCATCACAATACTCCATGAACATTTTCAGCCCAATGCTCCATGACGTTTTCATCACAATGCTCCATGACCTCTGTCATAACAATGCTCCATGACCACTGTCATCACAACGCTCCATGAACCCTGACAACACAGTGATCCGGGAATCTTGTCATCAAAATTCTCCATGCCGTTGTCATCCCAATGCTCCATGAACCCTCTAATCACAATGCTCCATGACGCTTGTCATCACAGTGCTCCATGAACCTTGTCATCACAATGCCTTTGACAGCAAAATGATACATAATCTTGTCATCACAATGCTCCATGCGCTTGTCATCACAATCCTCCATGACCCTTGGGATCATATTGCTTTATGCCCTTGTCATCTCTATCTTGCCTTTCTGGTTTTTACAGATTTTCGGATGTCCTTTTTGAACGGTGGGAAGTGACAATTCTTTGTGGTGTGGATTTGCATTGCACGCTTGCTTGATTGGCCAAAAAGGGCCTATGCCTTTTCTCCTGAATATATTCAGGAGAAAATTCATATGCTGTTTTTGGCCAAGTGCATCATTCTCGAAGTTGTGATGCCTTTCCTGTGCTTTAAAGGCGATTCCAATTTACCTCTTGAAATATGTTTTGTGCAATTCTGCCTCATTTTCAAGTCCGCTTTGTTGCCTTCCCTCAACAGATTTTTGGAAGAGAGTAGTCCTTTATAACTCTGCAGGTTTTTGATTTGCTTTGCCCCTCAGCTCCAATTTTCAAATCCCATTTTTGGGAGCTGACCGCAAATCCACAATTTTGCTTCAGGAACTATACTGGTTCCAGGGGTGGCTATACTGGTTCCCTGTGGGTGGCTGAGGCTTTGGTTAATTCTTCTTCCTGACGGGAATTTAGAGTGACATGTGTCCGTCCAAAGGCCTACATCTACTCTCTGATTGGTTCTCCCTCTTCCCTTTCATCCTCTGCACAATTAGCAAACTGTGCGAACCAGGAGGTTATAGGGGATGACTCTCCTAAGTTGGGAGATTGATAGTAAAGTAGTTGGAATGCCAAACTGTAGCACAAGGAGAGGAAAAAGTAGGAGACTTTCAGAAACCTTTCGCCATCACAGGGTGTCCATTCTCTAGGTTTCCCATACATGTTATAACTGTAGTGATATTCCCTTCTACCTGGAAATTTGGGACCCATGGAATGGTGGCATGCATTACTACTTTAAAGGGTCTGCATTTTCTCTCCCAATCTCACCAGTCCTCTCAGTCCCAAGTGTCCAGCCTTATGTCTCATCCAGCTGTCTTTGCAGATAGGGTCATTCTAGGTTTCATCAGAACCCCTGAAGGAATTGTGTAAGAATTTCGCTGTTTTTTGTTTTGTTTTTGAAATTCATTTTTATAATGGGGTTGAGCTGATTTTCCCTGACGTGTTTATGCCGGTCTAGACACACTTGATTCCCTTACAGAGGCATATCAGTACATAGGTTTTAAGATTCTTACTAATCAGATATATTCCTCTGTGGGGAATAGGGGTTTTGAGTCCCGTTCACTGAGGAAGGTGTAGGTCTTGTCTATTCTGTATTTGGTTTATGGAATGGTACCTGTGCTAATATCAAACTCTGGTTTTATGCATCACCCCACCTCTCCTTTCCCCTTAAGGAGGCATAAGAGTGTTTTCTACATGTGAGACGCTGCTCTCTTTCTTAATTCAGTTCATGTGTTGTGATGTTGACATTCCCTCTGTAAGTGATATCTTATGATAAGATTCTTTTTCTGTGTGACTAATTTCCCTTAGAATCATCATACCTAAATCCTCTCATTATGCTGCTACTGGCCTTAAGACATTGATTTCACGTCTGAGTGATATTCCGTTGTACAAAATTACCACAAGTTCTTTATGCATTTCTCTTTTTCCTGGGATACTTTAGGTGTACCGAAGTTGAGGTTCTTGTATGCAGAGCAGCCCTAAACTTTGGGGTGCCTGTGTCTTGTTGATATTTACTCTTCCCAAGTTATATGTCCATGAGTTGAAGTCCCCTTGGCTCGGGGGCTTTGTATTTTAGATGTTTTAGGAAACAGCATACACTTCTTCAGAGTAGCTCTTGGATATTTATACCCCACCCATCAGCGTGACTAGTCTCCCTGTTTTCCATGGCCTCTCCTGCATTTTTGATTTGTACACATTTTTTGGATGGACTTTCTGAGCAGTGGGAATTGAGACTTCTTTATTGTGCGGATTTGCATTTCCCTCTTGCTTGGTTGGCCAAAAACTCTGTATGTGTTTTTTTCCTGAAGATATTCACGAAAAAAAAGCATACACCCTTTTTCCCAACTGCATCAATTTAGAAATTCTGCTGCTTTTCATATGCTTTAAATGTGAGTACAATCTACCTTTTGAAAAATGTTTCCTGTAATTCTGCCTCTCATTCAGAACCTCTTCGTTGCCTTACCTGAATATATTTTTGGACGTTGGTTATCATTTATATCTTTGCAGGTCTTTGAATTGTCTCCTCCTGAGCTCCATTTTGCAACTCGCTTTTTTGTGAGCTGGCCGCCAAACCATTGGATTGATTCCGGCCCTATTCTGGTTCTGGGGAGGCAGGCTGAGCCTTTGGTTAATTCTTCTTCCTAAAGGGATATTAGAGTGACATGTGCCTGTCAAAACTCCTACAGCTAATCTCTCACTGGTTCCTCCTATCCCATTTATCCTCTTCAAAAATTGCAAACTGTGTGAAACAGGAGGTTAAAGGTACTGATTCTCCAAGTGGGGAGATTGTTAGTAATGTGGCTGGAATGGTGAACCCCAGCACCAGGAGATCAAAAATGAGGTGCATTTTAGACACCTTTCCTGAGCACATGGTGTACATTCATCTCGGTTTCCCAGGCATGTTTTTGCTGTCAGAAGATTCCCTTGAAACTGCCGATTTGGGACCCATGGAATGGGTACCAGGCAGTATTACTTTGAAAGGTCTGCATTTCCTCACCCAGCCTCTCTAACATCTCTTAGCGTGCATAGCTTCCAGCCTTATATATCATCCTGCTGTGGGTCTACATGTGTTCAATCCATGTTACATCGTAGCCCTTCAACAAAAGTTGTAAGAATTTTTGTCTGTCTCACCGTTTTTATAAATATTTTTAAATTTATTTTTATATTGGTTACAGCTGATTTTCAAAGCTCTGTTTTTTGCTGCTGTACATCCACTTGATTCATGTACTGTGTGACAACAATAAATTCTTTCTCAGATGCTTACGAGTCATATGTATTATTTTCCAGTGACTTGAGTGGACTGAGTGCAGTTCTTTGAGGTACCGTGTAGGCCTTGCCAGTTATTCAATTCAGTACTTGGATTGGTATCTTTGCTAATTTCAACCTCCTGGATAATACCTCACCATTCCCCACCTTTCCCATTTAGCAGCCTTATGTCTCTTTTCTACATATTTGACTATGTTTCTGTTTTGTAGTTTATTTCATGTGTAGCCATTTTTGATTCCACCTTTAAGTGACATCTTATGATATGTGTCTTTTTCTTTCTGACATGTGTCACTTAGAATGATGGTATGTAACTCCTCCAGAGTTGTTACAACTGGCCTTATTTCATTGATTTCTGGATGAGTAATATTCCACTCTACATAAGTACCCCATTTCTTTTACCCATTTTATCCTTCCAGGGACATTTAGGTTATATTCAAGTGGAGGCCCTTTTTAACAGAGAGGTGGTAAACGTTGGGGTGCCTGTTTTCTGTCATTTTTTGTTTTTCCCAAGGTATACGCCCATGAGTGCAAGTGCCCTATGCTCTGTAGCTCAGTTTTCAGATGTTTTAGCAAACACAATACACTTCTCCAGAGTGGCCGTTGGCAAATTATATTTCCACTATCAGCCTCACAGGGCTCCCTTTTCTCCTCACCCTGTCCTGCATTTCTGGTGTTTACACTTTATGTGGATGGCCCTTCTGACTGATGTGAAGTGATACATTTTGTAGTATTGATTTCCAGTGCCCACCTGTTTGGTTGGATAAAAAGTGTGTATGGCCTTTACTTGAATATATTCAGAAAAAATTGCATACGCCCTTTTGGGCCAACTGCATCATTGGCGATGTTCAGCCCCTTTTCTTGTGCTTTAATGGGGAGTCCTTTCTACCTCTTCAAATCTGTTTCCTGCCACTCTCCCTTGCTTACAAGTCCTTTTCTGTGGCTTACCTCAAGACATTTTTCGACAATAGATATTTTCAACTCTGCAGTTTCATGAATTTTATTGCCCCCGAGTTCCATTTTTCAACTTGTGTTTTTGGAAACTCGACACAAAACAGCAGGATTTCCTCTAGCCCTATTCTGTTTCCATGGGCAATTCTAGCCTTTGATGAATTTGTCTTCCAGATAGGAAATTAGAGTGGCATTTGCCTGTCTGAACAACTAAGACTTGTCTCTAAATTTTTATCATCCTTCCGCTTCATCCTCTGGACAAATTCCAAACTGTGTGCAACAGGATGTTGACGGTGCTGATATCCCCAAGTAAGGAGATTGTCAGGAAAGATGCTGGAGGGTTGAACCCGTGCACCAGGCGATGAGGAGATGAGGTGCCTTTTCCAAAATCTTTCCGATCAAAAGTTTTACCATCGTCTAGGTGTGACAGGCATGTTTTAGCTGTAGGAAGGGTCCCGTGCATGGAAGGAGAACACCAGGGATTTTTCCAAATCAGTGCCTCCCCGAACCCCAAACTGGGGAATTTTTATGCTACGGCTACACATATGTCCATTAAGGGTCTTGGTAAATAGGCAGAGCCCAAAATTTAGATGATTGAAATCTTCAGGTTCAGAAGCGTTCACCATTGGCCTTGCTTAGGTTACATTTTATCTGTCATTGATAGATGATGTCAATAAAAATATCGATTCGTTTTCAGATTATTTCCCCTTATAGGTTATTGCAAAATATTCAGTGTAGTTCCCTGTGCTATACAGTAGTTCCTTGTTGATGATCTATTTTATACATAGCAGTGTGTATGTGTTAATCCCAAACTGTTAATTTATCCCTTTTCCTACCTTTCCCCTTTGGTAATAATAAATTATAAGATTTTATACTTCTCAGGAATGGGGGAGCTGAAAGAGAGGTATCCTTTTCAATGGAAAAACATTCAAAACAAGATTGAAGTTTCAGCCAAGAGTATTCGATGTACAACCATGGAAATAAGTCACTTCATTTCTCTAATGTTGACCTGACAAATAAGACAGATGTCTTCACTGAACTTGCTTATAGTAAAGTGATGGAATTATCAAATGTAATCTTAGAAAAATCTTATTTTACCCGAGCATTATACACTGCTGTATGTTAACTACAGTTTGGCTCACACATCTGTTCATTGAAGTTACAATGTTCTCAATTTCTGTTACTGATCCTCCAGAGTGTACCCCAACAGGAGTCCCCAAGCCCAGTGTCATTGGAGCCAACAGATCAAGACTGAGTTTGGTTCAGAAGGAAAGGAAACATTATTTTGAAAACTGAATGGAGAGGTGAGAGCGTGCACTCCCCCACGGGCTGTGGGCTGGGCTACTGTGTAGGGATCCCGGCAGCGTCAGTGGGAGTTAGGGGATGGATCTCTCGAAGGCTGGGTTGGCTGCAGCTCAGGCTCTATGCCGTGGAGTCTGCATGGGATTCCGCTACCTGAGGTGTCGACCCAGCCATTCTGCACTAGGAAATCGGGTCTGAAGTGCTGGGTGTGGGACCTCTGCATGCGGAACCGTAGGAGCACGTGAAATTAGACAAAGCACAAAGGAAAAACAGGTTAGACTTTATTTTATTGCCCAGATTCTCTTTTTATCTCCCAGGAATTTTTAATGAACGTTGCCAGAGACGAACACCTCCTCTGCTTTTTGTTCCGTTCCTCATTCTTGGGGTGTTGAGGGTGCAGACCCCTCTTTTGTAACTGCTTCATGCTGTGGTGGCAGCCCTGATACCTGGGGGGAGGGGCAAAACGTCTCCCCACCAGCCTCCAGGTGAGGTTGATTGTTCCAAAGACTCCAGCCTCACTTCTCGTCTGCCTGAGCACCGGCATTGGAAGTGTTATAGATTCTAATGACCTTTAAGGGTCCAGGAAAGAGATGCGCAAAGATGCTGTGGTGGCAGGTTTCACCCCACCCCACATTTGTTTGGCGACCTTAGGCTGACGGTTTTTGCCAGCCTAGATGCTCTGACCAGTAGTCTGTGCTTTCTTTAATTAGGCCCCTGAATTAATGTACAAACAGCACCATGTGTCAGAGCCCTGCCCGTGCAACTCCCAGACAGTCCAGGGTCAGTGGTGATCCAGGACCATGACGTCCACTGAGTCAACGGCCTTTAGAAGTAGCCAGCAGTCCAGCCGGTCATATTGGCCACCATCACCGCGGTGTCTGTAGGGTTTTCTATGGTGAAAGCGTGATATACGTTTCCTCCGCCAAGCTTATTAGCTCCCTTCTGGGTGAAGTAAGTCCTGCAAGCAGTAGTCTGCTCTTTCGGGGCACAGTCTTGTTGTTTTCTGAGAGAAACTCCAGGTCAAGTGATGGTCACACAAGTCATCTTGGGGGCCCGATGCCCCCATTTGTCTTTCTGGAGGTTGGAGTTGGAAGGCCTCCTCACTCGTGGTCAGTGTGTCCACAGAGCGACCCCTGCAACTTCAGGGCATGATGGGTGGTTAGGATCACCACGTGGGGTCCTTTTCCCTTAGGAGGGAGCTGGCCTTGTGGGCTGCTGATTTCTAGCTTTTTAGATACCCCAGTATCCTGGCCTGATGAGTCAGTGGGCAAAGCCCTTGGTGACCATAGTTTATCATACCTGAAGGGCATTCTTGTGTTGCTCCATTTCAAGTGGTCCCAGTTTTTGCACTAAGTCTCCAAGGGCAATTAACCTTTGACCGGGTATGTAAAGGTCAAAGGTTTTAGCTAAATTAGTGAGTTCCTGTGCAAGGATCTGAATTGACTGCTCTTTCCATTCTTGAAAGGCTGCTTCTGGATTCTATTCAAAAGGATCATCATCTTTTCATGTCAGTGTTTCATGTAGAGGCCCAGCTATTAGACTGTAGTTAGGGATCCAGATGCAGAAAACCTTGGCCTCCCCACGAACCCCTAAGCTGTCTTCTAGTTTTAGAAGAGGTAAGGCTGCAAATGGCTTCTTCCCTATCCTGGGATGCGTTTCTCCGAATATCTGTGAGAATGAAGCCCAGGCATGTCACCTGAGCCTGAGATATTTGAACCTTTTCCTTGGACACCTTCTATCCTTTCTTGGCTACGTAGTTCAGAGGTGTCTTTAGTAGGCCTGGCGATCAGAATGTCATCTGCTTATTGAAGGAGGGTTCCCTTTTACAGAGGTAGAACTTTTAGGTCTTTAGAGGATATTTCCCCAATGATGGTGTGGGGATATTTGAACCATTGGTGCAGGACGGCCCAGCATTATTGCTTGTGTTGCATGTTGTGTCCTGCCACTCACAAGACAAAAATTCTTGTGACTCTGAGATGAATGGAATACAGAAGAAGGCATCACTGAAGTCTAATACAGAATGCCATGGCCTGGTGGATGGTAGAATGAGCATCAGGGTGTAGGAAATAGGAGCTACTGGATGTATATCCTCGGTGGCTTCACTGACTGTCCTGACATCCTTTACCAGGTCTCCAGCAGCCAATGGGGCTCTCATGGTCAGGCCAATCCCAGGATATGGAGCTCACCTTGGCTGCATCCCGCACCCCACAGCCCACGGGGCTCTCGTGTTCAAGTCCCTCCCAGGGTATGGAGCTCACCTGTGCAGCTACCCAGCAGCCCATGGGGCTCTCATAGTCAGGCCCTTCCCAGGATACGGAACTCCCCTTGGCAGGAACCCAAGCAGGGCTGGACACACAGGAACTGTGCACATAGCCCACCTTGCAGAGAACCCCCAGCTCACCTGTCGCTCACAGCTGACACAGAACACCTCAGAGCAAGACTTGAACTAACAAACAGCAGCTCTGACAGGTCTGTGACCCTGGCTATCACTCTGTGCAGCCTCTCTCTGCCTGGTCTTCCAGACACTTCCACTGCAGCCAGGGCACCATGCCTCTGTCTCCACCCACCATCACTCCTCTCCCTGACTCCTGGGTTCCTCTCATTAGGATAGGGTCTTCTTGAAGTTGTTTTCCACTCATGGACCAGATAAAATGATAAGAAAACAAGCCGCAGCTGCAGCCCCTTGTCTAGCCTGACTCTCAAGAGCCCACACCTGTTCCTTGGGACTGACCCGTTTAGCAAGGTTCAATTTCTGCAACTGTGAGCCCCTGAGGGGTGAGGTTTGGCTGATTTGGGCAGCCTGACACTGCCTGCCAGCCCCCCCCACAGCTGTGCCTGGGTTGAGGTCAATATAAACACCTCTCCAGTCAGCAAGAGCCCCTGTATCTGTGCCTGATGCCATATTCTCTGCCCCGTCAGCAGTTTCGGGGCTGGGGTGGCGGGAGGGAATGAGGGGCCGTGGCTTTGTGGGTGGCCCAGTGTGATTTGGGCTCTGCTGGACTTTCTGCAGGAGTTGCCAGGCTGCCACCTGCTAAAGAAGAGGATGTGTCACCCATACCTGCTACTGGAATTTCTCCCCAGGCAGAGGTGAGGAAGTAAAAAAGCAGTGGGGGCCGTGGCAGGAGGGGTATCTCAGGCAGGGAAATGGAAAGATTCCAGAAGAGCATCTGGGGCCAGGACCATCCTGGCTGGCCTGCAGGCACCAAGTCGGCCTGTGTGCTCTCGCTAGTGTGGCTCCACAGCCCTTCCTGTAGGCTTGCAAGTGCTTGTACATATTCAGGTGTTTTACCTGGAAAGGGTGGGAAGAGTTCAGCTGCAGCAGGACTGGGGCTCAGCTCACATTTACTCACAGACGCCTCGACACAGTCCCCCAGCTTTGCAATGAGGATGCTCCTTGTGGGGGGGAGCACTGCTGACGGCATGGGAGACGATTTCCCACCTCTGACCAACTTAAGAAATTTTTACCACTGGAGCAAGTGCCCTGATACCTTTATCCTCTCTATAACTGGTGAGTTCTGTTTGTTTGTTTTTTTTTTTTTCTATTTTTCTTTTTGGTTCAAGTTAGATTTTATTTATTCCTCTTTTTTTTAATTTGGAGATATACACATGGAAATAATGCATTAATATAAAGACGTCTATGTGAAGGGAAAAACTTTTTTTCTGTTTTATTTTATTAAATGTTATTTATTTAGTTTTTTTTAATTTATTTCTTTTATACAGCAAGTTCTTATTGGATATCTATTTCATACATATAAGTGTGCACATGTGAATCCCAGTCTCCCAATTCATCCCACCACCACCCTCACATGGCGTTCCCTCCTTGGTGTCCATATGTTTGTTCTTTACATCTGTGTCTCTATCTCTGCCCTGCACACCGGTTCATCTGTACCATTTTTCTAGGTTCCACATATGTGCATTAATATACAATATTTGTTTTTCTCCTTCTGACATACTTCACTCTGTATGACAGTCTCTAGATCCATCAAGGTCTCTACAAATGACCCAATTTCATTCCTATGTATGGCTGAGTAATATTCCATTGTATATATGTACCACGTCTTTATCCATTCGTCTGTCTGTGGGCACTTAGGTTGCTTTCATTACCTGTCTATTGTAAATAGTGCTGCAGTGAACATTGAGGTGAATGTGTCTTTTTGATTTATGGTTTTCTCTGGGTATATGCCCAGTAGTGGGATTGCTGGATTATATGGTAATTCTATTTTTAGTTTTTTAAGGAACCTCCATACTGTTCTCCATAGAGACTGTATCGATTTACATTCCCAACAATAGTGGAAGAAGGTTCCTTTTCTCCACACCCTCTCCAGCATTTGTTGTTTGTAGATTTTCTGATGATGCCCATTCTAACAGGTGTGACGTGATACCTCATTGTAGTTTCGATTTCCATTTCGCTAATAATTAGTGATGTTCAGCAGATTTTCATGTGCGTACTGGCCATCTCTATGTCTTCTTGGAACAAATGTCTATTTAGATCTTCCATTTTTGTATTGGGTTGTTTGTTTTATTAATATTGAGCTGCATGAGCTGTTTATATATATTGGAGATTAATCATTTGTCCATTGATTCGTTTGCAAATATTTTCTGCCATTCTGAGGGTTGTCTTTTCGTCTTGTTTGTAGTTTCCTTTGTTTTGCAAAAGCTTTTACGTTTCATTAGGTCCCATCTGTTTAGTTTTCTTTTTTATTTCATTACTATAGGAGGTGGATCAAAAGATCTTGCTGTGATTTACGTCAGAGTATCCTTCGTAAGTTTTCCTCTCAGAGTTTTATACTGTCTGGTCTTACATTAAGGTCTCTAATCCATTTTGAATATATTTTTATGTTTGGTGTTGGGGAGCGTTCTAATTTCATTCTTTTACATGTAGCTCTCCATATTTCCCAGCACCAATGATTGAAGAGACTGTCTTATCTCCATTGTATAGTCTTGCCTCCTTTGTCATAGATTAGTTGACCATAGGTGTGTAGGTTTATCCTTGGGCTTTCTTTCTTTTTTTTTTCTTTTACACGTTTATTGGAGTATAATTGCTTTACAATGGAGTGTTCGTTTCTGCTGTATAACAAAGTGAATCAGCTATACATATACAAATATCACCAGATCCCCTCCCTCTTGCATCTCCCTCCCACACTCCATATCCCACTCCTTTATGTGGTCACAAAGCACCGAGCTGATCTCCCTGTTCTATGTGGCTGCTTCCCAGTAACTATCGGTGTTACATTTGGTAATGTATTTATGTCCATGCCACTCTCTCACTTCGTCCCAGCTTACCCATCCCCATTCCGGTGTCCTCAAGTCCTTTCTCTATGTCTGTGTCCTTAATCCTGTCCTGCCACTAGTTTCTTCAAAATATTTTTTTTTCTTCATTAGATTCCATATATCTCTGTTAACATACAGTATTTGTTTTTCCCTTTCAGACTTACTTCACTGTGTAGGACAGATTCTAAGTCCATCCACCTCAGTACAAATAACTCAGTTTTGCTTCTTTTTATGGTTGAGTAATATTTGATTGTATATATGTGCCAGATCTTCTTTATCCATTCATCTGTCGATGGACACTTAGGTTGCTTCCATGTCCTGGCTAATGCAAATAGAGCTGCAATGAACATTTTTCTACATAATTCTTTTTGAATTATGGTTTTCACAAGGCAAATGCCCAGTACTTGGATTGTTGTGTCGTATGGTACTTCTATTGTTAGTTATTTAAAGGAACCTCCGTACTGTTCTCCCTAGTGCCCATATCAATTCACATTCCCAACCACAGTGCAAGTGTGTTCCCTTTTCTCCAATAAAGGCCTCTCCAGCATTTATTGTTTTGTAGATTTTTTTGATGATTGCCACTCTGACTGCTGTGAGGTGATACCTCACGGTAGTTTTGATTTGCATTTCTCTAATTATTAGTGATGTTCAGCATCCTTTCATGTGTTTCTTGGTAATCTGTATATCTTCTTTGGAGAAATGTCTATTTAGGTCTTCTGCCCGTTTTTGGATTGGGTTGTTTGTTTTTGTGATATTGAGCTACATGAGGTGCTTGTAAAGTTAGGAGATTAATCCTTTGTCAATTGCTTCATTTGAAAATATTTTCTCCCTTTCTGAGGGTTGTTTTTGCATCTTGTTTATGTTTTCCTGTACTGTGTAAAAGCTTTTAAGTTTCATTAGGTCCCATTTGTTGATTTCTGTTTTTATTTCCATTTCTCTAGGAGGTGGGTCAAAAAGGATCTTGCTGTGATTTATGTCATAGAGTGTTCTGCCTATGGTTTCCTCTAAGTGTTTTATAGTGTCTGGTCTTATATTTAGATCTCTAATCAATTTAGAGTTTATTTTTGTGTATGGTGTTATGGAGTGTTCTAATTTCATTCTTTTATGTGTAGGGGTCCAGTTTTCCCAGCACCAATTACTGAAGAGACTGTCTTTTCTCCATTGTATATCCTTAGCTCCTTTGTCATAGATGAGATAGCCATAGGTATGTAGGTTTATCTCTGGGCTTTCTGTCCTGTTCCATTGATCTGTGTTTATGCCAATCTACATACACTTGATTCCATTATGGAGACATATGAATACATAGGTTTCAAGGTTATTAACAGTCAGATATATTCCTCTTCAGTGAATAGGGTGTTTTGTGTCCAGTTCATTGAGAAAGGAGTAGGTCTTGTCTATTACATATTTGGTATATGGAATGGGATCTGTGCTAATTTCAAACTCTGCTTTTACACATCACCCCACGTCACCTTTCCCCTTAAGGAGGCATAAGTGTGTTTTCTAAATGTGTAACTCTGTTCTCTTTTGAAATTCAGTTCATGTGTAGCCATGTTTACATTTCCTCTATAGGTGATATATTACAATAAGTTTCTTTTTCTTTGTGGCTCATTTCACTTAGCATCATCGTATCTAAAGTCACTCATTAAACTGCTATTGGCCTTATGACATTGATTTTATGTCTGAGTGACATTCCATTGTATATAAGTACCACAACATCTATATCCATTTTTTTTTTCCTTTCCTGGGATATATAAAGTGTACCGAAGTCGAGGTTCTTGTAAACAGAGCAGCGCTAAAGTTTGGGCTGGCTGTGTGTTGTGGATTTTTAGTTTTCCCAAAATACACACCCATGAGTGGAAGTGTGCTATGCTCTGTAGCTCTGTTTTAGAAAACAACATACAGTTCTCCAGAGAGTCTGTTGGCAATTTACATCCTGTCCATCGGCGTAACCAGGCTCCCTTTTCTCCATGGCCTGTCCTGCATTTGTGGCTTTTACACTATTTGTGGATGGCCCTTTTGACTGGAGGTAAGGGACACTTCTATGTAGTGTGGATTTGCAATGCCTGATGGCTTGCTTGGCCAAAAAGAGCATATGCATTTTTTCCCGAATATATTCAGGAAAATACACATAGTCCCTTTTCAGCCCAGGGCAACATTGTCGAAATTCTGTCGCTTTTCATGTGCTTTAAAGACGACTCCAATCTACCTCTTGAAATCTGTTTCCTTCAATTCTGCCTTGCATTCAAATCCTCTTCACTGCCTTTCCTCAATATATTTCTGGATGATAGTTGTCCTTTATAACTCTGCAAGTTTGTGAATTGCTGTGCCCCTGATTTCCATTTTTCAGCTCGCCTCTTTGTGAGCTGGCTGCAATACCGCAGGATGGCTTTAGGCCCTACTCTGGTTCCAGGGCTTCAGGCTGAGCCTTTGGTTAATTCTTCTTCCTGATGGGAAACTAGAGTGACATGTGCCCATCCAAACACCTACAGCTAATCTCTCATTTATTTCCCCTCTTCCTGTTCATCCTCTGCACAGTTTGCAAACTGTGCATAATGGGAGGGTAAAGGCGCTGACACTCCAAGTGGGGAGATTTTGAGTAATGCAGATGGAATGGCGAAGCCGAGCACGACAAAAGGAAAAATGAGGTACCTTTTAGAAAACTTTCCCAATTACACAGTGTACCATCCACTGGGTTTCCCATGCATGTTTTAACTGGAGGAAGATTCCCTTAAACCTGGAGAGTTGGGACCACTAGAATGGGTAGCACACAGTATTGCTCTAAGTGGTGTTCTTTTGTTCACACAACTTCAGCAATCTTGTCAGCCCCAAGTGTCCAGTCTTATGTCTCATCCAGCTGTGGGTGTAAAGGTGGTCAATCTAGCTTGCATCACAGGCCCTGAACGTAATTTTTAAGACTTTCTCTCTGTTTTTGCATTTTGCTTTTGAAATTCATTTTTATAAGTGGGTTTAACTGAATTTCAGTGCTGTGTTCATGCCGTTATACACACACATGATTCCTTTATGGAGACATGAGAATACATATGTTTTAAAATACTTAGAGTCAGACATATTCCTCTGCAATGAATAGGGGGTGTTGAGTCCAGTTCATTGTGCCGGGAGTAGGTGTTGTCTATTACATACATGGTTTATATAACGGTATCTGTGCTAATTTAAAACTGTGGTTTTATGCATTACCCCGCCTCGGCTTTCCTCTTAAGCAGGCAAAAGATGTTCCCTAAATGTGTGACTCTGTTGTGTTTGTCATTCAGTTCATGTGTAGTCATGTGTACATTTCCGCTTTGAGTGATAACTTATGATAAGATTAGTTACTCTGTAATCTTTCCTTACTCCGTTCATGTGTAGCCATGTTTACAGGACCTTCATAAGTGATATCTTATGATAAGTTTCTTTTTCTGTGTGACTTATTTCACTTAGAATCATCGTACCTGAATGCACTCATTTTGTTGCTACTGGTCTTATGACATTGATTTCATGGCTGAGGGATATTCCATCGTACGTAAGTACCACAATTTTTTGAACAATTTTTAACTTTCCTGGGATATTTAAGGTGTACCCAAGTTGAGGTTCTTGTAAGCAGTGCATCCCTAAATTTTGGTGTGGTTCTGTCTTATTGATTTTCAGTTTTCCCAAGGTATATTCCCTAGACTGGAAGTGCCCTTTGCTATGTAGCTCTGTTGTTTACATGTTTTAGGGAACACAATACACTCCTCCAGAGAGGCAGTTGCCAACTTACATCCCACCCAACAGCATAACAAGCCTCCATGTTCTCCAGGTCCTCTCTTGCCTTTCTGGTTTTTACACATTTTGCCTATGTCCCTTTTGACCGGTGGGAAGGGATATTTCCTTGTACTGCAGATTTGCCTTGCCCGCTTGCTTGCTTCGCCAAAAAGGGCGTATGCATTTTCTCCTGAATATATTCAGGAGAAAACGAATACACCATTTTTGGACAAGTGCATCATTGTCGAAGTTGTGCCCCTCTTCCTGTGCTTGAAAGGTGATTCCAACGTACCTCTTGAAATCTGTTTACTGCGATTCTGCCTCGCTTTCAAGTCCACCTCGTTGCCTTCCTTCAAACAATTTTTGGACGATAGCTGTCCTTTATTACTCTGCCAGTTTGTGAACTGCTGTGTCTCTGAGCTCCATTTATCAAATCGTTTTTAGTGAGCTGAGCGCAAGTCCAAATTTTCGGTTCAGGACCTATACTGGTTTCTGGGAGCGGGATGAGGCTTTGGTTAATTCTTCTTCCTGCCGGGCAATTAGAGTCACATGTGCCCGTCCAAATGCCTAACAGCTACTCTCTCATTGGTTCTCCCTGGTCCCTTTCATCCTCTGCCAAATTGGCAACCTGTGTTATCCAGGAGGTTAAAGGGGCTGTCTCTCTAAGTTGGGAGATTGATAGTCAAGCGGTTGGAAAGTCAAATTGGAACACCAGTAGAGGGACTATTCCTTGAGTTTTAGAAAGTTTTCGTATTCACAGTGTGTCCATTCTCTAGGTTTCCAGTACATGTTATAGCTGTATTAATATTCCCTTCCACCTGGAGAGTTTGGAACCATGGAATGGAGGCCACGCATTATTGCTTTAAATGGTCTGTGTTTGCTCACGCAGTCTCACCAAGCCTCTCAGTCCCAAGTGTCCAGCCTTATGCCACATCAAGCTGTAGTTGTAGATAGATTCAGTCCAGGTTTCATTAGAGACCCTGAAGGAATTGTAAAGAATTTCCCTGTTTTTTTGTTTTGTTTTTGAAATTCCTTTTAATAGTGGGTTTGAGCTGATTCCCACTGCCATGTTTATGCCAGTCTAGACACACTTGATTCCCTTATGGAGACATATCAATACATAGGTTTTAAGATTCTTACTAGTCAGATCTATTCCTCTGTGGAAAATATGGTGTTTTGAGTCCCTTTCCCCGAGGAAGGTGTAGGTTTAACTATTCCATAGTTGGTTTTTGGAACAGTACCTGTGTTATATCAAACTCTGGTGTTATGCATCACCCCACCTCTCCTTCCCGCTTAAGCAGGCATAAGAGTGTATTCTAAATGTGAGACTCTGTTCTCTTTCCTAACTCAGTTCATGTGTAGCCATGTTTACAGGATCTTCATAAGTCATATCCTATGATAAGCTTCTTTTTCTGTGTGACTTATTTCACTTAGAATCATCGTACCTGAATCCACTCATTTTGCTGCTACGGGTCTTATGACATTGATTTCATGGCTAAGGGATATTCCATCGTACGTATGTACCACAATTTTTTGAACCATTTTTAACTTTCTTGTGATAATTGATATGTACCCAAGTTGAGGTTCTTGTAAGCAGTGCATCCCTAAATTTTGGGGTGGCTCTGTCTTATTCATTTTCAGTTTTCCCAAGGTATATTCCCTAGACTTGAAGTGCCCTTGGCTATGTAGCTCTGTTGCTTACTTGTTTTAGGGAACACAATGCACTCCTCCAGAGTGGCAGTTGGCAACTTACATTCCGCCCATCAGCATAAAAAGGCTCCCGGTTCTCCAGGTCCTCTTTTGCCTTTCTGGTTTTTGCACATTTTGCCGATGTCCCTTTTGACTGGTGGGAAGTGATACTTCTTTGTACTGCAGATTTGCATTGCCCGCTTGCTTTCTTGGCCAAAAAGGGCGTATGCGTTTTCCCCTGAATATATTCAGGAGAAAACTCATACACACTTTTTGGCCAATTGCATCATTGTCGAAGTTGTGCCCCTCTTCCTGTGCTTTACAGGTGATTCCATCGTACCTCTTGAAATCTGTTTCCTGCTATTCTGCCTCGCTTTCAAGTCCGCCTCTTTGCCTTCATTCAAAAGATTTTTGGAAGATAGCTGTCCTTTATTACTCTGCCAGTTTGTGAATTGCTGTGCACCTGAGCTCCATTTATCAAATCGTTTTTTGTGAGCTGACCGCAAGTCCAAAATTTCGGTTCAGGACCTATACTGGTTCCCGGCAGGGGGAAGAGTCTTTGTTAATTCTTCTTCCTGCCAGGCAATTAGAGTGACATGTGCCCGTCCAAATGCCTAACATCTACTCTCTGATTGGTTCTCCCTCTTCCCTTTCATCCTCTGCCAAATTGGCAACCTGTGAGAACCAGGAGGTTAAAGGTGCTGTCTCTCCAAGTTGGGAGATTGATAGTAAAGCTGTTGGAAAGTCAAACTGGCGCACAAGGAGGGGGACAATTCGTTGAGATTTAGAAACCTTTCATATTCACAGTGTGTCCATTCTCTAGGTTTCCCATACATGTTAGAGCTGTAGTAATATTCCCTTCAACCTGGAGAGTTGGGACCCATGGAATGGGTGCCATGCATTATTGCTTTAAAGGGTCTGCATTTGCTCACCCAGTCTCACCAATCCTCCCAGTCCCAAGTGTCCAGCCTTGTGCCACATCCAGCTGTCATTGTAGACATGGTCATTCCAGGTTTCATCAGAGACCCTGAAGGAATTGTAAAGAATTTCCCTGTTTTTCTGTTTTGTTTTTGAAATTTTTTTTATATTGGGTTTGAGCTGGTTCTCGCTGCCATGTTTATGCCAGTCTAGACACACTTGATTCCCTTACGGAGACATATCAGTACATAGGTTTTAAGATTCTTATTAGTCAGATATATTCCTCTGCACGGAATATGGGTTGTTGCGTCCCGTTCACTGAGGAAGTTGTAGGTCTTGCTATTACGTATTAGGTTTTTGGAATGGTACTTGTTCTAATATTAAACTCTTGTTTTATGCATCACCCCACCTCTCCTTCCCCCTTATGCAGGCATCAGAGTGTTTTCTATATGTGAGACTCTGTTCTCTTTCCTAACTCAGTTCATGTGTAGCCATGTTTACAGGATACCTATAAGTGATATCTTATGATAAGTTTCTTTTTCTGTGTGACTTATTTTACTTAGAATCATCGTACCTGAATCCAGTCATTTTGCTGCTACTGGTCTTATGACATTGATTTCATGGCTGAGGGATATTTCATCGGACGTAAGTACCACAAATTTTTGTACCATTTTTATCTTTCAGGGAAATTTAAGGTGCACCCAAATGAGCTTCTTGTAAGCAGTGCAGCCCTAAATAGTGCGGTGGCTCTGTCTTATTGATTTTCAGTTTTCCCAAGGTATATTCCCTAGACTTGAAGTGCCCTTGGCTCTGTACCTCTGTTGTTTACTTGTTTTAGGGAACTCAATGCACCCCTCCAGAGAGGCAGTTGACAATTTACATCCCGCCCATCAGCATAACAAGGCTCCCAGTTCTCCAGGACCTGTCTTGCCTTTCTGTTAATTACCCATTTTGTGGATGTCCCTTTTGACCGGTGGGAAGTGATACTTCTTTGTAGTGCAGATTTGAATTGCCTGCTTGCTTGCCTGGCTAAAAAGCATATATGTGTTTTCTCCTGAATATATTCAGGAGAAAACTCATACGCCCTTTTTGACCTAGTGCATCATTGTCGAAGTTGTGCCCCTTTTCCTGTGCTTTAAAGGCGATTCCAACGTACCTCTTGAAATCTGTCAACTGCTATTCTGCCTCGCTTTCAAGTCCGCCTCGTTGCCTACATTAAACAGATATTTGGACAATAGTTGACCTGTATTTCTCTGCCAGTTTGGGAATTGCTGTGCCCCTGAGCTCCATTTTTCAACTCGTATTTTGTGAGCTGAATGCAAGTCCAAACTTTGGATCAGGACCTATACTGGTGTCCGTTGGGTGGCTGAGACTTTGGTTTATTCTTCTTCCTCCCAGGAAAGAAGAGTGACATGTGCCCGTCCAAATGCCTAACAGCTACTCTCTCATTGGTTCTCCCTCTTCCGTTTCATCCTCTGCCAAATTGGCAACCTGTGAGAACCAGGAGGGTAAAAGGGGCTATCTCTCCAAGTTGGGAGATTGATAGTAAAGCAGTTGGAAAGTCAAACAGGAGCACCAGGAGAGGGACTATTCGTTGAGTTTTAGAGACATTTCCTATTCACAGTGTGTCCATTCTCTAGGTTTCCCGTACATGTTATAGCTATATTAATATTCCCTTCAACCTGGAGAGTTGGGAAACATGGAATGGGTGCCACTCATTATTGCTTTATAGGGTCTGCATTTGCTCACCCAATCTCACCAATCCTCTCAGTCCCAAGTGTCCAGCCTTATGCCACATCCAGCTGTCATTTTAGATAAGGTCATTCCAGGTTTCATCAGAGACCCTGAAGGAATTGTAAAGAATTTCCCTTTTTTTTTTGTTTTGTTTTTGAAATTCCTTTTTATAGTGGGTTTGAGCTGATTCTCGCTGCCATGTTTATGCCAGTCTAGACACACTTGATTCCCTTATGGAGACATATCAATACATAGGTTTTATGATTCATACCAGTAAGATATATTTCTCTGCGGTGAATATGGGGTGTTGAGTCCCTTTCACTGAGGAAGGTGTAGGTCTTGTCTCTTCCGTATTTGGTTTTTGGAACGGTACCTGTACTAATATCAAACTCTGGTTTTATGCATCACCCCACCTCTCCTTCCCCCTTAAGCAGGCATAAGGGTGTTTTTTAATGTGAGTCTCTCTTCTCTTTCCTAACTCAGTTCATGTGTAGCCATGTTTACAGGATCTTCATAAGTGATATATTATGATAAGTTTCTTTTTCTGTGTGACTTATTTCACTTAGAATTATCGTACATGAATCCACTCATTTTGCAGCTACTGGCCTTATGACATTGATTTCATGGCTGAGGGATATTCCATCATATGTAAGTACCACAGTTTCTTGAACCATTTATGTCTTTCCTGGGATATTTCCAGTGTACCCATGTTGAGGTTTTTGTAAGCAGTTCATCCCTGAATTTTGGTGTGGAACTGTCTTATTTATTTTCAGTTTTCCCAAGGTATATTCCCTAGACTAGAAGTGCCCTTGGCTCTGCAGCTCTGTTGTTTACTTATTTTAGGGAACACAATGCACTCCTCCCGAGAGGCAGTTGGCAATTTACATCCCGCCCATCAGCATAACTAGGCTCCCTGTTCTCCAGGGCCTGTCTTGCCTTTCTGTTTTTTACACATTTTGTGGATGTCCCTTTGGACCGGTAGGAAGTGATACTTCTTTGTAGTGCTGATTTGCATTGCCCACTTTCTTGCTTGTCCAAAAAGGGCATATGCGTTTTCTCCTGTATATATTCACGTGAAAACCCTTATGCACTTTATGGCATTTCCATAATTTTCGAAGTTGTAATGCTTTTCCTGTGTTTAAAGGCGATTCCAGTGTACCTCTTGAAATCTGTTTCATGCCATTCTGCCTTATTTTCCCTTCCGCCTCATGGCTTTCTCTCAACAGATTTTTGGAAGAGAGTAGTCCTTTATAACTCTGCATGTTAGTGAATTGCTGTGGCCCTGAGCTCCATTTTTCAACTCGTATTTTTGTGAGCTGACCGCAAATCAACAGTTTTGTTTCTGGACTTCTAATGATTCTGGGGGGGCAGGCTGAGACGTTGGTTAATTCCTCTTTGTGACGGGAAATTATAGTGACATGTGGCTGTCCAAATGCCTAAAGCTACTCTCTCATTGGTTCTCTCTCTTCCCTTATATCCTCTGCACAATTTGCCAACTGTGTGAACCAGGATTTTATAGGGGCTGACTTTCAAAGTTGGGAGATTGATAGTAAAGCAGTTGGAATGTCAAACTGGAGCACAAGGAGAGAAAAAAAGTAGTAGAGTTTTAGAAACCTTTCACCATCAGATGGTTTCCATTCTCTACGTTCCCATACACGTTATAAATGTAGTGATATTCCCTTCTACCTGGAGAGTTGGGAACCATGGAATGGGTGGCAGGCATTATTGCTTTAAAGGGTCTGCATTTTTTCACCCAATCTCACCAATGCTCTCAGTCCCAAGTGACCAGCCTTATGCCACATCCAGCTGTCATTGTAGATAGGGTCATTCCAAGTTTCATCAGAACCCCTGAAGGTATTGTGTAAGAATTTTACTGTTTTTATGTTTTGTTTTGAAATTCAGTTTTATATTGGGTTTGAGCTGATTCTCACTGCCATGTTTATATCGTTCTAGACACACTTGTTTACCTTACGGAGACATATAAATACATAGGTTTTAAAATTCTTACTAGTCAGATATGTTTCTCGGCGGGGAATAGGGATGTTGAGTTCCATTCACTGAGGAAGGAGTAGGGCTTGTCTCTTCTGTTTTTGAACTATGGAACGGTACCTGTGCTAATATCAATCTTATGTTTTGTGCACCTCCCCACCTCTCTTTCCCCTTAAGCAAGCGTTAGAGTGTTTTCTAAATCTGAGACTCTGTTCTCTTCCCTAATTCAGTTCATATGTAGCCATGTTTACATTCCCTTCATAAGTGATATCTTATGTCAGAATGCACCATGGCCGTTCTCATAATAATGCTCCATGACCCCTGTCATAACAATGGACCATGCCCTGGTTATCACAATGCTCCATGTCCCTTGTCATCACAATTCTCCACGTCCATGTCATCACAGTGCTACATGACACTTCTCGTCAATATGTTACATGCTCTTGTCATCACAATTCTCCATCAACTTGACATGGCAATGCTCCATGCACTTGTCATCACAATGCTCCATGCACTTGTCATCACAATGCTCCATCCCCTTGTCATCACAATGCTCCATGACCCCTGTCATCACAATGCTCCCTGACACCTGTCATCACAATTCTTCATGCCCCTTGTCATTACAGTGCTCCATGATGCTCGACATCACAATTACCCAAGGTCTTCTCATCACAAAGCTCCATGGCCAATATCATCACAATGCTCCATGACCACTGTCAACACAACACTCCATGACACCTGACAACACGATAATACGGCACTCTTGTCATCACAATGTTCCATTCCCTAGTCATCACAATGCTCCATAGCCCCTGTCTTCACAATACTCCATGATCATTTTCAGCCCAATATTCCATGACGCTTGTCATCACAATGATCCATGTCCTTGTCATCCCTATGCTCCATGACCCCTGTATTCACAATGCTCCGTGACGATTGTCATCACAGTGCTCCATGACACATGTCATCACAATGCTCCATGCCTTTGTCAGCAAAATGCTACATGACCTTGTCATTACAATGCTCTATGCGCTTGTCATCACAATACTCCATTTCCATTGTCATCACAATCCTCCATGAACATTGGGATCACATTGCTTCATGCCCTTGTCATCACAATGCTCCATGCTACTTGAAATCATAATGATCCATGACTTCTGTCATCACAGTGCTCCAAACCCTTGTGGTCACAGTGTTCCATAACACTTGTCATCACAACGCTCCATGATGCCTGTGATCACAATAATCCATGCCCTTTTCATCACAAAGCTCCATGACCTTTGTCATCACAATTCTCAATACCCTCGTCATCACAATGCTCCCTGAGAGTTGTCATCAGAATGCTCTTTGAATCCTGTCACGAAAAGGCTCCATGCCTTTTTAATCACAATGCCCCATGCCGTTTTCATCACAATGTTCCATGCCATTGTCATCAAAATAATCCACAAGCTTCTCCTCAGAATGCTCCATGACCCTTGTCATCACAGTGCTCCATGCCCTTGTCATCAAAATGCGCCATTCCAACAGTCATTGCAATAATCCATGAAACTTATGAGACCAATGTTCCATGCCCTTGTCATCACAATGCTACATGCCCTTGTTATCACAATGCTCCATGACCCCTGTCATCACAATGCTCCGTGAATCCAGTCATCACAACGCTTCATGACCTTTGTCATCACAATGGTCCATGCCCTCGTCATCAACAGTCTCTGTGACCTTTTTAACCACAATGCTCCATGAAATTTTCATCACAATGCTCTTTGACCCTTGTCATCACTATGCTCCATGCGCTTGTCAGCACAATGCTCCATGACACATGTCATCACAATGCACCATGCACATGTCATCACAGTGCTCCCCAATCTTGTCATCACAATGCTCCTTAAAATTTGTCATCACAATGCTCCATGCACTTCTCATCAAAATGCTCTCTCACCACTGATATCACAATGCTACATCACTATTTGTCACAATACTCCCTCACACCTGTCATCACAATGTTACATGACTCCTGTCATGAGAAAGCTACATGCACTTATCATCACAATGTTCGATGACCCCTGACATCACAGTGTTCCATAACACCTGTCATCAAAATGTTCCATGAAACTTTTCATCACATTGCTCCATGACCCTGTCATCAGAATGATCCCTGCCCTTCTCATCACAATGCACAACGCCCTTGCCATCAAAATGCTCCATGACCTTTGTCATCACAAAGATCCGTGACCCTTGGCATCACAAAGCTCCATGTCATTGTCATCACATTGCTCCATGACCTTGTCTTCACAAAGCTCCATGACACGTCTTCAGAATGCTCCAAGGCCTTCTCATCACAATGCTCCATGCCCTTGCCATAACAATGCTCCATTACCCCTGTCATAACAATGCTCCATGACCCCTGCAATCACGATGAACCATGGCCTTGTCATCACAAAGCCCCATGACAATTCTCATCACAATGCTCTAAGAACACTGTCATCACAATGCAACATGCCCATCATCATAATGCTTCAGGCTATTGTCATCACAATGAAATCAAAATTCTCCATGAACTCTGTCATCATAATGCTCCAAACCCTTGTGATCACAATGTTTCATAACACTTATCATCACAACACCGCATGACGATCATCATCACAATTATCCATGGTCTTCTCATCACAATGCTCCATGATCTTTGTCATCACAATGCTCAATACACTTGTCATCACAATGCTCCCTGACACTTGTCGTCAGTATGCTCCTTGAACCCTGTCATGAGAAGACTCCATGCCTTTTTCATCACAGTGATCCATTCCCTTTTCATCACAATGCTCCAAGACCCCTGTAATCACAAAGCTCTATGCACTTGTCATCACAAAGCTCCATGACGCAAGACATCAGAATGCTCCACGGCCTTCTCCTCACAACGCTCGATGTCATTGTCATCACAGTGCTCCAAAAACCCTCTTATCACATTGCTTCTTGCCCTTGACATTACAATCCTCCATGACCCATGTATCACAGTGTTCCGTGCCCTTTTCATCACAATGCTCCATGCCCAATCTCATCACAATTATCCATGAAATATTTCAGACCAATGCTCAATTCCCTTCTCATAACAATGCTCCATTACCTCTATCATAACAATGCTCCATGACCATTGCCATCACAATGTTCCACGGCCTTGTCATCACAAGGCTTCATTACCCATGTCTTCGCAATGCTCCAAGACACCTGTAATCAAAATGCTCCATGACCTTGTCATAAGAAAGCTCCATGACGCATGTCATCAGTAGGTTCCATGGCCTTCTCTTCACAATGTTCCATGCCCTTGTCATCACAGTGTTCCAAGACCCCTGTAATCACAATGCTCCATGTCCATTTTCATCTCAATGATCCATGAACCCTGTCATCACAATGCACCATGCCCATCATCATAATGCTTCATGCTATTGTCATCACAATGAAATCAAAATGCTCCATGACCTCTGTCATAACAATGCTCCAAACCCTTGTGATCACAATATTCCATAACACTCGTCATCACAGTTATCCATGGTCTTCTCATCACAGTGCTCCATGACCTTTGTCATCACAATGCTCAATACACTTGTCATCAAAATGCTCCCTGACACTTGTTGTCTGTATGCTCCTTGAACCCTGTCATGACAAGGCTCCATGCCTTTTTCATCACAATGATCCATGCCCTTTTCCTCACAATGCTCCAAGAACCCTTTAAAGACAATGCTCCATGCCCTTGTCATCACAAAGCTCAATGAAACATGTCTTCACAGTGCTCCTTGGCCTTCTCCTCACAATGCTCCATGCCCATGTCATCACAATGTTCCAAGACCCCTGTAATCACAATGGTCCATGCCCCTTTTCATCAGTATGCTCCATGAGATTTGTCATCACAAGTCTCTATGGATTTCTCATCACAATGCACCAGGACCTTGTCATCACAATGCTTCACGACATTGTTCTGAACATTCTCAATGGCCCTTGTCATCATAATGCTCCAAGCCCTAGTCATCACAATGCTCCATTATATTTGTCATCAAAATCCTCCATTACATTTGGCATCACTATGCTCCCTGCCATTGTCATTGCAATGGACCATGACATATGTCATCACAATGCTCCCTGACACCTGTCTTCACAATACTCCATGACCTTCTCATCACAATGATCCATGCCCTTGCAATCACAATGCACCATGTCCAATGTCATCAAAATAATCTATGAAACTTGTCAGACCAATGCTACATGCCCCTGTCACCACAATGCTCCATGCCCTTGTCATCACAATGCTCCATGACCACTGTCATCACAATGCTCCGTGACTCCAGTCATCACAATGCTTCATAACATTTGTCATCACAATGGTCCATGCCAACGTCATCACAAGGCTCTGTGACCTTTATAACCACAATGCTCCATGAAGTTTTCATCACAATGCTCCGTGACCCTTGTCATCAACATGCTCCATGCGTTTGTCAGAAAAATGCTCCATGACCCTTGTCATCACAATGTGCTACGTGATTTTCATCACAACGATCCACAAATTTGTCATGGTAATGCTCCATAAACCTTGTAATCACAATGCTCCATGCCCTTCTCATCACAATGCTCCATTACTCCTGTCATAACAATGCTCCATGAACTCCGCCATCACAATATTCCACGGCCTTGTCATCACAAGGCTCCATGACACTTGTCATCACAATGCTCCAAGACCCCTGTAATCACAATGCTCCATGCTCTTGTCATCACAAAGCTCCATGACACATGCCATCAGAATGTTCCATGTCCTTCTCATCAAAATGCTCCATTCCCTTTTCATCACAGTGCTCCAAGACCCCAGTAATCACAATGCTCCATGCCACTTTTCATCTCAATTCTCCATGAAACCTGTCATCACAATGCACAAAGCCCATAATCATAATGCTTCCGGCTATTGTCAGCACAATGAAATCTATATTCTCCATGACCTCTGTCATCACAATGCTCCATGACCCCTGTCATCACAATAATCCATGAACATTTTAAGTCCAATGCTCCATGACCCTTGTCATCACAATGATCCATGTCCTTGTCTTCCCAATGCTCCATGACCGCTGTATTCACAATGCTCCGTGACGCTTTTCATCACAGTGCTCCATGACACCTGTCATGACAATGTTCCATGCCTTTGTCAGCAAAATGCTACATGACTTTGTCATTACCATGCTCTATGCGCTTGTCATCACAATACTGCATTACCATTGTCATCACAATCCTCCATGAATCTTGGGATCACATTGCTACATGCCCTTGTCATCACAATGCTCCATGCTCCTTGAAATCAAAATGATCCATGACCTCTGTCATCACAATGCTCCAAACACTTGTGATCACAATGTTCCATAAAACTTGTCATCCCAACGCTCCATGATGCCTGTCATCACAATACTCCATGCACTTTTCATCACAATGCTCCATGACTTTGTCATCACAATTTTCAATACACTTGTCATCACAATGCTCCCTGACACTTGTCGACAGAATGCTCCTTGAACCCTGTCACGAAAAGGCTCCATGCCTTTTTCAACACAATGCCCCATGCCGTTTTCATCACAATGCTCCACGCCACTGTCAGCAATAAACTCCACAAGCTTATCATGAGAATATTCCATGACCCTTGTCATCACAATTCTCCATGCACTTTTCAGCACAATGCTCCCTGACCTTGTCATCTCAATGCTCCAAGCCACTGTCATCAAAATGCACCATTACCTTTGTCATCAGAATCCTCCATGACACCTGGCATTACAATGCTCCATGCGATTGTCATCACAATGGGCCATTACATATGTTATCACAATGCTCCCTGACACCTCTCTTCACAATACTGCATGACCTGGTCATCACAATGCTCCATGCCCTTGTCACCACAAGGCACCATTCCAACAGTCATCGCAATAATCCATGAAACTTATTAGACCAATGCTCCATGCCCTTGTCATCAAAATGCTCCATGACCCTTGTAATCACAATGCTCCATGAACTTTTCATCACAATGCTCTTTGTTCCTTGTCATCACAATGCTCTACGCCTTTCTCAGCGCATTGCTCCGTTACCCTTGTCATCACAATGCTCCATGCGCTTGTCAGCACGATGCTCCATGACACATGTCATCATAATGCACCATGCACTTGTCATCACAGTGCTCCACAAGCTTGTCATCACAATGCTCCATAAAACTTGTCATCACAATGCTCCATGCACTTCTCATCAAAATGCTCTCTCAACACAGATATCACAATGTTACATCACTATTCGTCACAATACTCACTCACCCCTGTTATCCCAATGTTCCATGACCCCTGTCATCACAATGCTACATGCACTTATCATCACAATGTTCGATGACCCCTGCCATCACAATGCTCCATAACCCCTGTCATCAAAATGTTCCTTGACCCTTTTCATCATAATGCTCCATGACCTCTGACATCACATTGTTCCATAACCCCTGTCATCAAAATGTTCCATGACCCTTTTCATCAAATTGCTCCATGACCCTGTCATCACAATGCTCCCTGGCCTTCTCATCACAATGCACAACGCCCTTGTCCTCAAAATCCTCCATGACCTTTGTCATCACAAAGATCCATGACCCTTGGCATCACAATGCTCCCTGTCATTGTCATCACAATCCTCCATGAACACTCTCATCACATTGCTCCATGCCCTTGTCATCACAAAGCTCCATGACAGATGTCATCAGAATGCTCCATGGCCTTCTCATCACAATGCTCCATGCCCTTGCCGTCACAATGCTCCATTACCCCTGTCATAACAATGCTCCATGAACCCTGCCATCACGATGTTCTGTGGCCTTGTCATCACAGTGCTCCATGACACCTGTCATCACAATGCTCCATGACTTTGTCAGCAAAATGCTACATGACCTTGTCATTACAATGCTCTATGTGCTTGTCATCACAATACTCCATTTCCATTGTCATCACAATCCTCCATGAACCTTGAGAGCACATTGCTTCATGCCCTTGTCATCACAATGCTCCATGCTCCTTGAAATCAAAATGATCCATGTCCTCTGTCATCACAATGCTCCAAACCCTTGTGATCCCAGTGTTCCATAACACTTGTCATCACAATGCTCCATGATGCCTGTCATCACAAAATTCCATGCCCTTTTCATCACAGTGCTCCATGACATTTGGCATCAAAATGCTCAGTACACTTGTCATCACAATGCTCCCTGACACTTGTCATCAGAATGCTCTTTGAACCCTGTCACGAAAAGGCTCCATGCCCTTTTCATCACAATGTCCCATTCCGTTTTCATCACAATGCTCCGTGACCATTGTCATCAAAATGCTCCATGACTTTGTCTGAAAACTGTTCCATGACCCTTGTCATCACAATGTGCCATTCGCTTTTCATCACAACGGTCCAGAAAATTTTCATTGCAATGCTCCATAAACCTTGTAATCACAATGCTCCATACACTTCTCATCAAAATGCTCTCTCACCAGAGATATCACAGTGTTCCAACACTAGTTGTCACAATACGCCCTCACTACTGTAATCAAAATGTCCCATGACCCCTGTCATCACAATGCTACATCCCTTTATCATCACAATGTTCCGTGACCCCTGACATCACAATGTTCTATAACCCCTGTCATCAAAATGTTCCAATACACTTTCCATCATATTGCTGAATGACCCTGTCATCAAAATACTCCCTGCCCTTATCATCACAATGCACCATGCACTTGTCATCAAAATGCTCCATGACATTTGTCATCACAAAGCGCCATGACACTTGGCATCACAATGCTCCATGAACCCTCTCATCACATTGCTCCATGCCCTTGTCATCACAAAGCTCCATGACACTTGTCATCAAAATGCTCGATGCCCTTCTCATCACAATGCCCCATGACCTTGTCATTACAATCCTTCATGACCCATGTATCACAGTGTACCGTGCCCTTATCATCACAATGCTCTATGCCCACTCTCATCACAATAATCCATGAAACTTATTAGACCAATGCTCCATTCCCTTGTCATCACAAGGCTCCATGCCCTTGTTATCACAATGTTCCATGACCCCTGTCATCACAATGCTCCATGCATCCATTCATCACAATGCTTCATGACCTTTGTCATCACAATGATCCATACCCTCGTCATCAGCAGTCTCTGTGACCTTTTTAACCACAATGCTCCATGAACTTTTCATCACAATGCTCTTTGACCCTTGTCATCACAATGCTCTATGCCTTTCTCAGCACAATGCTCCATGACCCTCGTCATCACAATGCCTCATGACCCATGTCATCACAATGCACCCTGCAATTTTCATCACAGTGCTCCACAATCTTGTCACCACAATGCTCCATAAAACTTGTCATCACAATTCTCCATGCACTTCTCATCAAAATGCTCTCTCAACACTGATATCACAATGTTACATCACTATTCATCACAATACTCCCTCACCCCTGTCATCACAATTTTCCATGACATCTGTCTTTCAATGCTACATTCACATATCATCACAAAGTTCGATGACCCCTGATATCACAATGTTCCATAACCCCTGTCATCAAAATGCTCCATAACTATTTTCCTCAAAATGCTCAATGACCCCTGACATCACAATGTTCCATAACACCTGTCATCAAAATATTCCATGACCCTTTTCATCAAATTGCTCTATAACTCTGTCATCACAATACTCCCTGCCCTTCTCATCACAATGTACCACGCCCTTGTCATCAAAATGCTCCATGACCTTTGTCATCACAAGGATCCATGACCCTTGGCATCTCAATGCTCCATGCCATTGTCATCCCAAAACTCCATGAACCCTCTAATCACAATGCTACATGCACATTTGCATCTCAATGCTCCATGAACCCTGTCATCAAAATGCACCATGCCCATCATCATAATGCTTCAGGCTATTGTCATCACAATGAAATCAAAATATTTGATGATCTATTTCATCACAATGCTCCAAATCCTTTTGATCACAATGTTCCATAACACTTATCATCAAAATGTCCCATGACGCTCATCATCACAATTATCCATGGTCTTCTCATCACAGTGCTCCATGACCTTTGTCATCACAGTGCTCTATACACTTGTCATCACAATGCTCCCTGACACTTGTCATCAGTATGCTCCTGGAACCCTGTCATGACAAGGCTCCATACCATTTTCATAACAATGATCCATGCCAATTTCATCACAATGCTCCAAGACACCAGTAATCACAATGCTCCATGCCCTTGTCATCACAATGCCCCAAGACCCCTGTAATCACAATACTCCATGCCCCATTTCATCAGAATGCTCCATGAGACATGTTATTACAAGGCTCAATGGTCTTCTCATCACAATTCTCCACGAACTTTTCTTCACAGTGCTCCATTCCCTTGTCATCACAATGCTCCATGACCCCTGTCCTCACAATACTTCCTGAACATTTTCAGTCCAATTCTCCAGGAACTTCTCATCACAATGCTTCATGATCCCTATCATCACAATGCTCCATGACCCCTGTCATCACAACGCTCCATGACCCCTGAAAACACAGTGATCCGGGACTCTTGTCATCACAGTGCTCCATTCCCTAGTCATCACAAAGCTCCATGAACATTTTCAGCCCAATGCTCCATAACCGTTGTCATCACAATGATCCATGACCTTGTCATCCCAATGCTCTATGACCCCTGTAATCACAATGATCCGTGATGCTTCTCATCACAGTGCTCCATGACCCTTATCATCACAATGCTCCATGCCTGTGTCAGCAAAATGCTACATGACCTTGTCATCACAATGCTGCATTTGCTTGTCATCACAATACTCCCTTACCATTGTCATCACAATCCTCCATGAATCTTGGGATCACATTGCTTCATGCCCTTGTCATCACAATGCTCCATGCTCCTTGAAAACAAAATGATCCATGACTTCTATCATGACAATGCTCCAAACCCTTGTTATCACAAAGTTCCATAACACTTGTCATCACAGCGCTCCATGATGCCTCTCATCACAGTACTCCATGTCCTTTTCGTCAAAATGCTCCATGATCTTTTTCATCACCATTCTCAATACACTTGTCATCACAATGTTCCCTGACACTTGTTGTCAGAATGCTCCTTGAAACCTGTCATGAAATGGCTTCATGCCTTTTTCATCACAATGCTCCATGCCTTTTTCATCACAATGCTCCATGCCATTGCCGTCACAATACACCACAAGCTTGTCATCAGAATGCTCCATGACACTTGTCATCACAATGCTCCATGGCCACTGTCATCACAATGCTCCAAACCCCTTGTCATTACTGTGCTCCATGACGCTCGTCATCACAATTATCCATGGTCTTCTCATCACAATGCTCTACGCCCTTGTCATCAAAATGCTCCATGACACTTGTCATCACAATGCTCCATGGCCACTCTCATCACAATGCTCCATTCCCCTTGTCATTACAGTGCTCCATGACGCTCGTCATCACAATGCTCCACGGTCTTGCCATCACAATGCTCCATTCCCTGGTCATCACAATGCTCCATGCCCTGGTCATCACAATGCTCCATGTCCCCTGTCATCACAATTCTCCTCGTTTTTGGCATCACTATGCTCCATGACAGTTCTCATCACCGTGTTACATGATTTGTCATCACAATTCTCTATGCACTTGTCATCACAATGCTCCATGACCCCTGTCATATGAAGCTCCATGTGCTTCTCATCACAATGCTTCATGAACTTTTCATCAAAATTCTCAATGGCCCTTGTCATCACAATGCTCCATGCCCTTGTCATCACAATGCTCCATGTCCCTTGTCATCACAATGCTCCAAGCCCTTGTCATCAAAATGCTCCATTACATTTGTCATCACAATCCTCCATGACACTTGGCATCACAATGTTCCATTCCATTGTCATCGCAATGGACAATGACATATGTCATCACAATGCTCCCTGAGACCTTTCTTCAAAATACTCCAAGACCTTCTCATCACAGTGCTCCATGCCTTGTCATCACATTGCACCATGCCCACTGTCATCACAATAATCCATGAAACATGTCAGGCCAATGCTCCATGCCCCTGTCATCACAATGATCATTGCCTTTTCATCACAATGCTCTATGAACCCTGTCATCACAATGCTCCATGACTCCAGTCATCACAATGCTTCATGACCTTTGTCATCACAATGGTCCATGCCCTCGTCATCACAAGGCTCTGTGACATTTGTCACCAAAATGCTCCATAAAATTTTCATCACAATGCTCGTTGACCCTTCTCATCACAATGCTCCATGCCTTTGTCAGAACAATGCTCCAAAAACCTCTCATCACATCGTTCCAAGCCCTTGTCATCACAGAATCCATGATGCTTTTCATCACAATGCTCGATGCCATTCTTCTCACAATGCTCCATGCGCTTGTCATTACAATCCTCCATGAACCATGTATCACAGTGTTCCGTGCCATTGTTATCACAATGCTCCTTGCCCCCTCTCATCACAATAATCCATGAAACATCTCAGACCAATATTCCATGCCCTTTTCATCACAGTGATCCAAGACTCTTCTAATCATAATGCTCCATGCCCCTTTTCATCTCAATGCTCCATGAACGCTGTCATCACAATGCACCAATGCGCATCATCATAATGTTTCATGCTATTGTCATCACAATGAAATCAAAATCCTCTATGACCTCTGTCATCACAATGCTCCAAATCCTTGTGATCACAATATTCCCTAACACTTATCATCACAGCTCCCCATAACGCTCGTCATCAAAATTATCCATGGTCTTCTAATCACAATGCTCCATGACATTTGTCATCACAATGCTCAATACCCTTGTCATCACAATGGTCCCTGACACTTGTCATCAGTATGCTCCTTGAACCCTGTCATGACAAGGCTACATGCCTTTTTCATCACAGTGTTACATGCCATTTTCCTCACAGTGCTCCAAGTCCCCTGTAATCACAATGCTCCATGCCCTTGTCATCACAAAGCTCCATGATGCATGTCATCAGAACGCTCCATGACATTCTCATCCCAATGTTCCATGCCCTTGTCATCACAATGCTCCAAGACCCCTGTAATCACAATGCTCCATGACCCTTTTCATCAGAATGCTCCATGAGACTTGTCATCACATGGCTCCATGGTCTTCTCCTCACAGTGCTCCAGTACCTTGTCATCACAATGCTCCTTGACCCCTGTCATCACAATACTCCATGAACATTTTCAGCCCAATGCTCCATGACGTTCTCATCACAATGCTCCATGACCTCTGTCATAACAATGCTCCATAACCACTGTCATGACAATGCTCCATGAACCCTGACAACACAATGATCCGGGACGCTTGTCATCAAAATGCTCCATGCCCTTGTCATCCCAATGCTCCATGAACCCTTTAATCACAATGCTCCATGACGCTTGTCATCACAGTGCTCCATGAACCTTGTCATCACAATGCCTTTGTCAGCAAAATGATACATAATCTTGTCATCACAATGCTCCATGTGCTTGTCATCACAATCCTCCATGACCCTTGGGATCATATTGCTTTATGCCCTTGTCATCTCTATCTTGCCTTTCTGGTTTTTACAGATTTTCGGATGCCCTTTTTGACTGGTGGGAAGCGACAATTCTTTGTAGTGTGGATTTGCGTTGTGTGCTTGCTTGATTGGCCAAAAAGGGCCTATGCCTTTTCTCCTGAATATATTCAGGAGAAAAGTCATACACTGTTTTTGGCCAAGTGCATCATTCTCGAAGTTGTGATGCCTTTCCTGTGCTTTAAAGGCGATTCCAATTTACCTCTTGAAATATGTTTTGTGCAATTCTGCCTCATTTTCAAGTCCGCTTTGTTGCCTTCCCTCAACAGATTTTTGGAAGAGAGTAGTCCTTTATAACTCTGTAGGTTTTTGATTTGCTTTGCCCCTGAGCTCCAATTTTCAAATCCCATTATTGGGAGCTGACCGCAAATCCACAATTTTGCTTCAGGACCTATACTGGTTCCAGGGGTGGCTATACTGGTTCCCTGTGGGTGGCTGAGGCTTTGGTTAATTCTTCTTCCTAATGGGAATTTAGAGTGACATGTGTCCGTCCAAATGCCTACATCTACTCTCTGATTGGTTCTCCCTCTTCCCTTTCATCCTCTGCACAATTAGCAAACTGTGCGAACCAGGAGGTTATAGGGGATGACTCTCCTAAGTTGGGAGATTGATAGTAAAGTAGTTGGAATGCCAAACTGTAGCACAAGGAGAGGAAAAAGTAGGAGACTTTCAGAAACCTTTCGCCATCACAGGGTGTCCATTCTCTAGGTTTCCCATATATGTTATAACTGTAGTGATATTCCCTTCTACCTGGAAATTTGGGACCCATGGAATGGTGGCATGCATTACTACTTTAAAGGGTCTGCATTTTCTCTCCCAATCTCACCAGTCCTCTCAGTCCCAAGTGTCCAGCCTTATGTCTCATCCAGCTGTCTTTGCAGATAGGGTCATTCTAGGTTTCATCAGAACCCCTGAAGGAATTGTGTAAGAATTTCGCTGTTTTTTTGTTTTGTTTTTGAAATTCATTTTTATAATGGGGTTGAGCTGATTTTCCCTGACGTGTTTATGCTGGTCTAGACACACTTGATTCCCTTACAGAGGCATATCAATACATAGGTTTTAAGATTCTTACTAATCAGATATATTCCTCTGTGGGGAATAGGGGTTTTGAGTCCCGTTCACTGAGGAAGGTGTAGGTCTTGTCTATTCTGTATTTGGTTTATGGAATGGTACCTGTGCTAATATCAAACTCTGGTTTTATGCATCACCCCACCTCTCCTTCCCCCTTAAGGAGGCATAAGAGTGTTTTCTAAATGTGAGACGCTGCTCTCTTTCCTAATTCAGTTCATGTGTTGTGATGTTGACATTCCCTCTGTAAGTGATATCTTATGATAAGATTCTTTTTCTGTGTGACTAATTTCCCTAAGAATCATCATACCTAAATCCTCTCATTATGCTTCTACTTGGCCTTATGACATTGATTTCACGTCTGAGTGATATTCCATTGTACAAAATTACCACAAATTCTTTATGCATTTCTCTTTTTCCTGGGATACTTTAGGTGTACCGAAGTTGAGGTTCTTGTATGCAGAGCAGCCCTAAACTTTGTGGTGCCTGTGTCTTGTTGATATTTACTCTTCCCAAGTTATATGTCCGTGAGTTGAAGTCCCCTTTGCTCGGGGGCTTTGTATTTTAGATGTTTTAGGAAACAGCATACACTTCTTCAGAGTAGCTCTTGGATATTCATACCCCACCCATCAGCGTGAATAGTCTCCCTGTTTTCCATGGCCTCTCCTGCATTTTTGATTTGTACACATTTTTTGGATGGACTTTCTGAGCAGTGGAAATTGAGACTTCTTTATTGTGCGGATTTGCATTTCCCTCTTGCTTGGTTGGCCAAAAACTCTGTATGTGTTTTTTTCCTGAAGATATTCACGAAAAAAACGCATACATCCTTTTGCCCAACTGCATCATTTTAGAAATTCTGCTGCTTTTCATATGCTTTAAATGTGAGTACAATCTACCTTTTGAAATCTGTTTCCTGCAATTCTGCCTCTCATTCAGAACCTCTTTGTTGCCTTACCTGAATATATTTTTGGACGTTGGTTATCATTTATATCTTTGCAGGTCTTTGAATTGTCTGCTCCTGAGCTCCATTTTGCAACTCGCTTTTTTTGTGAGCTGACCGCCAAACCATTGGATTGATTCCGGCCCTATTCTGGTTCTGGGGAGGCAGGCTGAGCCTTTGGTTAATTCTTGTTCCTAATGGGAAATTAGAGTGACATGTGCCTGTCAAAACTACTACAGCTAATCTCTCATTGGTTCCTCCTCTTCCCATTTATCCTCTGCAAAAATTGCAAACTGTGTGAAACAGGAGGTTAAAGGTGCTGATTCTCCAAGTTGGGAGATTGTTAGTAATGTGGCTGGAATGGCAAACCCCAGCACCAGGAGATCAAAAATGAGGTGCATTTTAGACACCTCTCCTGAGCACACGGTGTACATTCATCTCGGTTTCCCAGGCATGTTTTCACTGTCAGAAGATTCCCTTGAAAATGCAGATTTGGGACCCATGGAATGGGTACCAGGCAGTATTACTTTAAAAGGTCTGCATTTCCTCACCCAGCCTCTCTAACATCTCTTAGTGTGCATAGCTTCCAGCCTTATATATCATCCTGCTGTGGGTCTACATGTGTTCAATCCATGTTACATCGTAGCCCTTCAACAAAAGTTGTAAGAATTTTTGTCTGTCTCACCGTTTTTATAAATATTTTTAAATTTATTTTTATATTGGTTACAGCTGATTTTCAAAGCTCTGTTTTTTGCTGCTGTACATCCACTTGATTCATGTACTGTGAGACAACCATAAATTCTTTCTCAGATGCTTATGAGTCATATGTATTATTTTCCAGTGACTTGAGTGGACTGAGTGCAATTCTTTGAGGTACCGTGTAGGCCTTGCCAGTTATTCAATTTGGTACTTGGAATGGTATCTTTGCTAATTTCAACCTCCTGGATAATACCTCACCATTCCCCACCTTTCCCATTTAGCAGCCTTATGTCTCTTTTCTACATATTTGACTATGTTTCTGTTTTGTAGTTTATTTCATGTGTAGCCATTTTTGATTCCACCTTTAAGTGACATCTTATGATATGTGTCTTTTTCTTTCTGACATGTGTCACTTAGAATGATGGTATGTAACTCCTCCAGAGTTGTTCCAACTGGCCTTATTTCATTGATTTCTGGATGAGTAATATTCCACTCTACATAAGTACCCCATCTCTTTTATCCATTTTATCCTTCCAGGGACATTATGTTATATCCAAGTGGAGGCCCTTTTTAACAGAGAGGTGGTAAACGTTGGGGTGCCTGTTTTCTGTCATTTTTTGTTTTTCCCAAGGTATACGCCCATGAGTGCAAGTGCCCTATGCTCTGTAGCTCAGTTTTCAGATGTTTTAGCAAACACAATACACTTCTCCAGAGTGGCCGTTGGCAAATTACATTTCCACTATCAGCCTCACAGGGCTCCCTTTTCTCCTCACCCTGTCCTGCATTTCTGGTGTTTACACTTTATGTGGATGGCCCTTCTGACTGATGTGAAGTGATACATTTTGTAGTATTGATTTCCAGTGCCCACATGTTTGGTTGGATAAAAAGTGTGAATGGCCTTTACTTGAATATATTCACAAAAAAATGCATACGCCCTTTTGGGTCAAGTGCATCATTGACGATGTTCAGCCCCTTTTCTTGTGCTTTAATGGGGAGACCTTTCTACCTCTTCAAATCTGATTCCTGCCACTCTCCCTTGCTTATAAGTCCTTTTCTGTGACTTACCTCAAGACATTTTTCAACAATAGATATTTTCAACTCTGCAGTTTCATGAATTTTAGTGCCCCTGAGTTCCATTTTTCAACTTGTGTTTTTGGAAACTCGACACAAAACAGCAGGATTTCCTCTAGCCCTATTCTCTTTCTGTGGGTAATTCTAGCCTTTGATGAATTTGTCTTCCGGATTGGAAATTAGAGTGGCATGTGCCTTCCAAACACCTAAGACTTGTCTCTAAAATTTTCTCATCCTTCCGCTTCATCCTCTGGACAGATTCCAAACTGTGTGCAACAGGATGTTGACGGTGCTGATATCCCCAAGTGAGGAGATTGTTAGGAAAGATGCTGGAGGGGTGAACCCGAGCACCAGGTGATGAGGAGATGAGGTGCCTTTTCCAAACTCTTTCCGATCAAACGGTGTACCTCCTCTAGGTGTGACAGGCATGTTTTAGCTCTAGGAAGGGTCCCGTGCATGGAAGGAGAACACCAGGGATTTTTCCAAATCAGTGCCTCCCCGAACCCCAAACTGGGGAATATTTAAGCTACGGCTACACGTATGTCCATTAAGGGCCTTGGGAAATAGGCAGAGCCCAAACTTTAGATGATTGAAATCTTCAGGTTCAGAAGCGCTCACCATCGGCCTTGCTTAGGTTACATTTTATCTGTCATTGATAGATGATGTCAATAAAAATATCGATTCTTTTTCAGATTATTTCCCCTTATAGGTTATTGCAAAATATTCAGTGTAGTTCCCTGTGCTTTACAGTAGTTCCTTGTTGATGATCTATTTTATACATAGCAGTGTGTATGTGTTAATCCCAAACTGTTAATTTATCCCTTCTCCTACCTTTGCCAATTGGTAATAATAAATTATAAGATTTTATACTTCTCAGAAATGGGGGAGCTGAAAGAGAGGTATCCTTTTCAATGGAAAAGCATTCAAAACATGATTGAAGCTTCAGCCAAGAGTATTCGATGTACATCCATGGAAATAAATCACTTCATTTCTCTAATGTTGACCTGACAAATAAGACAGACGTCTTCACTGAACTTGCTTATAGTAAAGTGATGGAAATATCAAATGTAAGTCTTAGAAACATCTTATTTTACCCGAGCATTATACACTGCTCTATGTTAACTACAGTTTGTCTCACACATCTGTTCAATGAAGTTACAAACTTCTCAATTTCTGTTACTGATCATCCAGAGGGGACCCCTACAGTAGTCCCCGTGCCCAGTGTCATTGGAGCCAACAGATCAAGACTGAGTTTGGTTCAGAAGCAAAAGAAACATTATTTTGAAAACCGAATGGAGAGGTGAGAGTGTGCACTCCCCCACGGGCTGTGGGCTGGGATGCTGAGTAGGGATCCCGGCAGCATCAGTGGGAGTTAGGGGATGGAGGTCTCGAGGGCTGGGTTGGCTGCAACTCAGGCTCTATGCCGTGCAGTCTGCATGGGACTCCGCTAGCTGAGGTGTCGACCCAGCCATTCTGCACTAGGAAGTCGGGTCTGAAGTGCCGGGTGTGGGACCTCTGCATGCGGAACCCTAGGAGCATGTGAAATTAGACAAAGCACAAAGGAAAAACAGGTTAGACTTTATTTTATTGCCCAGATTCTCTTTTTATCTCCCAGGAATTTTTAATGAACGTTGCCAGAGACGAACACCTCCTCTGCTTTTTGTTCCGTTCCTCATTCTTGGGGTGTTGAGGGTGAAGACCCCTCTTTTGTAACTGCTTCATGCTGTGGTGGGAGCCCTGATACCTAGGGGGAGGGGCAAAACTTCTCCCCACCAGCCTCCAGGTGAGGTTGATTGTCCCAAAGCCTCCTGCCTCACTTCTCGTCCGCCTGAGCACCAGCATTGGAAGTGTTATAGATTCTAATGACCTTTAAGGGTCCAGGAAAGAGATGCACAGAGATGCTGTGGTGGCAGGTGTCACCCCACCCCACATTTGTTCAGTGACATTAGGCTGACTTTTTTGCCAGCCTAGATGCTCTGACCAGTAGTCTGTGCTTTCTTTAATTAGGTCACTGAATTAATGTACAAACAGCACCATGTGTCAGAGCCCTGCCCGCGCAACTCCCAGACAGTCCAGGGTCAGTGATGATCCAGGACCATGACGTCCACTGAGTCAACGGCCTTTAGAAGTAGCCAGCAGTCCAGCCGGTCATATTGGCCACCATCACCGCGGTGTCTGTAGGGTTTTCTATGGTGAAAGCGTGATATACGTTTCCCCCGCCAAGCTTATTAGCTCCCCTCTGGGTGCAGTAAGTCCTGCAAGCAGTAGTCTGCTCTTTCGGGGCACAGTCTTGTTGTTTTCTGAGAGAAACTCCAGGTCAAGTGATGGTCACACGAGTCATCTTGGGGGCCCGTTGCCCCCATTTGTCTCTCTGGAGGTTGGAGTTGGAGGGCCTCCTCACTCGAGGTCAGTGTGTCCACAGAGCGACCCCTGCCACTTCAGGACATGATGGGTGGTTAGGATCACCACGTGGGGTCCTATTCCCTTAGGAGGGAGCTGGCCTTGTGGGCTGCTGATTTCCAGCTTTTTAGATACCCCTGTATCCTGGCCTGATGAGTCAGTGGGCAAAGCCCTTGGTGACCATAGTTTATCATACCTGAAGGGCATTCTTGTGTTGCTCCATTTCAAGTGGTCCCTGTTTTTGCACTAAGTCTCCAAGGGCGATTAACCTTTGACCGGGTATGTAAAGGTCAAAGGGTTTAGCTAAATTAGTGAGTTCCTGGGCAAGGATCTGAATTGACTGCTCTTTCCATTCTTGAATGGCTGCTTCTGGATTATATTCAAAAGGATCATCATCTTTTCGTGTCAGTGTTTCAGGTAGAGGCCCAGCTATTAGACTGTAGTTAGGGATCCAGATGCAGAAAACCTTGGCCTCCCCAGGAACCCCTAAGCTGTCTTCTAGTTTTACAAGAGGTAAGGCTGCAAATGGCTTCTCCCCTATCCTGGGATGCGTTTCTCCAAATATCTGTGAGAATGAATCCCAGGCAAGTCACCTGAGCCTGGGATATTTGAGCCTTTTTCTTGGACACCTTCTATCCTTTCTTTGCTAGGTAGTTCCGAGGCGTCTTTAGTAGGCCTGGCAATCTGAATGTCATCTGCATATTGAAGGAGGGTTCCCTTTTACAGAGGTAGAACGTTTAGGTCTTTAGAGGACATTTCCCCAATGATGGTGTGTGGATTTTTGAACCATTGGGGCAGGACGGCCCAGCATTATTGGTTTTGTTGCATGTTGTGTCCTGCCACTCACAAGCCAAAACTTCTTGTGACTCTGAGATGAATGGAATACAGAAGAAGGCATCATTGAAGTCTAATACAGAATGCCATGGCCTGGTGGATGGTAGAATGAGCAGCAGGTTGTAGGAAATAGGATCTACTAGATGTAGATCCTCGGTGGCTTCACTGACTGTCCTGATATCCTTTACCAGGTCTCCAGCAGCACATGGGGCTCTCGTGGTCAGGCCAATCCCAGGATATGGAGCTCACCTGGGCTGCATCCCACACCCCACAGCCCACGGGGCTCTCATGTTCAAGTCCCTCCAAGGGTATGGAGCTCACCTGTGAAGCTACCCAGCAGCCCATGGGGCTCTCATAGTCAGGCCCTTCCCAGGATACGGAACTCCCCTGGGCAGGTACCCCAGCAGGGCTGGACACACTGGAACTGTGCACATAGCCCACCTTGCAGAGAACCCCCAGCTCACCTGTCACTCACAGCTGACACAGAACACCTCAGAGCAGGTCTTGAACTAACAAACAGTAGCTCTGAGAGGTCTGTGACCCTGGCTATCACTCTGTGCAGCCTCTCTCTGCCTGGTCTTCCAGACACTTCCACTGCAGCCAGGGCACCAGGCCTCTGTCTCCACCCACCATCACTCCTCTCCCTGACTCCTGGGTTCCTCTCATTAGGATAGGGTCTTCTTGAAGTTGTTTTCCACTCATGGACCAGATAAAATGATAAGAAAACAAGCCACAGCTGCAGCCCCTTGTCTATCCTGACTCTCAAGGCCCACACCTGTTCCTTGGGACTGACCCGTTTAGCAAGGTTCATTTTCTGCAACTGTGAGCCCCTGAGGGGTGAGGTTTGGCTGATTTGGGCAGCCTGACACTGCCTGCCAGCCCCCACCCCACAGGTGTGCCTGGGTTGAGGTCAATATAAACACCTCTCCAGTCAGCAAGAGCCCCTGTAGCTGTGACTGACGCCATATTCTCTGCCCCGTCAGCAGTTTCGGGGCTGGGGTGGTGGGAGGGAGTGAGGGGCCGTGGCTTTGTGGGTGGCCCAGTGTGATTTGGGCTCTGCTGGACTTTCTGCAGGAGTTGCCAGGCTGCCACCTGCTAAAGAAGAGGATGTGTCACCCATACCTGCCACTGGAATTTCTCCCCAGGCAGAGGTGAGGAAGTAAAAAAGCAGTGGGGGCTGTGGCAGGAGGGGTATCTCAGGCAGGGAAATGGAAAGCTTCAGGAAGAGCATCTGGGGCCAGGACCATCCTGGCTGGCCTGCAGGCACCAAGTCGGCCTGCGTGCTCTCGCTAGTTTGGCTCCACAGCCCTTCCTCTAGGCTTGCAAGTGCTTGTACATATTCAGGTGTTTTACCTGGAAAGGGTGGGAAGAGTTCAGCTGCAGCAGGACTGGGGCTCAGCTCACATTTACTCACAGACGCCTCGACACAGTCCCCCAGCTTTGCAATGAGGATGCTCCTTGTGGGTGGGAGCGCTGCTGACGGCATGGGAGACGATTTCCCACCTCTGACCAACTTAAGAATTTTTTACCACTGGAGCAAGTGCCCTGATATATTTTTCCTCTGTATAACTGGTGAGTTCTGTTTTTTTTTTTTTCTTTTTTTCTTTTTGGTTCAAGTTAGATTTTATTTATTCCTCTTTTTTTTTATTTGGAGATATAAACATGGAAATAATGTATTAATATAAAGATGTCTATGTGAAGGGAAAAACTTTTTTCTGTTTTATTTTATTAAATGTTATTTATTTATTTTTATTTTTTTTTAAATTTATTTCTTTTATACAGCAGGTTCTTATTGGATATGTATTTTATACATATAAGTGTGCACATGTGAATCCCAGTCTCCCAATTCATCCCACCACCACCCTCACATGGCGTTCCCTCCTTGGTGTCCATATGTTTGTTCTCTACATCTGTCTCTATCTCTGCCCTGCAAACTGGTTCATCTGTACCATTTTTCTAGGTTCCACATATATGCATTAATATTCAATATTTGTTTTTCTCTTTCTGACTTAGTTCACTCTGTATGACAGTCTCTAGATCCATCGAGGTCTCTACAAATGACCCAATTTCATTCCTATGTATGACTGAGTAATATTCCGTTGTATATATGTACCACGTCTTTATCCATTCGTCTGTCTGTGGGCACTTAGGTTGCTTTCATTACCTGTCTATTGTAAATAGTGCTGCAGTGAACATTGTGGTGAATGTGTCTTTTTGATTTATGGTTTTCTCTGGGTATATGCCCAGTAGTGGGATTGCTGGATTATATGGTAATTCTATTTTTGTTTTTTAAGGAACCTCCATACTGTTCTCCATAGAGACTGTATCGATTTACATTCCCACCAATAGTGGAATAAGGTTCCTTTTCTCCACACCCTCTCCAGCATTTGTTGTTTGTAGATTTTCTGATGATGCCCATTCTAACAGGTGTGACGTGATACCTCATTGTAGTTTCGATTTCCATTTCGCTAATAATTAGTGATGTTCAGCAGATTTTCATGTGCGTACTGGCCATCTCTATGTCTTCTTGGAAGAAATGTCTATTTAGATCTTCCATTTTGTATTGGGTTGTTTGTTTTATTAATATTGAGGTGCATGAGCTGTTTATATATATTGGAGATTAATCATTTTTCCATTGATTCGTTTGCAAATATTTTCTGCCATTCTGAGGGTTGTCTTTTCGTCTTGTTTGTAGTTTCCTTTGCTTTGCAAAAGCTTTTACGTTTCATTAGGTCCCATCTGTTTAGTTTTCTTTTTTATTTCATTACTATAGGAGGTGGATCAAAAAAGATCTTGCTGTGATTTACGTCAGAGTATCCTTCGTAAGTTTTCCTCTCAGAGTTTTATACTGTCTGGTCTTACATTAAGGTCTCTAATTCATTTTGAATATATTTTTATGTATGGTGTTGGGGAGTGTTCTAATTTCATTCTTTTACATGTAGCTCTCCATATTTCCCAGCACCAATGATTGAAGAGACTGTCTTATCTCCATTGTATAGTCTTGCCTACTTTCTCATAGATTAGTTGACCATAAGTGTGTAGGTTTATCCTTGGGCTTTGTTACTTTTTTTTTTTCCTTTTACACGTTTATTCGAGTATAATTGCTTTACAATGGAGTGTTCGTTTCTGCTGAATAACAAAGTGAATCAGCTATACATATACAAATATCACCAGATCCCCTCCCTCTTGCATCTCCCTCCCACACTCCATATCCCACCCCTTTATGTGGTCACAAAGCACCGAGCTGATCTCCCTGTTCTATGTGGCTGATTCTCAGTAGCTATCGGTGTTACATTTGGTAATGTATTTATGTCCATGCCACTCTCTCACTTCGTCCGAGCTTACCCATCCCCCTTCCGGTGTCCTCAAGTCCTTTCTGTATGTCTGTGTCCTTAATCCTGTCCTGCCACTAGGTTCTTCAAAATCTTTTTTTTTCTTCATTAGATTCCATATATCTCTGTTAACATACACTATTTGTTTTTCCCTTTCTGACTTACTTCACTGTGTAGGACAGATTCTAAGTCCATCCACCTCAGTACAAATAACTCAGTTTTGCTTCTTTTTATGTTTGAGTAATATTTGATTGTATATATGTGCCAGATGTTCTTTATCCATTTATCTGTCGATGGACACTTAGGTTGCTTCCATGTCCTGGCTAATGCAAATTGAGCTGCAATGAACATTTTTGTACATAACTCTTTTTGAATTATGGTTTTCGCAAGGCAAATGCCCAGTAGTTGGATTGTTGTGTCATATGGTACTTCTATTGTTAGTTATTTAAAGGAACCTCCGTACTGTTCTCCCTAGTGCCCATATCAATTTACATTCCCAACCACAGTGCAAGTGTGTTCCATTTTCTCCAATAAAGGCCTCTCCAGCATTTATTGTTTTGTAGATTTTTTTGATGATTGCCACTCTGACTGCTGTGAGGTGATACCTCAGGGTAGTTTTGATTTGCATTTCTCTACTGATTAGTAATATTCAACATCCTTTCATGTGTTTCTTGGTAATCTGTATATCTTCTTTGGAGAAATGTCTATTTATGTCTTCTGCCCGTTTTTGGATTGGGTTGTTTGTTTTTGTGATATTGAGCTACATGAGGTGCTTGTAAAGTTTGGAGATTAATCCTTTGTCAATTGCTTCATTTGGAAATATTTTCTCCCATTCTGAGGGTTGTTTTTGCATCTTGTTTATGTCTTCCTGTACTGTGTAAAAGCTTTTAAGTTTCATTAGGTCCCATTTGTTGATTTCTGTTTTTATTTCCATTTCTCTAAGTGGTGGGTCAAAAAGGATCTTGCTGTGATTTATGTCATAGAGTGTTCTGCCTATGGTTTCCTCTAAGTGTTGTATAGTGTCTGGTCTTATATTTAGATCTCTAATCAATTTAGAGTTTATTTTTGTGTATGGTGTTATGGAGTGTTCTAATTTCATTCTTTTATGTGTAGGGGTCCAGTTTTTCCAGCACCAATTACTGAAGAGACTGTCTTTTCTCCATTGTATATCCTTAGCTCCTTTGTCATAGATGAGATAGCCATAGGTATGTAGGTTTATCTCTGGGCTTTCTGTCCTGTTCCATTGATCTGTGTTTATGCCAATCTACATACACTTGATTCCATTATGGAGACATATAAATACATAGGTTTCAAGGTTATTACCAGTCAGATATATTCCTCTTCAGTGAATAGGGTGTTTTGTGTCCAGTTCATTGAGAAAGGAGTAGGTCTTGTCTATTAACTATTTGGTATATGGAATAGGATCTGTGCTAATTTCAAACTCTGCTTTTACACATCACCCCACGTCACCTTTCCCCTTAAGGAGGCATAAGTGTGTTTGCTAAATGTGTAACTCTGTTCTCTTTTGAAATTCAGTTCATGTGTAGCCATGTTTACATTTCCTCTATAAGTGATATATTACAATAAGTTTCTTTTTCTTTGTGGCTCATTTCACTTAGCATCATCGTACCTAAAGCCACTCATTATGCTGCTATTGGCCTTATGACATTGATTTTATGTCTGAGTGACATTCCATTGTATATAAGTACCACAACATCTATATCCATTTTTTTTCCTTTCCTGGGATATATAAAGTTTACCGAAGTCGAGGTTCTTGTAAACAGAGCAGCCCTAAAGTTTGGGCTGGCTGTGTGTTGTGGATTTTTAGTTTTCCCAAAATACACGCCCATGAGTGGAAGTGTGCTATACTCTGTAGCTCTGTTTTAGAAAACAACATACAGTTCTCCAGAGAGGCTGTTGGCAATTTACATCCTGTCCATCGGCGTAACCAGGCTCCCTTTTCTCCATGGCCTGTCCTGCATTTGTGGTTTTTACACTATATATGGATGGCCCTTTTGACTGGAGGTAAGGGACACTTCTCTGTAGTGTGGATTTGCAATGCCTGATGGCTTGCTTAGCCAAAAAGGGCATATGCATTTTTTCCCGAATATATTCAAGAAAATACACATAGTCCCTTTTCAGCCCAGGGCAACATTGTCGAAATTCTGTCGCTTTTCATGTGCTTTAAAGACGACTCCAATCTACCTCTTGAAATCTGTTTCCTTCAATTCTGCCTTGCATTCAAATCCTCTTCACTGCCTTTCCTCAATATATTTCTGGATGATAGTTGTCCTTTATAACTCTGCAAGTTTGTGAATTGCTGTGCCCCGATTTCCATTTTTCAACTCGCCTCTTTGTGAGCTGGCTGCAATACCGCAGGATGGCTTTAGGCCCTAGTCTGGTTCCGGGGCTTCAGGCTGAGCCTTTGGTTAATTCTTCTTCCTGATGGAAACTAGAGTGACATGTGCCCATCCAAACACCTACAGCTAATCTCTCATTTATTTCCCCTCTTCCTGTTCATCCTCTGCACAGTTTGCAAACTGTGCATAACGGGAGGGTAAAGGCGCTGACACTCCAAGTGGGGAGATTTTGAGTAATGCAGATGGAATGGCGAAGCTGAGCACGAAAAAAGGAAATATGAGGTACCTTTTAGAAAACTTTCCCAATTACACAGTGTACCATCCACTGGGTTTCCCATGCATGTTTTAACTGGAGGAAGATTCCCTTAAACCTGGAGAGTTGGGACCACTAGAATGGGTAGCACACAGTATTGCTCTAAGTGGTGTTCTTTTGTTCACACAACCTCAGCAATCTTGTCAGCCCCAAGTGTCCAGTCTTATGTCTCATCCAGCTGTGGGTGTAAAGGTGGTCAATCTAGCTTGCATCACAGGCCCTGAACGTAATTTTTAAGACTTTCTCTCTGTTTTTGCATTTTGCTTTTGAAATTTATTTTTATAAGTGGGTTTAACTGAATTTCAGTGCTGTGTTCATGCCATTATACACACACATGATTCCTTTATGGAGACATGAGAATACATATGTTTTAAAATACTTAGAGTCAGACATATTCCTCTGCAATGAATAGGGGGTGTTGAGTCCAGTTCATTGTGCCGGGAGTAGGTGTTGTCTATTACATACATGGTTTATATAATGGTATCTGTGCTAATTTAAGACTATGGTTTTATGCATCACCCCACCTCGGCTTTCCCATTAAGCAGGCAGAAGATGTTTTCTAAATGTGTGACTCTGTTGTGTTTGTAATTCAGTTCATGTGTAGTCATGTGTACATTCCCGCTGTGAGTGATAACTTATGATAAGATTAGTTACTCTGTAATCTTTCCTAACTCAGTTCATGTGTAGCCATGTTTACAGGACCTTCATAAGTGATATCTTATGATAAGTTTCTTTTTCTGTGTGACTTATTTCACTTAGAATCATCGTACCTGAATCCACTCTTTTTGCTGCTACTGGCCTTATGACATTGATTTCATGGCTGAGCGATATTCCATCGTACGTAAGTACCACAATATCTTGAACCATTTTTGTCTTTCCTGGGATACTTAAGGTGTACCCAAGTTGAGGTTCTTGTAAGCAGTGCAGCACTAAATTTTAGGGTGGCACTGTCTTATTGATTTTCAGTTTTCCCAAGGTATATTCCCTAGACTGGAACGGCCCTTGGCTGTGTAGCTCTGTTGTTTACTTGTTTTAGGGAACACAATGCACTCCTCCAGAGAGGCAGTTGTCAACTTACATCCCGCCCATCAGCATAACAAGGCTGCCTGATCTCCAGGGCCTGTCTTGCCTTTCTGGTTTTTACACATTTTGTGGATGTCCCTTTTGACCGGTGGGAAGGGATACTTCTTTGTAGTGCATATTTGCATTGCTGCTTGCTTGCTTGGCCAAAAATGGCGTATGCATTTTCTCCTGAATATACTCAGGAGAAAACGCATACGCCCTTTTTGGCCAAGTGCATCATTGTCGAAGTTGTGCCCCTCTTCCTGTGCTTGAAAGGTGATTCCAACGTACCTCTTGAAATCTGATTCCTGCTATTCTGCCTCATTTTAAAGTCCGCCTCTCTGCCTTCCCTCAAAAGATTTTTGGACGATAGTTTTCCTCTATTACTCTGCCAGTTTGTAAATTGCTGTGCCCCTGAGCTCCATTTTTCACTTCGTTTTTGTGAGCTGACAGCAAATACAAAATTATGGTTCAAAACCTAAACTGGTTCCCGGCGGGTGGCTGAGACATTGGTTAATTCTACTTCCTGCCGGGCAATTAAAGTGACATGTACCTGTCCAAATGCCTAACAGCTACTCTCTCATTGGTTCTCCCTCTTCCCTTTCATCCTCTGCCAAATTTGCAACCTGTGCGAACCAGGAGGTTTTACGGGATATCGCTCCAAGTTGGGAGATTGATAGTAAAGCCATTGGAAGTTCAAACTGGAGCACAAGGAGAAGGACTATATGTTGTGTTTTAGAAACATTTCGTATTCACAGTGTGTCCATTCTCTAGGTTTCCCGTAAATGTTATGGCTGTAGTAATATTCCCTTACACATGGAGAGTTGGGACACATGGAATGGGTGCCACATATTATTGCTTTAAAGGGTCTGCATTTGCTCACCCAGTCTCACCAAACCTCTCAGTCTCAAGTGTGCAGCTTTATGCCACATCCACCTCTCGTTGTAGGTAGGGTCATTCCAGGTTTCATTAGAGCCCCTGAAGGAATTGTAAAGATTTTCCCTGTTTTTTTTTGTATTGTATTTGAAATTTTTTTTTTTTACTGGGTTTGAGCTGATTCTCACTGTCATGTTTATGCCAGTATAGACACACTTGATTCCCTTATGGTGACATATCAATACATAGGTTTTAAGATACTTACTAGTCAGATATATACCTCTGCGCAGAATATTGGGTTTTGCGTCCCTTTCACTGATGAAGGTGTAGGTCTTGTCTATTCCGTATTTTGATTTTGGAATGGTACTTGTACTAATATCAAACTCTGGTTCTATGCATCACACCACCTCTCCTTCCTCCTTAAGCAGGCATAAGTGTGTTTTCTAAATGTGAGACGCTGTTCCCTTTCCTAAATCAGTTCATGTGTAGCCATGTTACAGAAAATTCATAAGTGCTATCTTATGATAAGTTTCTTTTTCTGTGTGACTTATTTCACTTAGAATCATCGTACCTGAATCCATTCATTTTCCTGTTACTGGCATTATGACATTGATTTCATGGCTGAGGGATATTCCATCGTACATAAGTACCACAATTTTTTGAATCATTTTTATCTATCCTGGGATATTTAGAGAGTACTCAATTTGAGATTCTTGTAAGTAGTGCAGGCCTAAATTTTGGGGTGGCTCTATCTTATTGATTTTCAGTTTTCCCAAGGTATATTCCCTAGACTTGAAGTGCCCTTGGCTCTCTAGCTCTGTTGTTTACTTGTTTTAGGGAACACAATGCACTCCTCCAGAGAGGCAGTTGGCAATTTACATGCCTTCCTTCAGCATAACAAGGCTCCCTGTTCTCCAGGGCCTGTGTTGCCTTTCTGGTTTTTACACATTTTTCCGATGTCCCTTTTGACCGGTGGGAAGTGATACTAATTTGTAGTGCAGATTTGCATTGCCCGCTTGCTTGCTTGGCCAAAAAGGGCGTATACGTTTTCTCCTGAATATATTCAGGAGAAATCACATACGCACTTTTTGGTCAAGTGCATCATTGTCGAATTTGTGACACTCTTCCTGTGCTTTAAATGCGATTCGAACGTACCTCTTGAAATCTGTTTCCTGCTATTCTGCCTCACTTTCAAGGCCACCTCCTTGCCTTCTCTCAACAGATTTTTGGACGATAGTTGCCCTTTGTTACTCTGCCAGTTTGTGAATTGCTGTGCCCATGAGCTCCATCTTTTAACTCGTTTTTTCTGAGCTGAACGCAAGTCCAATATTTTGGTTTAGGAACTATACTGGTTCCCGGTGGGTGGCTGAGACTTTGGTCAATTCTTCTTCGTCCCGGGAAATAAGAGTGACATATGCCCGTCCAAATACCTAACAGCTACTCTCTCATTGGTTCTCCCTTTTCACATTCATCCTCTGCAAAATTGGCAACCTGTGCGAAACAGGAGGTTAAAGGTGCTGTCTCTCCAGGTTCAGAGATTGATAGTAAAGCAGTTGGAAAGTCAAACCGGAGGACCAGGAGAGGGACTATTCGTTGAGTTTTAGAAAGCTTTCCTATTCACAGTGTGTCCATTCTCTAGGTTTCCCGTACATGTTATAGCTGTAGTAATATTCCCTTCAACCTGGAGACATTGGACCCATGGAAAGGCTGCCATGCATTATTGCTTTAAAGGGTCTGCGTTTGCTCACCCAATCTCACCAATCCTCTCAGTCCCAGGTATCCAGCCTTATGCCATATCCAGCTGTCATTGTAGATAGGGTCATTCCAGGTTTCATCAGAGACCCTGAAGGAATTGTAAAGAATTTCCCTGTTTTTTTTTTGAAATTCCTTTTTATAGTGAGTTTGTGCTGATTCTCGCTGCCATAATTATGACAATCTAGACACACTGATTCCCTTACGGAGACATATCAATACATAGGTATTAAGATTCTTACTAGTCAGATATATTCCTCTGTGGGAAATATGGGGTTTTGAGTCCCTTTCACTGAAGAAGGTGTAGGTCTTGTCTATTCCATAGTTGGTTTTTGGAACGGTACCTGTGCTTATATCAAACTCTGATTTTATTCATCACCCCACCTCTCCTTCCCCCTTAAGCAGGCATAAGAGTGTTTTCTAAATGTGAGACTCTGTTCTATTTCCTAACTCAGTTCATGTGTAGCCATGTTTACTGGATCTTCATAAGTGATATGTTATGATACGTTTCTATTTCTGTGTGACTTATTTCACTTAGAATCTTCGTACCTGAATCCACTCATTTTGCTGCTACTGGTCTTATGACATTGATTTCATCGCTGAGGGATATTCCATCATACATAAGTACCACAATTTTTTGAACCATTTTTATATTTCCTGTGATATTTAAGGTGTGTCCAAGTTGAGGTTATTGTAAACAGTGCAGCACTAAATTTTGGGGTGGCTCTGTCATATTGATTTTCAGTTTTCCCAAGGTATATTCCCTGGACTGGAAGTGTCCTTGGCTCTGTAGCTCTCTTGTTTACTTGTTTTAGGGAACACAATGCACTCCTCCAGAGAGGCAGTTGGCAATTTACATCCCGGCCATCAGCATAACAAGGCTTCCTGTTCTCCAGGGCCTGTCTTGAATTTCTGGTTATTACCCTTTATGTGGATGTCCCTTAGGATTGGTGGGAAGTGATACTTCTTTGTAGTGGAGATTTGCATTGCCCGCTTGTTTTCTTGGCCAAAATGGGTGTGTGCGTTTTATCCTGAATATACTCAGGACAAAACGCTTACGCCCTCTTTGGCCAAGTGCATCATTGTCGAAGTTGTGCCCCTCTTCCTGTGCTTTAAAGGCGATTCCAACGTACCTCTTGAATTCTGTTTCCTGTTATTCTGCCTCACATTCAAGTCCACCTCGTTGCATTCCCTGAACAGATTTTTGGATGATAGTTGTCGCTTATTACTCTGCCAGTTTGTGAATTGCTGTGCCCCTGAGCTCCATTTTTTAACTCGTTTTTTGTGGGCTGAACGCAAGTCCCATATTTTGGTTCAGGAACTATACTGGTTCCCGTTGGGTGGCTGAGACTTTGGTTAATTCTTCTTCCTCCCGGGAAATAAAAGTGACATGTGCCCGTCCAAATGCCTAACAGCTACTCTCTCTTTGGTTCTCCCTCTTCCCTTTCATAATTTGCCACACTGGCAACGTGTGCGAACCAGGAGGGTAAAGGTGCAGTCTCTCCTAGTTGGGAGATTGATAGTTAAGCAGTTGGAATGTCAAAGTGGAGCACCAGGAGAGCGATTATTCGTTGAGTTTTAGAAAGCTTTCGTATTCACACTGTGTCCATTCTCTAGGTATCCCATACCTTTTATAGCTGTAGTAATATTACATTCAACCTGGAGAGTTGGGACCCATGGAATGGGTGGCATGCATTATTGCTTTACAGGGTCTGCATTTGCTCACTCAATCTCACCAATCCTCTCAGTCCCATGTGTCCAGCCTTATGCCACCTCCAGCTGTCGTTGTAGATAGGGTCATTCCAAGGTTCATCAGAGAGCCTGAAGGAAATGTAAAGTATTTTGCTGTTTTTTTGTTTTGTTTTTGAAATTCCGTTTTATAGTGGGTTTGATCTGATTCTCTCTGCATCTTTATGCCAGTCTAGACACACTTGATTCCCTTACGGAGACATATCAATACATAGGTTTTAAGATTCTTACTAGTCAGATATATTCCTCTGCGGGAAATGTGGGGTTTTGAGACCCTTTCACTGAGGAAGGTTTAGGTGTTGTTTAATCCATAGTTGGTTTTTGGAAGGGTACCTGTACTTATATCAAACTCTGGTTTTATGCATCACCCCACCTCTCCTTCCCCCTTAAGCAGGCATAAGAGTGTTTTCTAAATATGAGACTCTGTTCTCTTTCCTAACGCAGTTCATGTGTAACCATGTTTACAGGATCTTCATAAGTGATATCTTATGATATGTTTCTTTTTCTGTGTGACTTATTTCACTTAGAATCATCGTACCTGAATCCACTCATTTTGCTGCTACTGATCTTATGACATTGATATCATAGCTGAGGGATATTCCATCATACGTAAGTACCACAGTTTTTTCAACATTTTTTACCTTTCCTGGGATACTTAAAGTGTACCCAAGTTGAGGTTCTTGAAAGCAGTGCAGCCCTAAATATTGGGGTGGCTCTGTCTTATTCATTTTCAGTTTTCCCAAGGTTTATTCCCTAGACTGGGAGTGTACTTGGCTCTGTAGCTCTGTTGTTTACTTATTTTAGGGAACACAATGCACTCCTCCAGAGAGGCAGTTGGCAATTTACATCCCGCCCATCAGCATAACATGGCTCCCTGTTTTCCAGGGCCTGTCTTGCCTTTCTGATTTTTGCCCATTTTGTGGATGTCCCTTTTGACCGGTGGGAAGTGATACTTCATTGTAGTGCAGATTTGCACTGCCTACTTGCTTGCTTGGCCAAAAAGGGCGTATGCATTTTCTCCTGAATATATTCAGGAGAAAACGCATACGCCCTTTTTGGCCAAGTGCATCATTTTCGAAGTTGTGCCCCTCTTCCTGTGCTTTAAAGGCGATTCCAAAGTACTTGTTGTAAACGGATTCCTGCTATTCTCCCTCGCTTTCAAGTCCGCCTCGTTGCCTTCCCTCAACAGATTTTCCGACGATAGTTGTCCTTTATTACTCTGCCAGTTTGTGAATTGCTCTGCCCCATAGCTCCATTTTTTAACTCATTTTTTCTGAGCTGAACGCAAGTCCAATATTTTGGTTCAGGAACAATATTGGTTCCCGGTGGGTGGCTGAGACTTTGGTTAATTCTTCTTCCTCCTGGGTAATAAGAGTAAAATGTGCCCGTCCAAATGCCTAACAGCTTCTCTTTCTTCGGTTTTCCCTCTTCGCTTTCATCCTTTGCCAAATTGGCAACATGTGCGAACCAGGAGGTTAAAGGTGCTGTCTCTCCAAGTTGGGAGATTGATAGTAAAGCAGGTGGAATGTCAAACTGGACCACCAGGAGAGCGATTATTCGTTGAGTTTTAGAAAGCATTCGTATTCACAGTGTGTCCATTCTCTAGGTTTCTCATACCTGTTATAGCTGTAGTAATATTCCCTTCAACCTGGAGAGTTGGGACCCATGGAATGGGTGCCATGCATTATTGCTTTAAAGGGTCTGCATTTGCTCACCTAATATCACCAATCCTCTCAGTCCCAATTGTCCAGCCTTATGCCACATCCAGCTGTCATTGTAGACAGGGTTATTCCACGTTTCATCAGAGACCCTGAAGGAATTTTAAAGAATTTTCCTGTATTTTTGTTTTGTTTTTGAAATTCCTTTTTATAGTGGGTTTGAGCTGATTCTCACTGCCATGTTTATGCCAGTCTAGACACACTTGATTCCATTATGGGGACATATCAATACATAGGTTTTAAGATTGTTACTAGTAAGTTATATCTCTCTGCATGGAATATGGGGAGTTGAGTCCCTTTCACTGAGGAAAGTGTAGTTCTTGTCTATTCCGTATTTGGTTTTTGGAACGGTACCTGAACTAATATCAAAATCTGGTTTAATGCATCACCCCACCTCTCCTTCCCCCTTAAGCAGGCATAAGAATGTTTTCTAAAGATCAAACTCTCTTCATTTTCCTAATTCAGTTCATGTGTAGGCATGTTTCCAGGGTCTTCGTAAGTGATATCTTATGATTAGCTTCATTTTCTGTGTGACTTATTTCACTTAGAATCATCGTACCTGAATCCACTCATTTTGCTGCTACTGGTCTTATGACATTGGTTTCATGGCTGAGGGATATTACATCGTACGTAAGTACCACAATTTTTTGAACCATTTTTATATTTCCTGGGATATTTGAGGTGTACCCAAGTTGAGGTTGTTGTAAGCAGTGCAGCCCTAAATTTGGGGGTGGCTCTGTCTTATTGATTTTCCGTTTCCCAAGGTATATTCCCTATACTGGAAGTGCCCTTGGCTCTGTAGCTTTGTTGTTTACTTGTTTTAGGGAACACAATGCACTCCTCCAGTGAGGCAGTTGGCAATTTACATCCCGCCCATAAGCATAACAAGGCTCCCTGTTCTCCAGGTCCTCTCTTGCCTTTCTGGTCTTTACACATTTTGTGGATGTCCCTTTTGACCGGTGGGAAGTGATACTTCTTTGTAGTGCAGATTTGCATTGCCCGCTTGCTTGCTTGGCCAAAAAGGGCGTTTGCGTTTTCTCCTGCATATATTCAGGAGAAAATGCATACGCCGTTTTTGGCCAAGTGCATCATTGTCGAAGTTGTGCCGCTCTTCCTGTGCTTTACAGGCGATTCCAACGTACCTCTTGAAATCTGTTTCCTGCTATTCTGTCTCGCATTCAATTCCACCTCGTTGCCTTCCCTCAACTGATTTTTGAATGATAGTTGTTCTTTATTACTCTGCCAGTTTGTGAATTGCTGTGCCCTTGAGCTCCATTTTTCAACTCGTTTTTTGTGATTTGAACGCATGTCCAAAATTTTGGTTCAGGACCTATATTGGTTCCCGGTGGGTGGCTGCGAGTTTGGTTAATTCTCCCTCCTGCTGGGAAATTAGAGTGACATATACCCGTCCAAATGCCTAACAGCTACTCTCTCATTCGTTCTACCTCTTCCCTTTCATCCTCTGCCAAATTGGCAAACTGTGAGAACCAGGAGGTTAAGGGGCTGTCTCTCCAAGTTGGGAGATTGATAGTAAAGCAGTTGGAAAGTCAAACCGGAGCACCAGGAGAGGGACTATTCATTGAGTTTTAGAAACCATTCGTTTTCACAGTGTGTCCATTTGCTAGGTTTCCCATACATGTTACAGCTGTAGTAATATTCCCTTCAACCTGAAGAGTTGGGACCCATGTAGTGGGTGCCATGCATTATTGCTTTAAAGGGTCTGCATTTGCTCACACAATCTCACCAATCCTCTGAGTCCCAAGTGTCCAGCCTTATGCCATATCCAGCTGTCATTGTAGACAGGGTCATTCCACATTTCATCAGAGACCCTGAAGGAATTGTAAAGAATTTCCCTGTTTTTTAGTTTTGTTTTTGAATTTTCTTTTTATAGTGGGTTTGAGCTGATTCTCGCTGCCATGTTTATGCCAGTCTAGACACACTTGATTCCCTTACTGAGACGTATCAATACAAATGTTTTAAGATTCTTACTAGTCAGATATATTCCTCTGCGGGAAATGTGGGGTTTTGAGTCCCTTTCACTGAGGAAGGTATAGGTAGGTCTTGTCTATTCCACAGTTGGTTTTGGGAACGGTACCTGTGCTTATATCAAACTCTGGTTTTATGCATCCCCCCACCTCTCCTTCCCCTTTAAGGAAGCATGAGAGTGTTTTCTAAATGTGAGACTCTGTTCTCTTTCCTAACTCAGTTCATGTGTAGCCATGATTACAGGATCTTCATAAGTGATATCTTATGATAAGCTTCTTTTTCTTTGTGACTTATTTCACTTAGAATCATCGTACCTGAATCCACACATTTTGCTGCTACTGGTCTTACGATATGGATTTCATGGCTGAGGGATATTCCATTGTACGAAAGTACCACAATTTTTTGAACCATTTTTATATTTCCTGGGATATTTATGGTGTACCCAAGTTGAGGTTCTTGTAAGCAGTGCAGCCCTATATTTGGGGGTGGCTCTGTCTTATTGATTTTCAGTTTTCCCAAGGTATATTCCCTAGACTGGAAGTGCCCTTGGCTCTGTAGCTCTGTTGTTTACTTGTTTTAGGGAACACAATGCACTCCTGCAGAGAGGCAGTTGGCAATTTACCTCCCGCCCATCAGCATAACAAGGCTCCCTGTTCTTCAGGGCCTGTCTTGCCTTTCTGATTTTTACACATTTTGTGGATTTCCCTTTTGACCTGTGGGAAGTGATACTTCTTTGTAGTGCAGATTTGCATTGCCCGCTTGCTTGTTTGGCCAAAAATGTCCTATGCATTTTCTGCTGAATATATTCAGGAGAAAATGCATACGCCCTTTTTGGCCAAGTGCATCATTGTCGAAGTTGTGCCCCTCTTCCTGTGCTTTACAGACCATTCCAACCTACCTCTTGAAATCTGTTTCCTGCTATTCTGCCTCGCTTTCAAGTCCGCCTCGTTGCCTTCCCTCAACAGATTTTTGGATGATAGTTGTCCTTTATTACTCTGCCTGTTTGTGAATTGCCGTGCCCCAGAGCTACTTTATTTAACTCATTTTTTGTGAGCTGAACGCAAGTCCAGTATTTTGGTTCAGGACCTATACTGGTAAGCGGTGGGTGGCTGAGACTTTGGTTAATTCTTCTTCCTCCCGGGAAACAAGAGTGACATGTGCCCGTCCAAATGCCTAACAGCTACTCTCTCATTGGTTCTCATTCTTCCGTTTCATCTTCTGCCAAATTGGAAACCTGGGTGAAACAGGAGGTTAAAGGAGCTGTCTCTCCAAGTTGAGAGATTGATAGTAAAGCAGTTGGAAAGTCAAACCGGAGCACCAGGAGAGGGACTATTTGTTGAGTTTTAGAGACCTTTCGTATTCACAGTGTGTCCATTCTCTCGGTTTCCCGTACATGTTATAGCTATAGTAATATTCGCTTCTCCCTGGAGAGTTGGGACCCTTGGAATGGGTGCCATGCATTATTGCTTTAAAGCGTCTGCATTTGCTCACCCAATCTCACCAATCCTCTCAGTCCCATGTGTCCAGCCTTATGCCACATCCAGCTGTCATTGTAGATAGGGTCATTCCAGGTTCATTCAGAGACCCTGAAGGAATTGAAAAGAATTTCCCTGTTTTTTTGTTTTGTTTTTGAAATTCCATTTTATAGTGGGTTTGAGCTGATTCTCGCTGCCATGTTTTTGCCAGTCTAGACACAATTGATTCCCTTACAGAGACATATCAATACATAGGTTTTAAGATTCTTACTAGTCAGATCTATTCCTCTGTGGGAAATATGGGGTTTTGAGTCCCTTTCACTGAGGAAGGTATAGGTAGGTCTTGTCTATTCCATAGATGGTTTTGGGAACGGTACCTGTGCTTATATCAAACTCTGGTTTTATTCAACACCCCACCTCTCCTTCCCCCTTAAGCAGGCATAAGAGTGTTTTCTAAATGTGAGACTCTGTTCTCTTTCCTAACTCAGTTCATGTGTAGCCATGTTTGCAGGACCTTCATAAGTGATATTTTATGATAAGATTCTTTTTCTGTGTGACTTATTTCACTTAGAATCATCGTACCTGAATCCACTCATTTTGCTGCTACTGGTCTTATGACATTGATTTCATGGCTGAGGGATATTCCATCGTACGTAAGTACCACAATGTTTTGAACCATTTTTATGTTTCCAGGGATATTTAAGGTGTAGACAAGTTGAGGTTCTTGTAAGCAGTGCACTCCTAAATTTTGGGCTGGCTCTGTCTTATTGATTTTCAGTTTGCCCAAGGTATATACCCTAGACTGGAAGTGCTCTTGGCTCTGTAGCTCTGTTGTTTACTTGTTTTAGGGAACACAACGCACTCCTCCAGAGAGGAAGTTGACAACTTACATCCCGCCCATCAGCATAACAAGGCTCGCTGTTCTCCAAGGCCTGTCTTGCCTTTCTGGTTTTTACATATTTTGTGGATGTCCCTTTTGACTGGTGGGAAGTGATACTTCTTTGTAGTGCAGATTTGCATTGCCCACTTGCTTGCTTGGCCAAAAAGGTCGTATGCGTTTTCTCCTGCATATATTCAGGAGAAAATGCATACGCCCTTTTTGGCCAAGTGCATCATTGTCGAAGTTATGCCCCTCTCCCTGTGCTATACAGACGATTCCAACGTAACTCTTGAAATCTGTTTCCTGCTATTCTGCCTCGCTTTCCAGTCCGCTTCGTTGCCTTCCCTCAACAGATTTCTGGACGATAGTTGGCCTTTATTACTCTGCCAGTTTGTGAATTGCTCTGCCCCAGAGCTCCATTTTTCAACTCGTTTTTTTTGAGCTGAATGCAAGTCCAAAATTGTGGTTTAGGACCTATACTGTTTCCCGGTGAGGGGCTGAGACTTTGGTTAATTCTTCTTCCTGCCGGGCAATTAGAGTGACATGTGCCCGTCCAAATGCCTAACAGCTACTCTCTCATTCGTTCTCCCTCTTCCCTTTCATCCTCTGACAAATCGGCAACCTGTGCGAACCAGGAGGTTAAAGAGGCAGTCTCTCCAAGTTGGGAGATTGATAGTAAAGCAGTTGGAAAGTCAAACCGGAGCACCAGGAGAGGGACTATATGTTGAGTTTTAGAGACCTTTCGTATTCACAGTGTGTCCATTGTCTAGGTTTCCCGTACATGTTATAGCTGTAGTAATATTCCCTTCACCCTGGAGAGTTGGGACCCATGTAGTGGGTGCCATGCATTATTGCTTTAAAGGGTCTGCATTTGCTCACCCAATCTCACCAATCCTCTGAGTCCCAAGTGTCCATCCTTATGCCACATCCAGCCTTCGTTGTAGATAGGGTCATTCCAGGTTTCATCAGAGACCCTGAAGGAATTGTTAAGAATTTCCCTGTTTTTTTGTTTCGTTTTTGAAATTCTTTTTATAGTGGGTTTGAGCTGATTCTCACTGCCATGTTTATGCCTGCCTAGACGCATTTGATTCCATTACGGGTACATATCAATACATAGGTTTTAAGATTCTTACTAGTAAGATATATCCCTCTGCATGGAATATGGGGGGTTGATTTCCTTTCACTGAGGAAGGTGTAGTTCTTGTCTATTCCATAATTGGTTTTTGGAATGGTACCAGAACTAATATCAAAATCTGGTTTAATTCATCACCCCACCTCTCCTTCCACCTTAAGCAGGCATAAGAATGTTTTCTAAATGTCAAACTCTCTTCCCTTTCCTAACTCAGTTCATGTGTAGCCATGTTTACAGGACCTTCATAAGTGATAACTTATGATAAGTTTCTTTTTCTATGTGACTTATTTCACTTAGAATCATCGTACCTGAATCCACTCATTTTGCTGCTACTGGTCTTACAACATGGATTTCATGGCTGAGGGATATTCTATCGTACGTAAGTACCACAATGTTTTGAACCATTTTTATATTTCCTGGGATATTTAAGGTGTACCCAAGTTGAGGTTCTTGTAAGCAGTGCAGCCCTAAATTTTGGGGTGGCTCTGTCTTATTGATTTTCAGTATTCCCAAGGTATATTCCCTAGACTGGAAGTGCCCTTGGCTCTGTAGCTCTGTTGTTTACTTGTTTTAGGGAACACAATGCACTCCTCCAGAGAGGCAGTTGGCAATTTACATCCCGCCCATCAGCATAACAAGGCTCCCTGTTCTCCAAGGCCTGTCTTGCCTTTCTGGTTTTTACACATTTTGTGGATGTCCCTTTTGACTGGTGGGAAGTGATAGTACTTTGTAGTGCAGATTTGCATTGCCCGCTTGCTTGCTTCGCCAAAAAGTTCGTATGCGTTTTCTCCTGCATATATTCAGGAGAAAATGCATACGCCCTTTTTGGCCAAGTGCATCATTGTCGAAGTTGTGCCCCTCTTCCTGTGCTTTACAGACCATTCCAACCTACCTCTTGAAATCTGCTTCCTGCTATTCGGCCTGACTTTCATGTCCGCTTCGTTGCCTTCCCTCAAAAGATTTCTTGACGATAGTTGGCCTTTATTACTCTGCCAGTTTGTGAATTGCTCTGCCTCTGAACTCCATTTTTCAACTCGTTTTTTGTGAGCTGAATGCAATACAAAGTTTTGGTTCAGGACCTATACTGTTTCCAGGTGAGTGGCGGAGACTTTGGCTAATTCTTCTTCCTGCCGGGCAAATAGAGTGACATATGCCCGTCCAAATGCCTAACAGCTATGCTCTCATTGATTCTCCCTCTTCACTTTCATCCTCTGCCAATTTGGCAAACGGTGAGAACCAGGAAGTTAAAGGGGCTGTCTCTCCAAGTTGGGAGAGTGATAGTAAAGCAGTTGGAAAGTCAAACCAGAGCACCAGGAGAGGGACTATTCGTTGAGTTTTAGAAACCATTCGTTTTCAAAGTGTGTCCATTTGCTAAGTTTCCCATACATGTTACAGCTGTAGTAATATTCCCTTCAACCTGGAGAGTTGGGACCCATGGATTGGGTGCCATGCATTATTGCTTTAAAGGGTCTGCATTTGCTCACACAATCTCACCAATCCTCTCAGTCCCAAGTGTCCAGCTTTATGCCACATCCAGCTGTCATTGTAGACAGTGTCATTTTACGTTTCATCAGAGACCCTGAAGGAATTGTAAAAAATTTCCCTGTTTTTTTGCTTTGTTTTTGAAATTCCTTTTTATAGTGGGTTTGAGCTGATTCTCGCTGCCATGTTTATGCCAGTCTAGACACACTTGATTCCCTTACAGAGACATATCAATACATAGGTTTGAAGATTCTTACTAATCAGATATATTCCTCTGTGGGAAATACGGGATTTTGAGTCCCTTTCACTGAGGAAGGTATAGGTAGGTCTTGTCTATTCCATAGTTTGTTTTTGGAACGGTACCTGTGCTTATATCAAACTGTGGTTTTATGCATCACCCCACCTCTCCTTCCCCCTTAAGCAGGCATAAGAGTGTTTTCTAAATGTGAGAGTCTGTTCTTTTTCCTAACTCAGTTCATGTGTAGCCATGATTACAGGGTCTTCATAAGTGATATCTTATGATTAGCTTCTTTTTCTGTGTGACTTATTTCACTTAGAATCATCGAACCTGAATCCACTCATTTTGCTGCTACTGGTCTTATGACATTGGTTTCATGGCTGAGGGATATTCCATCGTACGTAAGTACCACAAATTTTTGAACCATTTTTATATTTCCTGGGATATTTGAGGTGTACCCAAGTTGAGGTTGTTGTAAGCAGTGCAGCCCTAAATTTGGTGGTGGCTCTGTCTTATTGATTTTCCGTTTCCCAAGGTATATTCCCTAGACTGGAAGTGCCCTTGGCTCTGTAGCTTTGTTTTTTACTTGTTTTAGGGAACACAATGCACTCCTCCAGTGAGGCAGTTGGCAATTTACATCCCGCCCATCAGCATAACAAGGCTCCCTGTTCTCCAAGGCCTGTCTTGACTTTCTGGTCTTTACACATTTTGTGGATGTCCCTTTTGACCGGTGGGAAGTGATACTTCTTTGTAGTGCAGATTTGCATTGCCCGCTTGCTTGCTTGGCCAAAAAGGGCATTTGCGTTTTCTCCTGCATATATTCAGGAGAAAATGCATACGCCATTTTTGGCCAAGTGCATCAATGTCGAAGTTGTGCCCCTCTTCCTGTGCTTTACAGGCGATTCCAACGTACCTCTTAAAATCTGTTTCCTGCTATTCTGTCTCGCTTTCAAGTCCACTGCGTTGCCTTCCCTCAACTGATTTTTGAATGATAGTTGTCCTTTATTACTCTGCCAGTTTGTGAATTGCTGTGCCCTTAAGCTCCATTTTTCAACTCGTTTTTTGTGAGCTGAATGCAATACAAAATTTTGGTTCACGACCTATATTGGTTCCCGGTGGGTGGCTGCGAGTTTGGTTAATTCTTCTTCCTGCCGGGAAATTAGAGTGACATATGCCCGTCCAAATGCCTAACAGCTACTCTCTCATTCGTTCTACCTATTCCCTTTCATCCTCTGCCAAATTGGCAAACTGTGAGAACCAGGAGGTTAAGGGGCTGTCTCTCCAAGTTGGGAGATTGATAGTAAAGCAGTTGGAAAGTCAAACCGGAGCACCAGGAGAGGGACTATTCGTTGAGTTTTAGAAACCATTCGTTTTCAAAGTGTGTCCATTTGCTAGGTTTCCCATACATGTTATAGCTGTAGTAATATTCCCTTCAACCTGGAGAGTTGGGACCCATGGAATGGGTGCCATGCATTATAGCTTTAAAGGGTCTGCATTTGCTCACACAATCTCAACAAACCTCTCAGTCCCAAGTGTCCAGCCTTATGCCACATCCAGCTGTCATTGTAGACAGGGTCATTCCACGTTTCATCAGAGACCCTGAAGGAATTGTAAAGAATTTCCCTGTTTTTTAGTTTTGTTTTTGAATTTCCTTTTTATAGTGGGTTTGTGCTGATTATCGCTGCCATGTTTATGCCAGTCTAGAAACACTTGATTCCCTTATGGAGACGTATCAATACAAAGGTTTTAAGATTCTTACAAGTCAGATATATTCCTCTGCGGGAAATATGGGGTTTTGATTCCCTTTCACTGAGGAAGGTATAGGTAGGTCTTTTCTATTCCACAGTTGGTTTTGGGAACGGTACCTGTGCTTATATCAAACTCTGGTTTTATGCATCCCCCCACCCCTCCTTCCCCCTTAAGGAAGCATGAGAGTGTTTTCTAAATGTGAGACTCTGTTCTCTTTCCTAACTCAGGTCATGTGTAGCCATGTTTACAGGATCTTCATATGTGATATCTTATGAAAACCTTCTTTTTCTTTGTGACATTACACTTAGAATCATCGTACCTGAATCCACTAATTTTGCTGCTAATGGTCTTACGACATGGATTTCATGGCTGAGGGATATTCCATCGTACGTAAGTACCACAATTTTTTGAACCATTTTTATGTTTCCAGGGATATTTAAGATGAACCCAAGTTGAGGTTCTTGTAAGCAGTGCAGCCCTAAATTTTGGGGTGGCTCTGTCTTATTGATTTTCAGTATTCCCAAAGTATATTCCCTAGACTGGAAGTGTCCTTGGCTCTGTAGCTCTGTTGTTTACTTGTTTTAGGGAACACAACGCACTCCTCCAGAGAGGCAGTTGGCAATTTACATCCCGCCCATCAGCATAACAATGCTCCCTGTTCTCCAGGGCCTGTCTTGCCTTTCTGGTTTTTACCCTTTTTGTGGTTTTCCCTTTTGACCGGTGGGAAGTGATTTTTCTTTGTAGTGCAGATTTGCATTGCTCGCTTGCTTGTTTGGCCAAAAAGGCCGTATGCGTTTTCTGCTGAATATATTCAGGAGAAAACGCATACGCCCTCTTTGGCCAAGTGCATCATTGTCGAAGTTGTTCCCCTCTTCCTGTGCTTTACAGACGATTCCAACATACCTCTTGAAATCTGTTTCCTGCTATTCGGCCTGACATTCAAGTCTCCTTCGTTGCCTTCCCTCAACAGATTTCTGGACGAAAGTTGGCCTTTATTACTCTACCAGTTTGTGAATTTCTCTCCCCCTGAGCTCCATAATTTAACTCGTTTATTGTGAGCTGAACGCAAGTCCAATATTTTGGTACAGGACCTATACTGGTTCGCGGTGGGTGGCTTAGAATTTGGGTAATTCTTCTTCCTTCCGGGAAATAAGAGTGACATATGCCCTTCCAAATGCCTAACAGCTACTCTCTCATTGGTTCTCCCTCTTCCCTTTCATCCTCTGCCAAATTGGCAACCTGTGCAAAACAGGAGGTTAAAGGTGCAGTCTCTCCAAGCTGGGAGATTGATAGTAAAGCAGTTGGAAAGTCAAACCTGAGCACCAGGAGAGGGACTATTCGTTGAGTTTTAGAGACCTTTCGTATTCACAGTGTGTCCAGTCTCTAGGTTTCCCGTACATGTTATATCTGTAGTAATATTCCCTTCAACCTGGAGAGTGGTGACCAATGGAATGGCTGCCATGCATTATTGCATTAAAGGGTCTGCATTTGCTCACCCAATCTCACAAATCCTCTCAGTCCCATGTGTTCAGCCTTATGCCACATCCAGCTGTCATTATAGATAGGGTCATTCCAGGTTTCATCAGAGACCCTGAAGGAATTGCATAGAATTTCCCTGGTTTTTGTTTTGTTTTTCAAATTCCTTTTTATACTGGGTTTGAGCTGATTCTCGCTGCCATGTTTATGCCAGTCTACAAAACGTGATTCCCTTACAGAGACATATCAATACATAGGTTTGAAGATTGTTACTAGTGACTTATATTCCTCTGTGGGAAATATGGGGCTTTGAGTCCCTTTCACTGAGGAAGTATAGGTAGGTCTTGTCTATCCCATAGTTGGTTTTTGGTACGGTACCTGTCCTCATATCAAACTCTGGTTTTATGCATCACCCCACCTCTCCTTCCCCCTTAAGCAGGCATAAGAATGTTTTCTAAATGTGAGACTCTGTTCTCTTTCCTAACTCAGTTCATGTGTAGCCATGTTTACAGGATCTTCATAAGCGATATCTTATGATAAGTTTATTTTTCTGTGTGACATATTTCACTTAGAATCATCGTACCTGAATCCACTCATTTTGTTGCTACTGGTCTTATGACATTGATTTCATGGCTGAGGGATATTCCATCGTACGTTTGTACCATAAATTTTTGAACCATTTTTATATTTCCTGGGATATTTCAGGTGTAACCAAGTTGAGGTTCTTGTAAGCAGTGCAGCCCTAAATTTCAGAGTGGCCCTGTCTTATTGATTTTCAGTTTTCCCAAGGTATATTCCCTTGACTGGAAGTGCCCTTGGCTCTGTAGCTCTGTTGTTTACTTGTTTTAGGGAACACATTGCACTCCTCCAGTGAGGCAGTTGGCAATTTACATCCCACCCATCAGCATTACAAGGCTCCCTGTTCTCCAGGGCCTGTCTTGCCTTTTTGGTTTTTACACATTTTGTGGATGTCCCTTTTGACCGGTGGGAAGTGATACTTCTTTGTAGTGCAGATTTGTTTTGCCCGCTTGCTAGCTTGGCCAAAAATGGCATATGCGTTTTCTCCTGCATATATTCAGGAGAAAATGCATATGCACTTTTTGGCCAAGTGCATCATTGTCGAACTTGTGACCCTCTTCCTGTGCTTTACAGGTGATTCCAACGTACCTCTTGAAATCTGTTTCCTGCTATTCTGCCTCGCTTTCAATTCCGCCTCGTTGCCTTCCCTCAACAGATTTTTGTATGATAGTTGTCCTTTATTACTTTGCCAGTTTGTGAATTGCTGTGCCCTTGAGCTCCATTTTTCAACTCTCTTTTTGTGAGCTGAACGCATGTCCAAATTTTGGTTCAGGACCTATATTGGTTCCCGGTGGGTGGTTGCAACTTTGGTTAATTCTTCTTCCTGCCGGGAAATTAGAGCGACATATGCCCGTCCAAATGCCTAACAGCTACTCTCTCATTGGTTCTCCCTCTTCCCTTTCATCGTCTGCCAAATTGGCAAAGTGTGAGAACCAGGAGGTTAAAGGGGTTGTCTCTCCAAGTTGGGAGATTGATAGTAAAGCAGTTGGAAACTCAAACTGGAGCACCAGGAGAGGGAATATTCGTTGAGTTTTAGAAACCTTTCGTATTCACAGTGTGTCCATTCTCTAGGTTTCCCGTACATGTTATAGCTGTAGTAGTATTCCCTTCAACCTCGAGAGTTGTGACCCATGGAGTGGGTGCCATGCATTATTGCTTTAAAGTGTCTGCATTTGCTCACCCAATCTCACAAATCCTCTCAGTCCCAAGTGTCCAGACTTATGACACATCCAGCTGTCATTGTAGACAGGGTCATTCCACGTTTCATCAGAGACACTGAAGGAATTGTAAAGAATTTCCCTGTTTTTTTGTTTTGTTTTTGAAATTCCTTTTTATAGTGGGTTTGAGCTGATTCTCTCTTCCATGTTTATGCCAGTCTAGACACACTTGATTCCCTTACAGAGACATATCAATACATAGGTTTTAAGATTCCTACTAGTCAGATATATTCCTCTGTGGGAAATATGGGATTTTGAGTCCCTTTCACTGAAGAAGGTATAGGTAGGTCTTGTCTACTCCATAGTTGGTTTGTGGAACGGTACCTGTGCTTATATCAAACTCTGGTTTTATGCATCACCCCACCTCTCCTTCCCCTTTAAGCAGGCATAAGAGTGTTTTCTAAATGTGAGAATCTGTTCTCTTACCTAACTCAGTTCATGTGTAGCCATGTTTACAGGATCTTCATAAGTGATATCTTATGATAAGCTTCTTTTTCTGTGTGACGTATTTCACTTAGAATCATCGTACCTGAATCCACTGATTTGCTGCTACTGGTCCTATGACATTGATTAAGTGGCTGAGGGATATTCCATCGTATGTAAGTACCACAATTTTTTGAACCATTTTTATATTCCCTGGGATATTTAAGGTGTACTCAAGTTGAGTTTCTTGTAAGCAGTGCAGCCCTAAATTTGAGGGTGGCTCTGTCTTATTGATTTTCAGTTTTCCCAAAGTATATTCCCTAGACTGGAAGTGCCCTTGCCCCTGTAGCTCTGTTGCTTACTTGTTTTAGGGAACACAATGCACTCCTCCCGTGAGGCAGTTGGCAATTTACATCCCGCCCATCAGCATAACAAGGCTCCCTGTTCTCCAAGGCCTGTCTTGACTTTCTAATATTTACACATTTTGTGGATGTCCCTTTTGACAATTGGGAAGTGATACTTCTTTGTAGTGCAGATTTGCATTGCCCGCTTGCTTGCTTGGCCAAAAAGGTCGTATGCGTTTTCTCCTGCATATATACAGAATAAAACGCATACACCCTTTTTGGCCAAGTGCATCATTGTCGAAGTTGTGCCCCTCTTCCTGTGCTTTACAGATGATTCCAACGTACCTCTTGAAATCTGTTTCCTGCTATTCGGCCTCACTCTCATGTCCGCTTCGTTGCCTTCCCTCAACAGATTTCTGGACTATAGTAGGCATTTATTACTCTGCCAGCTTGTGAATTGGTCTGCCACTGAGCTCCATTTTTCAACTCGTTTTTTGTGAGCTGAATGCAAGTCCAATATTTTGGTTCAGGACCTATACTGGTTCCCTGTGGGTGGTTGCAACTTTGGTTAATTCTACTTCCTGCCGGGAAATTAGAGTGACATATGCCCGTCCAAATGCCTAACAGCTACTCTCTCATTGGTTCTCCCTCTTCCTTTTCATCCTCTGCCAAATTGGCAACCTGTGAGAACCAGGAGGTTAAAGGGGCAGTCTCTCCAAGTTGGGAGATTGATAATAAAACAGTTGGATAGTCAAACTGGAGCACCAGAAGAGGGACTATTCGTTGAGTTTTAGAAACCTTTCGTATTCACAGTGTGTCCATTCTCTAGGTTTCCCGTACATGTTATATCTGTAGTAATATTCCCTTCAACATGGGGAGTTGGGACCCATGGAGTGGGTGCCATGCATTATTGCTTTAAAGGGTCTGCATTTGCTCACCCAATCTCACCAATCCTCTCAGTCCCAAGTGTCCAGACTTATGACACATCCAGCTGTCATTGTAGACAGGGTCATTCCACGTTTCATCAGAGACCCTGAAGGAATTGTAAAGAATTTCCCTGTTTTTTCTGGTTTGTTTTTGAAATTCCTTTTTATAGTGGGTTTGAGCTTATTCTCACTTCCATGTTTATGCCAGTCTAGACTCACTTGATTCCCTTACGGAGACATATCAATACATAGGTTTTAAGATTCTTACTAGTCTGATATATTCCTCTGCGGGAAATATAGTGTTTTGAGTCCCTTGCACTGAGGAAGGTATAGGTAGGTCTTGTCTATTCCATAGTTGGTTTTTGGAACAGTTCCTGTGCTAATATCAAACTCTGTTTTTATGCATCACCCACCTCTCCTTCCCCCTTAAGCAGGCATAAGAGTGTTTTCTAAATGTGAGACTCTGTTCTCTTTCCTAACTCAGTTCATGTGTAACCATGTTTACAGGATCTTCATAAGTGATATCTTATGATAAGCTTCTTTTTCTGTGTGACATATTTCACTTAGAATCATCGTACCTGAATCCAGTCATTTTGCTGCTACTGGTCTTATGACACTGTTTTCACGGCTGAGGGATATTCCATCGAACGTAAGTACCAGTATGTTTTGAACCATTTTTATATTTCCTGGGATATTTCAGGTGTAACCAAGTTGAGGTTCTTGTAAGCAGTGCAGCCCTAAATTTGAGGGTGGTCCTGCCTTATTGATTTTCAATTTTACCAAGGTATATTCCCTAGACTGGAAGTGCCCTTGCCTCTGTAGCTCTGTTGTTTACTTGTTTTAGGGAACACAATGCACTCCTCCAGTGAGGCAGTTGGTAATTTACATCCCGCCCATCAGCATTAAAAGGCTCCCTGTTCTCCAGGGCCTGTCTTGACTTTCTGGTTTTTACACATTTTGTGGATGTCCCTTTTGACCGGTGGGAAGTGATACTTCTTTATAGTGCAGATTTGCATTGCCCGCTTGCTTGCTTGGCCAAAAAGGGTATATGCGTTTTCTATTGCATATATTCAGGGGAAAATGCATACGCCCTTTTTGGACAAGTGCATCATTGTCGAAGTTGTGCCCCTCTTCCTGTTCTTTACAGGTGATTCCAACGTACCTCTTGAAATCTGTTTCCTGCTATTCTGCCTCACTTTCAAGTCTGCCTCGTTGCCTTCCCTCAACAGATTTTTGGATGATAGTTGTCCTTTATTGCTTTGCCAGTTTGTGAATTGCTGTGCCTTTGAGCTCCATTTTTCAACTCTCTTTTTGTGAGCTGAACGCATGTCCAAATTTTGGTTCAGGACCTATACTCTTTCCCGGTGGGTGGTTGCAACTTTGGTTAATTCTTCTTCCTGCCGGATAATTAAAGCGACATATGCCCGTCCAAATGCCTAACAGCTACTCTCTCACTGGTTCTCCCTCTTCCCTTTCATCCTCTGCCAAATTGGCAAAGTGTGAGAACCAGGAGGTTAAAGGGGTTGTCTCTCCACGTTGGGAGATTGATAGTAAAGTAGTTGGAAAGTCAAACTGGAGCACCAGGAGAGGGACTATTCGTTGAGTTTTAGAAACCTTTCGTATTCACAGTGTGTCCATTCTCTAGGTTTCCCGTACATGGTATAGCTGTAGTAGTATTCCCTTCAACCTGGAGAGTTGTGACCCATGGAGTGGGTGCCATGCATTATTGCTTTAAAGGGTCTGCATTTGCTCACCCAATCTCACAAATCCTCTCAGTCCCAAGTGTCCAGACTTATGCCACATCTAGCTGTCATTGTAGACAGGGTCATTCCACGTTTCATCAGAGACCCTGAAGGAATTGTAAAGAATTTCCCTGATTTTTTGTTTTGTTTTTGAAATTCCTTTTTATAGTGGGTTTGAGCTGATTCTCTCTGCCATGTTTATGCCAGTCTAGAAACACTTGATTCCCTTACGGGGACATATCAATACATAGGTTTTAAGATTCTTACTAGTCAGATATATTCCTCTGCGGGAAATATGGGGTTTTGAGTCCCTTTCACTGAAGAAGGTATAGGTAGGTCTTGTCTGTTCCATAGTTGGTTTTCGGAATGGTACCTGTGCTTATATCAAACTCTGGTTTTATGCATCACCCCACCTCTCCTTCCCCTTTAAGCAGGCATAAGAGTGTTTTCTAAATGTAAGAATCTGTTCTCTTTCCTAACTCAGTTCATGTGTAGCCATGTTTACAGGATCTTCATAAGTGATATCTTATGATAAGCTTCTTTTTCTGTGTGACTTATTTCACTTAGAATCATCGTACCTGAATCCACTCATTTTGCTGCTACTGGTCTTATGACATTGATTTCGTGTCTGAGGGATATTCCATCGTACATAAATACCACAATTTTTTGAACCATTTTTATATTTCCTGGGATATTTAAGGTGTACTCAAGTTGAGGTTCTTGTAAGTAGTGCAGCCCTAAATTTGAGGGTGGCTCTGTCTTATTGATTTTCAGTTTTCCCAAAGTATATTCCCTAGCCTGGAAGTGCCCTTGGCTCTGTAGCTCTGTTGTTTACTTGTTTTAGGGAACACAATGCACTCCTCCAGTGAGGCAGTTGGCAATTTACATCCCGCCCATCAGCATAACAAGGCTCCCTGTTCTCCAAGGCCTGTCTTGCCTTTCTGGTATTTACACATTTTGTGGATGTCCCTTTTGACAGGTGGGAAGTGATACTTCTTTGTAGTGCAGATTTGCATTGCCCGCTTGCTTGCTTGGCCAAAAACGGCGTATGCGTTTTCTGCTGAGTATATTCAGGAGAAAACACATACACCCTTTTTGGCCAAGTGCATCATTGTCGAAGTTGTGCCCCTCTTCCTGTGCTTTACAGACGATTCCA